>NC_091928.1:18823378-19175878 GCF_041260155.1 Ptychodera flava
CGAGCTTTAAAAACCTCAAAAACTACGTAAAACTGAAAGTATCAATTACTCACGAAGTAAATATACCAGTAGAGTTGATCAATAACGCTGAATGATGAGAATACAACACAAAATTCAGGAGCCCATCTACCACACGTCCGCACGGAGTAGTAGTAGTAGTAGTAGTAGTAGTAGTAGTAGTAGTAGTAGTAGTTGCTGTTGTTATTGTTGTTGTTGTTGTTGTTGTTTGGATATGTTGTTTGTTTTAGTGTGATTTGTATTGTATTTTCATGATTCCTATCGGACACCACAGAAGAATATGTTCCTGTTTGAAAGCGTATAACCAGCAGGTGTCTATCAATGGATATTCTGTAATAGAGAACCACCAACACTTAGGTGGTTCTTGGTTTCGAATCGCAGAGGGCCGCAGGCCCAAGGCGATTTGAAACCAAGAACCGCCAAGGGGGAGGTGGTTCTCTGACTTACACCACGATCCCCATGAACTACGACACACTCAGGGCCTTGTTCACTACCAACACAAAAATATTTGAAGATAGCTTGTAAAAATAGATCAAGAAATATTGATAAAAATGAGATTTATTCCTGACTGATGAGAGCAAAATTTGATTAGCCACCCCTTTCAGAAAAATGAAGCATACACAGGGGTTCTAGAACCTACCGCTCTTTGTGTAACATGTGCGAACTCGGAGCAGGTGTTGACATTTCTGTCTTTTAAGTTATTTGAAGATACAATCGTGAAGACGTTTAAAATGAATATGCATGATGGTTTCTTTCAATCAAGGCAGGTAGTGTGCGTTATCTTGCACAAGGATGTTTCTGATTGGCCATTTCCATTGTCAACGCAGATGCATGAATGTTGCCACCTGTAAGGGTCAGTCTTCACACATCATCGATGTGTGCAAGTGAGGCAGTTGTACTCTCGACGTGGCAGAGGTAAGATGTCTGACTCCGATCAAGATCTGTTCATAACCCAGAGCTCTTTTAGGCCTGTCGAATCAGATAATGGTTCTTCTAATGACGATATGTGCGGGTTTTCTCCCACGCGATTTTTGAATGAATTCGATGCGTTTCAGTGTGCTAATAGCGACGAATTTATTGCTGATGGCCAAAAAGTGAAATCTTGAATGTGAAGGCAAAAGTGGTCGACGAGACTTTACGAGTTGGTGCACTAGTTTCGGACTCGGATTTGTTGAAAATTTATGATGAAAACATACCTGCAAACACTATGAAAAAATGCAGTGGTCTGCGCAGTTATTTGAGAGGTGGAGAAACGAAAGGAATAGACGAATCTTGGAAGGTGAAGATGAAACTGAAAATTTAAGCGTTATAGAACCTTCTCTACTTCAAATGACAGACGATGAAATAAATTTCTCTTTGGCTCGCTTTGTTCAAGAAGTAAAAAAAAACGGGATGCATCTAATTTTCCAGGAAATACCCTATATGAAATTATCATGGGCATTCAGAAATATGTAAGTGAATATGCTAGAATTGTCAAGTTCATGAACGATCCAATTTTCAAGGACCTACAGAGAAGTTTGGATTGCGTGATGAAATCACGCGAGCTGAAAGTGGGTCTGGTGTACACAAAAAACAAGCACAAATTATAACTTTCGCTGAGGAAAATACACTTTGGGACAAAATGCTCTTGGGAGATCATACCCCCTCAGTCGTTGTTGGACACCCAACTGTATCTGTTTGGTCTAAATTTTGCTCTACGGGGAGGTCAGGAGCATCGAAACTTGCGACATAAGAATTCACAAATTCAACTGAGAGTCGATGGTGCTGGTAGAAAGTTCCTTGAATACCATGAGGATGTAAGCAAATCCAATCAAGGAGGTCTAAAATCCAGAAAACTCCAGCCAAAAGTAACGAGAGCATATGAAAACACTGATATGCCAGAAAGGTGCATTGTTCGTCTCTATGAACGATACAACCAGTTATGGTAAGTACTGCCAATCTTGAAGATTGTCAATCACAGAAATAGATCTCTAGCTCTTCGAGATTTGAATAATAACTCGTACTTCCTTGTTTCCTTCTTTATTTGCTCTTTATTTGCTAATCTGCTCAATGATCAAATTTATTTACAGTCCGTCCGATCGACCCGACGGTGCATACTACCTATATCCACTCTCCAAACCTACCACTATTTGCTGGTATACCAATCGACCTTTGGGCCATAATGCTTTGAATGGAACAGTTGCACGGATGTGTAAACAAGCGGGAATTGATGGGTATCGCTCTAACCATTCCCTAAGAGCTACTGCTGCAACCAGACTATTTGATGCAAACGTCGACGAGCAACTGATTTGCGAAAAGACGGGTCACCGAAGCAACGCTGTAAGAAGCTATAAGAGAACATCTGATCGACAACAGCAAAACATCAGCAGAATTCTACAAGGTTAGTGAGATTTTTGTCACTTTGTTAAACACCTTAGGTAAAACCAATACCATATTAGTTGACAAAGTTTGGCTTTCAATATTTTCACTATCTTGGCCTTTGAAACGATTGTAACTATTGGTGGCAATATCCATATTTTTAGGTTCACAAAACGCGTGAGCAAATAGTGCAAATGAATCTGATCTGGTATTGGTGGACAAATGTTGCTTGTAGTTCCTTAAGGGCGTTAGGCACAAAAAGCCGTGTCTTAAAATAAATAGTTCACTTTATATCCACGAAACTCATTGTGAGTGCGAGCATACTATGTACATGTAATACATGACAAAAGTTGTGTGCTCTGATGTTCTGATTTTATTTTCAGGACATGTAGGAGAACCACCAAAGAAGCTGGCCTGCATTCAACCGACGAGTCAGAGTATTGCCAAACGCGAAGACGCACAAGTTTCAAGCGACTCGCAACGTCAATCAGAAGTTGAGGTCAGACGAGCTGCCGAAGCATTCGAAAGTCCACCAAGCACATCTGCGTCATTGCCATCAATAATATCACAATAAATCTTTCAAAATAAAGTAACATAATGAAAATAAAATATATCGTTGACCTGCAAAATGTTTTTGTCGTCTTTAATTCCCAGGGTAATCTTGTTGAATGCGAATTTACTGGAAGGTGATTTTAGATTACCTGGAGGTAATTCTAGAATCACCTGTCGGTATCACAGTCAACTGGATCTTTCCAAATAGAAGGGAATTCGTCCGGATAATTACCTTCGATTTCAATAGAGTGACGTCACGATCGTGGTTTAATTAATGTGAATAGATAAGTACAAGATACTTTCTGTAAACTGACAAAAAATGGATAACCAGAGGCACCCACAGAATGCATTATGCCTATGACATCCGGAAACAGTCAGTGTTATGGAACATGCATTCTGTGTGGCTATTGTTAAGCACAAATAATATATGACTTCGATTGTAGATGTTTGATAATACTCGCCCATTTGTAGATCTTCAGTTGGGTTGTCAATGCTTATTATATTACCATGCCCTGTCTGTCGCATTTTGATTGGTCGACCTGAACCACGTGACTGACCACAAATACACAGTAATGGTTTGTTTACAGGCCCGTGAATATGAATAATAAGATTAATAACTCAAAGTATCGTAACTTTACAGCTCAAAAGTAAATCATAATCAATCACAAAATAAAATGGAGCACTTGGAGGTCAAGTTGAGATACTTTCTTCTGAAAACATTTCCGGATTGCCAATTTTTACAGCGCGCGTGACAGTGCGTCGCGTATTGCTCAGTTTCGGGGCCCAGTTGTCGTTCGCTCCCGAAATTTTTGGAAACTTTGACGGTTTTCTTTTGTTCGCTGATAATATAATGGAAATAACAGACTCCGCTCTGACCATTAACGTTTATTGTGGGCGCGGGCTCGAAGAAAGCCAAATTAACGGGCTCGGCAAGCCTCGCCCGTTAGTTTTTGGCTTTCCTCTCGCCCTTGCCCACAAATAAACGTTAATGGTCAGCGCGTCGCCCGTTATTTCTATAGTATGTAGCCGTTTATACGCGATACAGTATTTAAAATGCACAAGTTCATTTCATTGACCGAAATCCTGTGTGAGGTTTTTGGTCGTGTGCATCATGTACAAACCCAACTCCTAATTTATGTAATAATCCCAGAAACGTTTGTTGCTGTTTTGTTTGAAGACCATGGACCTTAAGACTCAAAATTATTGCAATAGAAATATGTTAAGTCAAAACCAACTTCAATTTTGTATGTTGAAACCAAGAAGAAGATTTGTTATAGCAGCCACAGTTCCTTCCGATGTAATTGATTTCGTCCTTAAATAGTTGCCATGGAAGCACATGACAACCAAATTGTCATGACGTTTCATAGTAATGACCCATGACCAATTTAAAGTAACTGTGTCCGCTATTCAACCAGTGATTTTGATAACTGATAGTCTCAGCACACAAATATTAGCAATAAAAACAAGTGACATAAGTACAGATATCAGCTATACTTACTGTAGCCAAAGAAATCCTGATTATTATACAATTGTTACAGCAATTCAAGCTAAGTTCGACGGCATTGTGAAATGTTTTCAGTCCCACAATGGCTGCGCAGGGAGCATGTGACATAGAAGTGAACGTCAATGTTGTTTCCTTCTACCACAGATACCGCTATTTCGAATTTATTGTAACAATCCAAGGTATTTCGAATGGGACTTTAGGAAAACAAATGTTGTCAGTACACAAATGGTTGCCACCGAAACATGAGCCATGAAAATATACATCAATTTTGAATGCTATCCCCCTTCCTTATGAAAGGGAGAAAAAAAAATTATGAAATTTTGTAGCACTCAAAGTTCATTGGCGTTTGGAAGATTCGATACTGTGGACTTCAAAATTGTTGCCATGGAATTATGCAGCTAATCAATGGATTTCATTTTTGTTAGTTTTGACACAAAAAATGCCCCCTGAAATACTTTTAAAAACCTAGCATATCATTATTAAGATTACGATTATACAATTCTTTCTTTAGTTGTTATTACTGCTTCTTCATCACTATTGTTGTTGTTGTTGTTGTTGTTGTTTTTGTTGTTGTTCCTGTTGTTGTTCAGTTCTTGTTTGTGCTGCTACTGGTTTTTATTTTTATTTCACTGATGATAATGATGATGATGATGATGTTGTTGTTGTTGTTGTCGTCGTCGTCGTCGTTGTCATTATTATATTATAAGGATGAGTACTTTTGCTAGTCAAATATTATCACAATTTTAGCACAAATATGAATATGGCACGCCGTTATTGTTAAAATGAGTGTTATAACATTCAGTAATAGTATTAACTGAAAGAGTACGGCATATGTTCCCTTCATGTTGTCATTTGACTCTACTTTCTTAATTTCTAGATCATGTCATCTTGTTCCTGACGGATGGACATCCGGAAGACGCAGTGGACGATGATTTATCCGAAGGTGAAAAGGAAGCTCGGAGAAGACATGATATTATGGATACAATCAAGACAAGGAATGCTCAAATGGGGAATAAAGTCATCATCTTGACCTTTGGCCTTGGAAACCGTAAGAATATTAATCCTAAAGATTGAACCACTCTTTTTGGGAGTGGAGATTTAGCCGAGTGGTTCTGCCTGTGGCCTCTCAGCTAGGCGACTGATGCCGTATGTTGTGGGTTCGAATCCGATTGAAAACTAGCCATATTGATAGTTTGAAAATTAGTCTGCATTGTACCACTACTTTAGACTTGGTTCCTGACATATTTTACAGTAATCGCCATGCAAATATTATCTCTCACTGGCAGATGAGAATGTTAACGACAAATATTGACTCGCCACAGTAACATACCTTCTGTATCTTCCTTAATTTTTCGAAGAGTAAACAATTGTGCACAGTTATCCGGAGTTTGAAACGATACTGTAAACACTTATCCGTTTCCAGATGTAAAGTTTGGAACCGTGTTATGAGCAGAAGTTCTTCTGCTCCCATGAGTTTAACACGTCTGCTATTGCATGACGTCAGCTGAGCTGGACACCTTCCCCGCGAAGCCCAGTGTTTAAAGTTTGCGAACAATAAAATTACATATTATGCTCACGTTGTTTTGGCAAAGAAAATGAATTCTCACTCCAACATACATTAGGGAGACGAGTATCGAAATGTTATATATTTTTGGAACAAAATTAGTAAAAATGCCACTGAATTACTGTACCTGTAATAGCCACCACATGCTCTTTATTTAATTAGCATTTACAGATTATAGAAGAGAATACGAAGTTGTTTTACAAAATGACTGGATCAAAACCATGGATAGCCCTCTCATAAGATCATTTTAACGTTCTACGATATTTATCGGATTACAATTTTATCAAAATAAATTTCAGAATTGGACGTGATACTCCTTAATGCAATGGCACAACAGGACGGTACTGATTTTGACATTCCTAAGAACACGAGTGCTGGAGAAATTAAAGTAAGTAGCAGCTTTGCTTAGTTGCAAAATCACACTTTTTCACAAGAAAAAGCTTCATTAGAGACAAGCCGTGATGCAAAGATCCTGTTCAAATAATTAAGGCTTCAAGTAATACAGTACATGCAGGTACGAATGTTGATATGCTAGTTATGCCAGAAAACTAAACAATAGGGACACATAGCATGCTAAGATGTAACCAGTGCTAATCCTGGACCTTTTCAGAACAAAAATATTCAAATTGAGTTTTACTTGCTTTTAGTTGAAATAGAAAAATCTGCCTTATGTCATCTACAATGGCACACGAAAGGAAGGTTGTACAGTTTTCTTGTCTATATTTCGTGCACAATGACAGTGAATAATGTAAGCAGTGTACTATGATACGTCACATCATTCTCGCTTGCCAGAGCAATGATTTCCGCTCCGCTGACCTGCGCAAAAATTGACGGGTAGCGCTGAGCTGTTGCCGTAAAGAGGCGCGTGGTTTACGACGATGCGTCACATGTGATATTTTAGTTTTTTTTTTATTTTGAATAATGTTTTGTCAAACATGTATGCATATTTTATGTCATGGGGCTTAAAACAAACGAAACAGTTTTTTAATAACTTGAAAGCAATAGCAGTGGATAAAGTTGACATATTTTCCGTATATTTTTGTCTTCTTTTGTTTCGGTTTTGCAAAGTCATTTATGCCTGCAAGTAGATAAAAGTAGTAAATTTTGTGCCAAAATTTTTCTTAACAAAATCAAATAATGAGGTTCAAATCATCCGAAGAAGCTCCAATCAAGCTAAACAACATCGGAAAACAATCAGAATGAAGAATTATTAGCACTTATTTCAAAACCATTTACCAATTGACTTCTTTTCCGTTTACCTTCATACCATGTAATCAACCTAAATTTCAGTAGACATGTAAGCAGTAAATCACCAAAACACATTTGTCGTGGTTATTAGTTTTGGCTATTCTTAGCTAGGAGAGCTGGTATCCTAAATGGTGCGATCTCAACTCAGCAAAGCCTACAAACGCTCCATTCTAGTACCTATTTCGTTGAAACATTTAAACTGCTGTATTTTAAGTGTTTTTGTTCGAATAAAGCTACAATTGCGTGTACTTATGCCATGTACGATATTTTTGCTTCGAGGCTGGACGATTCACCAAAGTTGCCGACCCAAATAATCTTAGAGTTCAGATGGCATCCTACTACAATTTCTTCTCGACAGTGTTTGTTTCGGACAAACCAATATTCTCGGTGCCGCACCAAGCCGCATCAGGTATAGGTAGGTAAGAATAAGCAAACAAACTGTCTGTAGACAAGGGTAAAAAAAATATTTATGTTGTCAACCATAGAAAAGTGGGGATCAACTACAGAACGATTGGTCCGTCTTTCATATGTAGTTAGATATTTTGTGAGGGATCCCTTCATGATAAATACATACAAACTAGGATAATGTTTAATTGCACTGTAGCTTACAGGCCAAATTAGCATGAGCGCAGTGTTCTTGGATTTACTAACTGACAGTGGCAAACGTGTGCTTAAGGAAAATGTAATGGTTACATTCAATTCGATATAATTGTGTTCGAACATATTTTCTACTTATTCAAAGTATATTTATGTGAATTTTCTATTATGGTACGAAAATCAAATTATAACACCGTTATATTATTGACAGTTAATACTAAAAAGGAGAGAGTGTAATTAAAAACAGAATATCAATTTGCACAATTTTACTACCAACACAAAAAGATATCACACTCTGTCGGGGATTTAGATTGAAAGATTCCGTCGCGTGCGTACTCTTTGGGTCGTAGTGCGCCGGAGCGCCCGCACGCGACGGAATCGTTTAGTCTATCGGGGTTTAAACTCTTTGAAAAAGATAAATGAAAATAATGAAAGTATTAATTTCCTGAAATAAAAGCGCGAAGTGCAATCATGCAGAAGTTCAGCCGTCCACAAAAAGTAATGTACACTCCACGGCCAAATACTGTTGTAGTTTTATTGCAACAAGTGTGACCTAAGAAATGACGTATGTCGATCATGATGTTACCATTTTTTGTGTTCTACAGGTTTGATAACTACGCTGGCTCTTCCCATATTAGAGGCAGGTAAGTTGAAAGGAGTAGTTGGGGTGGATATAACATTGCAAGATCTGTTTGCCGACGTTACGTATTTCCATGAGGGCCAAACAACGTACTCGTTCATCTACGAAGTGAAAGGTTCGGCAATGGGTAAGAAACCCTCTGAGGGCGCATTTCCATCTATAACCAACATTATCCTTTCAGTCCACCTATTTAGATGCAACATATTGTTGAGTATATACACTCTTTCAAGGATAAATCTTACTCTAAGATACCTACAGTGTTTACAAAGATTCAGACTAGTTTGACCTGGCCAGTGGTTAAAATCTATGTTATCTCCCGCAGACTACCCGGTACCTCAGTGCTCAGTAACTCGTCTCCGTATTTATGCAGACCTTAGATGAAGATATACCATCTTGTACCATCAGACATTAAACGAAATGTATCCGTATCTTTAACTAAAACAAAGGAAGCCTTACCTGACGAACTTACGTTCTATTTCAACGGCATTAGTCAACAATATTTGAATTTTATGAAGTAAATACAAGAGGTCGTAGTTGGTGTGCCGACATAACCCTCCATTTCTTACACTTGAAGATCGAAACACTGATCTTCATGGTAGGTAATTTTTGATGAATTTACCTGGACAGGACGAACACTGACACATCCTCTGATGCCTGCGCCGAACACTGTGGAGGAAGATCCGGTGTTCGTGCATATCACCTCATTGGAGAGAGAGGCAGACTTCAAAGAAAATGTTTACAAAGTGTCACAGGGGTAAGTTCGACGATGAACAGATTGCGGTGTCTTCTACAGGCGACTTTCGTATGAGAGCTGGCCATAATATCAATATTTGTCATCAGTATATACCGTCTGCGTAGAGAAAATAAAATGAATACATATATTCACACGTAATAAAAAGGCAGTTATGCTGGTAATTTATCATAACAATGTCTACATCAATTTATGCGTACAGATTTAGTTGTTGTTTTGTGTATTAGCTGTTCACAAAAATTCTTTACTGACACACAATTAGACGCGACAAAGTCAGAACGTTAAAGCCAAAGTTGATTTCATTGAAGTACAATAGCTTTTCAGGATCCGTTTGTTGCCTCCTAAACGAAAATACAAATGCATTTCCATGTAGTGTAGTGTAGTGTAGTGTAGTGTAGTGTAGTGTAGTGTAGTGTAGTGTAGTGTAGTGTAGTGTAGTGTAGTGTAGTGTAGTGTAGTGTAGTGTAGTGTAGTGTAGTGTAGCATAGCGAAGTGTAGTGTAGTGTAGTGTAGCGTAGCTTAGCGTAGCATAGTGAAGTGTAGTGTAGTGTAGTGTAGTGTAGTGTAGTGTAGCATAGTGTAGTGTAGCATAGCTTAGCGTAGCATAGTGTAGGTAGTGTAGTGTAGTGTAGTGAAGTGTAGTGTAGTGTAGTGTAGTGTAGTGTAGTGTAGTGTAGTGTAGTGTAGTGTAGTGTAGTGTAGTGTAGTGTAGTGTAGTGTAGTGTAGTATAGTGTAGTGTAGTGTAGTGAAGTGTAGTGTAGTGTAGTGTAGTGTAGTGTTGTGTAGTGAAGTGTAGTGTAGTGAAGTGTAATGAAGTGTAGTTTAGTGTAGTTTGTGTAGTGTAGTTATATATAGTGTGTGTAATGTCCGTGCCATGTTATGTTATGTTATGTTATGTTATGTTATGTTATGTTATGTTATGTTATGTTATGTTATGTTATGTTATGTTATGTTATGTTATGTTATGTTAGCCCGCTTCTTTCGCAGAAACGTTGAAAACGGAACAGCCACCTTCACTTCAACAAGGACGATACCGCGGGGAAACTCGGCCACTGAGGGCGTCGACACACTGCAAGTGCCCTCAACCTTTCATTGGCGCAAGGTTTGTAGGAAACAAGATGCAAATGCAAAATGCAAGATGCAAAACCAGCCGTTTCAATTGTTATGTGAGATATGGCGCGTAATCAAGGCCAATATTCGAACTCCCAATTTTCAACTTTCGAACTCCCAATTTTCAACTATCGAACTCCACATTTTCAACTTTCGAACTCCCAATTTTCAACTATCGAACTCCCAATTTTCAACTTTCGAACTCCACATTTTCAACTTTCGAACTCCACACATTCAACTATCGAACTCAACATTTTCAACTATCGAACTCAACATTTGGGATTCCTATTCCCCATTTTCAACTTATCGAAGTCAACATTTTCAACTATAGAACTCAACATTTTCAACTATCGAACTCCACATTTTCAACTTTCGAACTCCACATTTTCAACTTTCGAACTCCACATTTTCAACTATGGAACTCAACATTTTGGATTCGTATTCCCCATTTTCAACTATCGAAGTAATAGGTCCCCCTAGACCACTAGCCAGCGAACACAAGCCAAATGAGCATACATATAGTCAAATACGACTTTAAAAAATCGTCGGTGTCATTTTACATGAAACTACTTATCACTTTGTTAGGGAGTCCCAAACACATGGTGACCTCGCAGTTAATTTTGAACATGGACGACACAGAGTTCGTTCGTGACCACGTCAGTAGTAGTTTGTCTAGGCTGCTACTTGACCTTGACCAGCCCGACAGACGGGGAGATGTGTCACGTAGGTGTGAGAGTCTTGTTAGACTTTTGTCACAGTTAAGTGGCATTGGAATGTGTAGTGAGCGTATTGTCCAGCTGGTGCAAGCCGCTCAACGTGAAATACATGATGTTGAACATAGTGGTCACGGTGTAATTAAGGGAAAGTGGCTTCACACATCAGCCATATCGTCTTGTATGTGCTTTGGTGTGTTAGTGTCTGAGTTCAGTGAGTTGTGTTTTGGCTGTTAGTGTGGAAATTAACAAGTGAGTCGTTAATTTTAAATAAGCCATGGCGAGCCACGCACGCATGGTCTGTCGTTAGACTACATGATAGCGACCGAATTACACTCTTTTGCATCTATCATCGAACGCTCAACTTCATGTGAATATTGATACATCTCATGTATTCATCAGTGTGTTTCCTTTGAAACTTCATGAGTTGATAAGGAACTTCTTAAGAAGTTCCAGACGCTGGCGCGACAAGTTTATGTAAACATAGATACTTTGTAGCACACTGGAACTTCCTCAAAGAGTTCACCGCCTCAACCATGTGATAAAAATAGCTACAAACTCACCAGACTAGACAAAACGTCGCCTACAAATAAATCTTGCTGGGGCACACAACGGGTGCGCCACATTTATTTTCGCTTACATAGAATGCAAAGTGGTCGCGGGAACGCTAGATGCTTTAGATTTCGTTGGTTTGTACATGGTGATGAATTCATGAGATGTATCAATATTCACATGAAGTTGAGCGTTCGATGATAGATGCAAAAGAGTGTAAGTGATGGTGGAGGTCGGCGGTAAATCTTGATAGCATCACAAGTGTTTCCGGTTCATATTTTTGGACCCTCTAGAACATCACATAGGAATAACTCTAAAACTCCGAAACGTCATGTGACGTATCTATGACGCGTTCTGACGTAGTAAAGCCCAGAAGGAAAATCGTGGGTAACTACAATGAAGCAAGTTAGGGATGCCTAGGGAGAATACGAATCCCAAATGTTGAGTTCGAAAGTTGAAAATGTGGAGTTCGAAAGTTGAAAATGTGGAGTTCGAAAGTTGAAAATGTGGAGTTCGAAAGTTGAAAATGTTGAGTTCGATAGTTGAAAATGTGGAGTTCGAAAGTTGAAGATGTTGAGTTCGATAGTTGAAAATGTGGAGTTTGAATGTTGAATGTTGAGTTCGATAGTTGAAAATTGGGAGGTTGAATGTTGAGTTCGATAGTTGAAAATGTGGAGTTCGAAAGTTGAAAATGGGGAATAGGAATCCCAAATGTTGAGTTCGATAGTTGAATGTTGAGTTCGATAGTTGAAAATTGGGAGTTTAAATGTTGAATGTTGAGTTCGATAGTTGAAAATTGGGAGTTTGAATGTTGAATGTTGAGTTCGATAGTTGAAAATTGGGAGTTTGAATGTTGAATGTTGAGTTCGATAGTTAAAGATCCATTAGCTGTAACTTTCGTCATTTTTAAAATTTTGTTTGTTCTGTGTATCATCTGCAGTTTCTGGTTTGAATCCCTGAACCATGGAGAAATTCCTAATATTTAGCTCATAAATATACCCTATATGAGTATAATCTGCATTGTTATTGTTTAAATTTTGTATTCAGGTCCGGACTAGAATACATTTATCAACAACAACAATGGTCATTTCACATATACAGGCTGTGTTGGCAAGCAGGACACCGGGCATTGGTCATGATGATCGGATTATAGTAAAATTCTGTAGTTGATACATTGAAACAGAGTAGTGAAAAATTAGTCAAAAGTTACAGCTAATGTGCCTTTAAAAATTAGGAGTTTGAATGTTGATTGTTGAGTTCGATAGTTGAAAATGGCAGTTTGAATATTGGCCTTGATTACGTGCCATATGTGAGAGGAAAACGCACCAATTTCCTATAAAACGAAATTTATTAAAAAAAATAAAACTAATCACTAAGTCACGGGACAGTGCCTGCATTTCTAATTCTAATTTCTTGAGTTCTATGGTGGATTCCTCAGATTTGCCTATACTAACTACTGAATTTCCTTCTTGCACGTTGATCTTTTCACTTCTACTTTAAGACAATTGGCCATTGAGTGTAGTTTAGAAAGGCTGGCAAAATGTTGTCAAACGGCTCAAAATATTCCGACCGGCTCCCGGACAACTTGTAACGCGAAAGAAAACAAAGAAAATGGTGAACTCAGCAATTTCCTTTTAAAATGAAATTTATTACAAAAAATAAAACTAATCACGAAGTCAAGGGATATAGTACAAATTGTAAAAGTTTACAGGCTACTTATCTTAGCTGGGACGGCACTAGGCTCCAGAATCAGACAGAGAGACAAACCGATGCAATCCTTGGTTTACAGGCTTGAGGTTGCACAAAGTCCACAGAATAAATCCAGCGTGGCAGTGAAGGTCTTGAAAATCTTGAAATTAATACTGCTGGGGTTTCCAAAGTCTTGAGGTAACACCCAAGAGACACAATCCAAAATGTCTGACTGAAAAACTGTGCCGTCCCCTATTTATACCCAAGTGATTATATAAGAGAATATAAGAACAATCAAGATCTTCTATTGATATGCTAATTACTGCTCTAAAAATATCTCCACTTGAGACTCATTGAATTTCAAGAAAGATGTAAACATGACTAATTGACTTCAAGGTAATGAAGGGCAGTGACCTTAAGAGTGTTCTAGATTAATTATGTAGGAAAAAATGACCTACATAACAAAATAAACTTAGCAATTCTGTGTTAACATAAAGACTTGCAAGGACTTGATTTTCTTTAGTCGTGCAAAGTGTAAAGATTCGAGTGAACACATTCGTGTATACTAGAAAGTAAGTCATTGTGCCTGTGCAAAGTCGTTTAAGGTAAATGAATCAGCATAGTGTTTTTTGTCGTAAAATTCGTCTTCTACATTATTCTAGGTTTCTGGAACACCATACATAGTGTGTCTGGTTCTGGGAGAAAATGACAGGGAGACTTTTCTGACCAAGCAGGATCCCAAAGGTAAAAATGCATGCGCAGAAAAATTCACATGAGTATCGTTATCACCGGCAATCGCTTGAAGGACTTCATATATGGTAGCTGCACTGGATTTCACTAGAGTAAATGGAATGTCGTATAACTTTTTTGTTTTTAATTTTATCCATTAAAAATTATGGTTTGAAAATAAAAGCAATGGAAGAACGATTTGTTCGAAAGAGTTTATGAAGACACGCTCATTCATAGAATGACCATGATGTAAGGGTAATCCTCGCAATAATAAAATTGGTTATTTCGAATTAAAACGACAGAAGTTAGATATTGTTCCAAAAGAACATCAATGTATAGAAATAGTTAACATTTAAACCTTTCATTTGCAGGAGACGACTCCACATTCATCTATCATCGCGTGGACTTAACATCTCTGCCTGATCTTTGCAGACATTTTAACAGGACTGCCACGAGAGGTATTTCCTTAATAGCTCAATAGATCATAGTTGTTGTTTTGGCCAGCAGCACTGTAAAAATTATATCTGAGCAGCTATGCCGTCTTTGACGTAAAGGAAATCTCCCTTTCAGTAACTTTAAGAAATTTTCTCTTTAAGGGTCTTTCAGAAACCACCTTTGTCCTTGACATCCTTGTCATGTGACGTATTGCCTTTTATCATACTATAAGGACCTGATCTCTTCACCTCACACTGACCTTCAATCGCGTCTACAGAAGCATCCTCTGTTAAGTTCAGCAAGGAAGCTTTCCTGGATCCCAATGAATATTTACTTAGCGAGGAGACAGAGAGTCGCATCAATGCCTACACGCAGTATATGAACGGTGAAGATGAACAGAATAAGTATTTCAAGGTGAGTAGATCCAACCCTTTCCCAAACATGGTTTGACCGAAATTCATTATAATCATAATGGCGACAGTGGACCTGTTTACAGGGAACTGGGGTGCACAGGTTAAAAGCACAACTGTGATATGAAATGCTAATTTTAGAAAGTATGTTCGTTTGACCTAGCAATAGGCCTGACAAAGTAGCGTCAGTATAGATTATGTACAATTTGGCAGTTTTGGCAATACTGGACTCCCGCTGAAGACTTTCCCGAATTAACATAATCTAAGGGATATAGTTACTCTAAAAACTAGGACTCCAGCGAAACCAGAATATTCAGCCAAGTGCTCTTCACCTGTATCTAGTCGTACTATTGTATCTTCTCTCTCATTTATATGATAGGGGCCGTACCATTACTCAGCGTTTTTGGATTGTGTTGAAATTCCATAAATCATATTTGTTTTTGAAGTGACTTTTTGAAACCAACACAGAGCATATATTTAACAGCATAGCTTTGTCAGCTATTTATACTATTATTTATACATCTGTATGCAACCGTATACTTTGGTATCTATCTATCTCTCTATCTCTCTATCTATCTCTCTATCTATCTATCTATCTTCTATCTATCTATCTATCTATCTATCTTTCTATCTATCTATCTGTCTGTCTGGCTGTCTGTCTGTCTGTTTGTCTGTCTGTCTGTCTGTCTGTCTCTCTCTCTCTCTCTCTCTCTCTCTCTCTCTCTCTCTCTCTCTCTCTCTATATATATATATATATATATATTATATACACTTCTACAAACCTTGTTTGTCATCTCTTTGTCTATTGCCTCCTGAACAACCAATGGGTCGAGACATCAGGTTCATTTAAGTAAATGTATAGTAAAATGTCATTTAAACGTGTGTTCAGTTGGTGTATATCTTAACTGGTAATTTACTGCCACGTTGTTTTGGTGAAGGATGGTGTTCGTGATATGGTGGTAGCTACGGCCAAAGCTGACGAGATATGGTCAACCACGGAGGACGCGATGCAATACACCGCTTTCTCCTATATCGGCACAGAGAACGGCGTTTTCAGAGAATATCCCGGCGTGGGACTCAACAAAAATTACGATCACACCGTCAGACCTTGGTAGGTGTACCTTTTCTTCTCAAATATAACACAAACACTTTCGAACGTTTGACTCTTCATAATATTTACCTACAAGTTTATAATGTCTCTACTTTCGTCATTCACATGGCTGTGTAGTGATCAAACTGTAGAGTGTTGTTGCCTTAAAACCAGCAAAACAATAGTTCGCTTAACTTTGTCCTCTGTCATTTTTATCGCCTTAACAAAATTTAGGACTAAAGAACAAATTTTCCAGGCTTTATCACGAAAACAATGAAGTTTTCTTATAGGGCCTCAGCTTCAAGAACCAGTTTGCCCCCCCCCCCCCCCCATTGAGGTGGTGATTTGTAAAAATGGTAACTTTTGGCATTACACTATTTTTATGCAACACGTAGGTACGAGCGAGCAAAGAACAATAAAGGAAATATTACTCTATCGACTCCCTATGAAGCTGCCAGTGGAAGTGGTTACGTCATCACCTTGGCTCATACCATTGTTGAAAGGTGAGTGGATGAGAGAATTTATGTTTAATTGTGTTACAACACGGTCCCTCCCCAGCGTGCATTAATAAATTCGTATTATAAAGATTGCTATAACACGTGTAATCTGCATGGTTGTGTGTTTATAGCTACATCTCCCTATTTCTTCACAGTATTGCAAAAATACAGTCAATACATGTTAATTCCCTACCCCATATTCCTGATAGCTATATATCACTGACGTTTACAAATGCCTGCCAGAGAATTATCACCCTGCATAAATAACACTTTGTCAATAGCTTACTCAATAAAATATGGCGGTAATAGAAGGGCAACCTACAGGCACCGTAGACTACAACCCCTGCACACATATCAAGCCTAATAAAAATGGTAATAAGGTTTATTTGTCCTGTCATTTCAGGCAAACTGATGCGAGGGCGTCGGGAACTTCGGACGAGGTAATCGCAGTCATGGGAAAGGATTTCTCGCTGCCATATTTCTCACTTTTCTTACGACAGATTTACCCGAAATGCATGAGAACAGATACAGGTGAGCCAGGAAGGATTTTCTACTGTCACGGAAGTGCTTCGCAGGGTCATCTGACCGCTCTTGTGCTCAGTGTGTTCTTACTTTGTTTAAGTATGTTCCCTTAGGATTTCACCTATGTATATATCATATTTTATTCATACAAAAGAGCAAATTTTGACACTCCATTTGTAAGTTCGCCGGGGGATTCACTTGTTTGCTTTTTTGTTTGTTTGTTTGTTTTTCTTCTATCTATCCGACTATCAATCCATGTATTTATTTATTTATTTGTTGATTTGTTTATTTTCGATCCTTTCCTTTTCAATTTAGCTGCTTTGTCATGGACGACAGCGGCTATCTCATTACACACGATAAGTTCTTTGACGTTAGCGGCGCTGTTCAAGATGGCGTTGAATACACACACATCACCGAATTCGAAAAGACAATCGCACCGGATCTGATCAATAAAGGTGCCTTAGTTAAGAAACAGTGTGTGAACTTCCAAAAGAAAAAGCTTCAAAACTACTACCAGGTAAGGAATTTGGAATAACACTTTGGGTTGTCATTTCGCCTGGTGGAATGAACAGTATCTCCTATGACAATATATGGAGAAGATGTTAAGACGAAGGCCTCATCATTGAAACACGCAACATGGATAATTTTTGCAAAAATTGTCTGCAATGATTTTCATCTGGCACAGACTTGATTACTGACATGAGTATTCCAACTTAAATTCCTACCTACATACATACATATCAGCCTACATATAGGTTATATACATCTGCAATGCATATTCATGATCGTACCGGTACATATGTGTCCATGGATGCATGAATCTATACATAAGTGTATGAATTGACAAATTCAAAGGCAAAAATACACACAACATTGTAGTCTCATCAGTAGTTCCTAATTGTCCTTTTCAAAACAATCCAGGTGTATCAACCCGAGAGTGACATCGACACGAAGAAAGAGGGCAATGAATGCTTGCAGTATCAGCTGGAACATATCTCTGGAACAAACGTGTACCTTGGTATCATTGAAAAATCCTTAATATGTACTCCTGACGTCTGTCCATGTCTAAAGGTGAACTGAAATGAAAATAATAATATTAGCTCCTTGGTTTATTTTTCAAGTTTTATAATTATTTTCAATCTATGGCTCGATATGCAATCGCATAATTGTACTGTATATTGCTTTAGAGTATAACCTCTTAAAGAACTCTAAAGACTCATTTAGTCTATAACAACATTTGCCTATGTGTAACGTACTACTGTTTGCCGACCAGGCTTTGTCAGATTTTCCATATTCGGGTTCAAGAGACTAGCCTGACCGATAAAGCCACCCTGATAGTTCGGGACGAATGAATCTGCATATGTCCGATTGGAACACTCTAATGGGTTATTTGTTAAATTTTGCAGACTTCGTGTCTAAAGGCTAGCTCGCAAAAAGAATGTGAGTGCCCCTGTCTCTCCTATGCAGAATACGATTACTGCAATAATCAGTTCGAATTTGGGAGGTATGTATGCATGCTTTGAAGCATTGGCGGATTGACCGCTCTCGCTTCTACTGCCTACTGTATTGTACTTTTACTTCAAAATGGTTAAGTGCTCCTAAAAATTTCATTTGTCTTCGAACTACCCTAGAATAGGACATTTCATTGACAAACACTTGAGCTCACAATTTTTCGAAGTCGTATCGGCTGATTTCCTGCCCCGGAACAACTTGGAAATACCTACTGTTTCGAATCTGGGGACCAATTGCAGCAGAAAATAAAGGATGTACATTTTAATGATACATGTCCGTGGATGTCATAATTGGCATTCTTGGTCAAACAGTTTTGATTTTTCCTCCCGTAGCGATGATGCGCCATCATGTACACCACCTATCAACAGCCTCGAACCCGTCGTAACTGAAAACCGTGATCTGCGCAGTCTCCCAAAATGCTACCCAACGGACTGTTCTCACTTCAAGACTAGCATGTAAGAAGATATTTCATAATTCTCGTTTAAGTACATTAATGTTATTCACTGTCTTTAATTCTTGTCAAAGACGAAAACTGAACCTCTCAGCAAAAGAAAAATAAACATAATATATGCAAACTACAACTAAAGACGAGTCAAATACATAAAGCTACAAGGTGTCAAACGAAAACTTTGATATCTTCTTTTTGATATACTGGGCCGGAAACACAAACCAAGACATACTGAAATGTGCGTTTTTCAATTGTACGTTTACAACTCTTAAAACATGTGTGAAGCTGATTGTTTTTGAAGAAAGCTCTTGAGAGAAATACATCTCTCAAGATATCACTATTTTAAAATTTTGTATAATTCTATAGGGAATGTATAGCTGCAGTCAGTTGTGAGTGGTGTAATGAAGGCATCTACGAGGATAAGCCATTCTGTTATGATCTCATCTACTCCTGCAAGCGTGAGTATTGTATCACGTGACTTCCTTTCTCAATCGTGGTTCCCACAGCGACGTAGTTACAAAATGTAAAGTCAATTTTACCCAAAAATGTAAAAATGGCAGTTTTTATCATAACATTTGGTGAATATCATAACCCATTCTGAGAAACTTATGAAACAAATGTAACCCCACTGATTTATGATTGGTTTGGTGGAATTCAAAGTTAACATCATCTTACATGAGACGAAATTAGTATTGGAACATTAAAGTTCGTTTAATTATAAAGTAAAAGGGGCTGAATTTAGCGATTATTAAAATAAAGGTAGGTCTGTGTTTTGTAATTAAAACTTTTCGAAATCTCATCAAACAGCTGCTGAGTATATGATATGATCTTTGATCGCTTGGTCACTTGATGGTTGTTGACATCGAGTAAGCCCGCATTGGTTTATTAATTTTATTTTCTCAGCTACTGAAAACACTGGAACGTCATCATCAGATACCGTTGTCATCGTTGGAATCGTCATAGCTTTACTCCTTGTAGTTGCCATAGTGATAGTTATCATCGTTGTGTGGTTTATTAAGCGTAGAAATAAAGGCAAATCTGTACCTCGAGCCGACAAAATACCCATGTCCTACAAGGCAAGTGGTGCTCCATCAGCTCCTTCGGCGCCCTCTCCGCCGAGTTTCAACCCGCATTATATTCAATCCGAGCCGACGTACCAGGAACCGGATGAATTTAAACGAAACTATTGAAATTCGGGCCGTGGAGACACCCCACCCCAAGGATTGATTCGCCCAATGCATTCTGTTACGAGTGCGCACTAGTATATGAAGCGCCACTCAACGGTGACGAAAACCAATTCTGACATTCTGACAACTTATAACTTAGCAGTACCATGATGTCACAAGGACTTTCAACTGAAAAAACTTCCAGGTTAATCTTATCCTCTTAGAATTTCTTACCCTTATCTACTACCCCACCCCGCTACCTGTCGCGACGTAGCAACGACTTACTACAAACAAATCGAGTCTAAAATTGTGCATTTTATAAGCTAGTCCCAAAATTAGGCTATATGTTTTATGCAAATGAGGTTTTTTGCAAAGCAATTGATAATACAGCTTTCGTTATTTGATTATGAAAAACATAATTCTACTTAATCATACTTTTAATCCAACGTGTAATACTTTGTAAAATGGAAAGAGGCTTCAATAAATTATTTGTAATGTTTATTGATGAAACGAATTATATATAACATAATTGAGATTCATTGTAAAGAAAGTTGTTGCATGCTTTATATTTTCATGTTTACTAAACAATTAAACCTAGACTCTTTACAAAATGTTTGACAACTTTTAACTCCTATGATTACGAAAAATGCTATTTTCAGGGTTTAAATGGCATGTATTACGCTTACAGGCGGCGCATGCCAGCGAGCCAGGGAAACAGGCCAAGAGCGACGGATTTCCAATTAAACAGTCCAAATTATGTGCCGTCTCGATTGGGTCGTAAACTTTAATAATAGGTCATTGTCAATGACAAAGTCCAACTTGGTTTATGAATTTGAAAACCATTGACGCAAATGATTATGATAATATTGGTCAACAATGTCCTGAAAATAGTAGAGAAAACGTTCTATTGATGTGTATGTGCAGTTGATGTCTGATATATGAATGGAATTAGTTAGCTTAATTTGAGAAATGTTTGGTAATGAATCGATGGTTGGAATGGGGTGAAGTCTGAGTGCTGATTTGTGATAAAAATGGATAACGGGGCAGAGATCTAGTTCCTAACATGGAATATGTCTGTAGGTATTGTAAATTTTACTAAACTGTTTAGCTGGCAATGTAAAGTACAAGAGTAAAATATGACTTGAAAATACTATGCACGAAGGTAAATACAGGGCTGTTAATTATATCTGTCAATGTAACTGCTTCACTGATTGTTTCAGATTCTTACTAAAATTCAGCAACTTCATTGTATAACACAATCATAAAAACTAACAAGACTGCTTTTCACAAATTGTATGCACTACATTTTAACTCGACATTTTTTTGAATTGTAACTGTGAAAGTCAGGAAATTTAAGAATCAGATTAAGAGTATTTTTCTTGCAAACTTCTAGAGATGATATTTGTTCTTTTGATCACTTTTGTTCAATAAAATAAAAATAACAACACGACCTTCATATTGTAGCTCATTTTTATGCAACAAAACAAAAACAACAAACATGCCGTCTGGCAACCATATTGAATCATCTTGATAAAATAAATTACACCCAAATGTAAGGTACAATGCAATGTCCTGATGTCAAGTTTGAAAGACATTAGTAAAACATGTTAGTCGGGTCGGAAGGTAGGGTTTCCATGCACCCCATGGATATATTTTTTTAACCTACATTTTTGTAATCCTTAGGGTCTAAAGTTAATAAATTTTGATGTTCCTAAAATTAAATATTGTCCCATGGGGTTCATTTTGCGCCATCTTGGCCGCCATCTTGGATTTCAACAATGGGGTAGGCGTCACATATTTACCGCTTGACGGAAACAGAAACAATAAACTACTATAAACTTTACATTTCTACAACGCCCACATTATGGCATTTTCACTGATATATAGCCTATTGGGAATTAATTAATATTCGAACATCGATTAGACGTTATATCGGCCATTGACCGTAAATCGTAAAATTTGCTAAATTTCAAACCCAATAATATGTTCCCGTTCCTCCAAACGATTTTTCATAAAGTATTGATATATGTTTTGGAAGAACTCAGTGCAATAAACAAGAAAACAACATTAAAAGTATGTGTCTTCAGACTTAGTGGGTGCATGAGCTTTTTTCTTAATACGTGATATGCAACATGTAATATAAGGGTTAGGGGTAATGTTTCCCTTTCTGTTTCGAATCATTAATGATAAAACCAATAAATATTATATTGATTGAAAGCTCTGAAAAGGGACTTTTTTAAACATATATTGTTTTATGGGGAAAAGTCGCATATTTGAAAGTTACAAAGCTTAAACCTTTCAGTTTATGTCGATTTTAAGCGATTTTTTACAAACAAAATTATACAATATGGGGCAGGGGTAATGTTTCCCTTTCTGCCTCGAATCACGAATCATGAAACCATATAAATGTTATTGTGGTTAAAAGATCGGAAAAGGGCCTTTCTAAACATGTATAGTTTCATTGGGAAAAATCTTTTAGTTTGTGTCAATTTTTGTGATTTTTTTAAACAATATGCACAAAACAGTTAGTCCGTTGGCCAGGTATCGAAATCATCCCCTCTAACGCATTTTACCCACTATGATTTTCTATTAGCTAGTATTCTCACTGTCATAATCTGATAATTTGCCATTTAACTGATGAGGGGGAAAGAGTGTAAAGACTTGTTTGTAGGGGACTGTCACGCCCTCACTAGTGAAATAGGAATGGGCTAGAGGTAGTATATTTACCGCTAGTCGGAAACAAAAGCAACAAAGTACTATAAACAATACATTCTTGGAAAGCCAGGACAATGCCCTTACCATTGGTTACCATCCAGTCTTCAAAATATATATTTTGCATAAGAAGTTGCAGCCATTTTAAAGAAAGTGCCGAGATGTGACTTTAATTTGACACTCACATTTTCTTTGGAAAGTTGGAATACAAAATGGTGTTTAACCTTTCTGGCAACAAGATTTTGTTGAATGTCACGGTTTGCAATGGTATTGCTGGATCTGTAAACAGGATACTTGGTGTTGATGGGTTTGCAAAGAAATGCAAGCCACTATGTTCCTTTAGTCAGTGTTTGTGTTTATGCATAACACAGCATGTATGTCTGCAGTGGCTTCTCACCAATGCTGTCTTACTGAAGACATGATTTTCTCATTATATTCATTTTGAAACCAATAATGCAAGTGCACATGCCAGGTCAATTATGTGGAATCAGATGAGCGCTACGAGAAGATGAAGAAGCCATGGGAGATAAATGACGGCAATGCTGGAATTGAAGAGATGGAGGATGCAAATGAGGTGGAGGGACGTACAGGATTACTCAAACCAGGAACTGTATAAGAAATTCCAGTACGCAATTACATTGATTTCCAATCCTATTCCTACTTCAATGTGAAATCTAGACAATAATTAAAACTTTCCATTCATGTTGAGTATTATGACCAACTGTACGAACTCCAGTCTTTGGTAGTACATATGTACCAAAATCACGAATGTTTAAAATCTCTTCAAAGAGCGAAATTTTACACTCTTAAAGTGGCTGGAAATCTTACTCGTGTAGTCATACTGCTTTCAACATCTTTTATGAGTATGGTACTATTGTGATAGAAGCCACAGTAAGTTAGGCTACCCACAATTCCCCTTGATTTGTGCACTCAGACATTATATTTGCTAAAAGCTTCTTCAATTTTATCAGTTTCTGAACAATTTGAAACTTAGAATTCAATTTCAGGATTATTTGTTTAAACTATGTTCCAAAGTTATTGATTATGTTTAAAATTCAAGAGTAAATTGAATAAGAAATACGATGGTATCAACCGGGACTCGAACCCACAACGCACGGCACCCAATCACCTGTAAGAAGTCGATGTTTGGAGGGGATAAAAAATTGTACACTTGTCAAGGTAAAGTTATCAGCAACTAAGATGCTCACATCATACCACCTGTCAGACATGCAAATTTCCTTTGTTACGAAGATTAAAAAAATATCCTTTCTTTTGCCACACAGATGCAACTTATTCCCTTAGTTTCCCTTGAAAATATTGTGTATGGCTGCCAAAAATCTATGTCAACAAAATTACAAAATTGCTATCTCCTCCGGAAATGGGGTTTATCTTGTCATTATTCACAGTGAGAAATCAGAAAATTATGATTATCAGAGCTATGTTGCCAGAATTTTGAAAGATGGACCGAGTTTTTCTGTGTACGGAAGAAATTTGCTTCAGTTCAGTGAGTGATCTCAGTGTGCATAGATCATGGAGAATGGTTGGTAGCCTCACTTATTGTGAAGTGCTAATCCCTTCATATTTGGTGGGATGAAGCACCTCATTAATTATGCGCATACTAATTCTAATACAGCCAATACAGTGAGAGGTCTGAATTTTGGAGGGATAAGTATGGGAGCAAATTATTTTGACAAAATGTCACGTGACAAAGGTGACCTTTGACTATGATTTTCACAAACAGGCCTATAAATCAGTAACCATAAGTGCTGCACCCCTTCACATTTGGTAGGATTGGGAACCTTATGGTGCCACATCCTGTATCTCATTAATTATGCACATATCCAATTCAGAGCTAGTCAATAGAGGCCTGATTTTTGGTACATAGGGATCAGTAACGGAGCAAAATATTTTGACAAAATGTCACATGACCAAAATGACCTTTGACCACAATTTAACATACAGGCCTATAAATCAGTTATCACAAGTATTACACCCTTCACATTTGGTTGGATGGGGGATCTTGTGGTGCCAGATGCTGTACTCCATTAATTATGCACATATCTAATTGTGGGCTTGCAAATAGAGCTAGCGGTCTAATTTTGGTACACATGGATAATAGTAGAATCAAACCTTTTCGCCAAAACATCACATGACCAGTGTAACCTTTAATTATCTCGATTTAACAAGTATGCTTACTAATTTAAAAGCAACACGAAGTGCTACACCTTTCATATTTGATTTGATGAAGCATCTATCATGGCACCACATCCTGTAACCATTTATTATGCGCATATCTACTTCTTCGCTAGCATAAGAAGCTTGAGGTCTGAATTTTGGTACATAGGGATAAGAATGGGAGCAGGTATTATTTTGACAAATATCACACTACTACAATGAGCTTTGACCTCAATTTCACATATTGGCCTACAAATCAGTAACCATAAGTGCTATACCCTTCATATTTGGTTGGATAAGGGACCTTTTTGTGCCATATCCTGTACCTCATTAATTATGCACATATCTTGTTCTGGTCTTCAAAATACAGCTAGGAGGTCTGATTTGTTGTGCACATGATAATTATGAAGCAAAGTTATATACAAAATTGTCACCAGGATAATCTATGTCCTCGATTTTAAAAATAGGCCTATAGCTCAGTAACTACAAGCGCTAATTCCTTCCTAATTGATAGGTTGAAGCAAATTAAGAAAACACATCCATTACATCATTAATTTTGTTCATCATCTTATTCTCGGCTACCAAAAACAGCTAGGATTCTGATTTTAGCAGGTATAATTGCTGGAGCAAAGTTTTCTGCAAAAATGTCATATGACCAGTATCACCTTTAACCTTGATGATGATGTTGCTTCACGAACTCTACAACGTGTGGAGCGGTCTCAGTCAGAAAAATGTAACAACTTAGCTGGCTATTAAACCACTCTTTTTGGGGAGTGGACATTTAGCAGAGCGGTTCTCTCTGTGGCCTCTCCGCTAGGGGACTGATGCCGTATGTTGTGGGTTCGAACCTGATTGAAAACTAGCCGTATTTGACTTCTTTAATTCACTTTGGTCCTGGCATTGCCATTAACAGCTATATTTGCCAATTTTTATATATCTAAGTAACCAAAAGACTTACAAAATTAGTTGCTGATGGATATTAACAAATAAGGTATCAAGATTTTCCACCAAAATTTAGGATCACCTTGGATAACCTTTGACCCACTTCTACGTAAACCAGAAACTACAAGGGCTACAGAGTTAGTTTTCACCAGATATTGCACACTACAGCTGCAGATTTTCCTCTGAAATACCGGATGACCTTGCATGACCTTTGGTATACTCTCAGCAACTACAAATGCTAGAGGTAAGGGGATTTGTTGGTATTGACCACTATGGAGCACAGACGTTTCAAAATTTATTAGATAGCTAAAGATGACCACAGACATTATTTCAGGTGCCTAAGCAACTACAAGGGCTGTAGGTTCGGACAATGAAAAGAGAATAAAGGGCATAATCTCAAAGTTTGTCAAGAGATGACAAATTGCACTGGTAAGAAAAACCTACCGGTAGGTAACCGGTGAACACATAATTAGCAGAGTAGAGTCAACAGAGAGATAGGAAGATTTGGCGGTTCCATGAATCTTTCAATTACACTTCAAAAAATATAAACAAGTATTGAGTTAGGCCCAGATTTGATTGATACTGTGTCTTCAATTGTGGTCATGGTGTGTTTTATCTGATATCAACATGTCCAATAATCATAGTCATGGTGTATTTTATCCAATGATTGACATGAAGTCATAAATTATGGGTAGTGAAGGACTTGAACCTTCTTAGACCGCAAGATCTTTCCAGTCTACCCTTTTCAAACTGACAACATGCATCATTGAACAAAAATGTCATATGAATGCCAAACAGGTTAAATTTGGAGCCCAAATGCAGCTTGATTTGATATAATTGTTGGCCGAATGTACACTATTGTCAAGAAGACTCTGCAAGTGTCAGACTCAATAAGAAAGGTGAAATGCAATTAGTGCCTAGGCCTAATTGCATATGAGAATTACATATGTGCAACTAAATATTATTGTGTGGTGGCGCCATAATTGTGCAATTATTGCTCATACATTAACCATAGCATTCACCTTTCCTTTTGAGTACCAATTCTATGGAGTCTGTGACATAGTGTGTAATATTTTGGTGTAATTTTAGCATTGTTTTGGGGCCTGAATGTTTAAAATGGCTACACATTTAAGAAATTCCAAACAAAAAATGCATATTAGCTGCAAAGCCTAAATCAGGACAAAAAACCTCTGCTTTTAGAGGAAAAAATATCCCATAAAAACCGCTAATATGCAAAGAGGGGTATCAGAAGAACGTACCTTTGTTTCCTGAATCCCATTTTGGTATCCCTGTCTTTTATTTTAAAATTTACCTCAACAATTGCAAAAATTCTACATGGGAAGATAGAAACTTCCCAGAAAGGAGAGAAGAAAGCAAAAGAAGAAAGAAAAAGAATATGGAAATATCAAGAGAAGAAGGAACAGGTCCCGAAGAGCAGGTCTCGTGGTTTAGAGGTTCCGTGTTCCCATAGGTCTTAATCGTAGTCTCGAGCTTCCGAGTTCATGAAGATGTTAATCGCAGTCCTTAGGTTCTATGTTCAACAAGATTTTAATCACAGTTCTGAGAGTCCATGTTCCCGTAGATAATAATAGTTCGTGTTCGTAGATTTAATCATCGTCGCGGTTGCGTATTCAATGTTCCTGAAGTTGTTAAATGCGCGTGGCCGTGAGGTTCTGAGTTCCGGAAGATGTTAATTGCGGTCGCGAGGTTCTGAGTTTTCGTAGGTCTGAATTGCAGTCACAAGAGTCCATGTTCTGTAGATGCGAATATGGAACCTCAGGACTACAATTAAATTGTGGTCCTGAGGTTCCATATTCGCAGATTTTATCGCGGGTCGTGTGTTCAATGTTCCCGAAGATGTTAATCGCAGTCTCGAGGTTCAGAGTTTTCAAAGTTCAATTCCGGTCGCAGTCGCGAAAGTCCGTGTTCCCGTAGATTTATTTGCAGTCCCGAGGTTCAGTGTTTGTAGATTTTGTCGCGGTCGCGTGTTCAATGTTCCCGAAGACATAATCGCGGTTGCAAGGTTGAAAGTTTCCAAGATTTAAATTGCGCTCACAAGGTTCAATGGTCTCTAATATGTTAATTACGGTCACGGGGGCCGAGTTCCCGAAGAGGTTAATCAGGGTCGCGAGGTTCCGAGTTTCCATAGGTCTTTATCGCAGTCACGTGAGTCCATGTTCCTGTCGATTTAATTGCAGTTTCAAGGTACCATGTGTGTTCAATTTTCCCAAAGATGTTAATTTTAGTTTTGAAAGCTGAATTCGCGGTTGTGAGAGTCTATGTTCCCGTAGATTTAATTGCGGTCCCGAGGTTCAGTGTTCGTAGATTTTATCACAGTCGCGTGTTCAATGTTCCCAAAGATGTTAATCGCGGTCCTGAGGTTCTGAGTTCCCGAAGATGTCAATCGCGGTCACTAAGTTCTGAGTTTTGGTAGGTCTTAATCACTGTCATGAAAGTCCATGTTCCCGTAGATTAAATTGCAGTCCCGAGGTTCCGTGTTTGTAGATTTTATTGCGGTTGCATGTTCAATGTTCCCGAAGATGTTAATCATGGTCGCGAGAGTCCGTGTTCCTGTGGATTGAATTCCGGTACAGAGGTTCCGTGTTCTTAGATTTTATTGTGGTTGCGTGTTCAATGTTCCCGAAGTTATTAATTGTGTGCACCCGTTAGGTCCTGAGTTCTCAAAGATGTAAATCGCAGTCATGAGGTTCAGTGTTTTCATAGGTCTTAATCGCGGTCGCGATAGTCCTTGTTCCCGTAGTTTTAATTGCAGTAGAGAGCTTGTGTGTTCGTAGATTTTATCACGGTGGCGCGTTCAATTTTCCCGAAGATGTTAATCACAGTCGCGAGGTTCCGAGTTTTCAAAGCTCAATTCCGGTCGCAGTCGTGAGAGTCCGTGTTCCTGTAGACTTAATTGCGGTTCCGAGGTTCAGTGTTCAAAGATTTTATTGCAGTCGCGTGTTCAATGTTCCCAAAGATATTAATTACGGTCGCGAGGTTCTGAGTTTTCAAAGCTCAATTCCGGTCGCGGTCGCTTGTTCAATATTCCCGAAGATGTTAATCGCGTCGCTAAGTTCCGAGTTTTGGTTGGTCTTACTCACTGTCACGAGAGTCCGTGTTCCCGTAGATTTAATTGCAGTCACGAGGTTCCGTGTTCGTAGATTTTATTGCGGTTGCATGTTCAACGTTCCGGAAGATGTTAATCGCGGTCATGAGGTTCTGAGTTCTTGACGATGTCAATCGAGGTTGCTAAGTTCCGAGTTTTGGTAGGTCTTAATCGCTGTCACGAGAGTCTGTGTTCCCTTAGATTTAATTTTAGTCCCAAGGTTCCGTGTTCGTAGATTTTATTGTGGTTGTATGTTCAATGTTCCCTAAGATGTTAATCGTGTTCTTGAGAGTCCATGTTCCTGTCGATTGAATTGTGGTACAGAGGTTTCGTGTTCTTAGATTTTATTGTGGTTGCGTGTTCAATGTTCCCGAAGTTATTAATTGTGTACACCCATTAGGTCCTGAGTTCCCAAAGATGTAAATCGCGGTCATAAGGTTCAGTGTTTTCGTAGGTCTTAATGGCGGTCGCAAGTGTCCTTGTTCCCGTCGATTTAATTGTGGTAGAGAGCTTGTGTGTCCGTAGATTTTATCGCGGTTGCATGTTCAATTTTCCCGAAGATGTTAATCGCGGTCGCGAGGTTCTGAGTTTTCAAAGCTCCATTCCGGTCGCAGTCATGAAAGTCTGTGTTCCCCGTAGACTTAATTGCGGTCCCAAGGTTCAGTGTTTCGTAGATTGCATTGCGGTCGTGTGTTCAATGTTCCCGAAGATATTAATTATGGTCGCAAGGTTCTGACTTTTCAAAGCTCGATTCCGGTTGCGGTCGCTTGTTCAATGTTAATCACGGTCCAGATGTTCTAAGTTCGCAAAGATATCAATTGCAGTCGCTAAGTTCCAAGTTTTGGTAGGTCTTAATCACTGTCACGAGAGTCCGTGTTCCCATAGATTTAATTGCAGTCCTGAGGTTCTGTGTTTGTAGATTTTATTGCGGTTGCATGTTCAACGTTCCGGAAGATGTTAATCGCGGTCACGAGGTTCTGAGTTCTTGACGATGTCAATCGAGGTTGCTAAGTTCCGAGTTTTGGTAGGTCTTAATCGCTGTCACGAGAGTCTGTGTTCCCTTAGATTTAATTTTAGTCCCAAGGTTCCGTGTTCGTAGATTTTATTGTGGTTGTATGTTCAATGTTCCCTAAGATGTTAATCGTGTTCTTGAGAGTCCATGTTCCTGTCGATTGAATTGTGGTACAGAGGTTTCGTGTTCTTAGATTTTATTGTGGTTGCGTGTTCAATGTTCCCGAAGTTATTAATTGTGTACACCCATTAGGTCCTGAGTTCCCAAAGATGTAAATCGCGGTCATGAGGTTCAGTGTTTTCGTAGGTCTTGTTCCCGTCGATTTAATTGTGGTAGAGAGCTTGTGTGTTCGTAGATTTTATCGCGTTGCATGTTCAATTTTCCCGAAGATGTTAATCGCGGTCGCGAGGTTCCGAGTTTTCAAAGCTCAATTCCGGTCGCAGTTGTGAAAGTCTGTGTTCCCGTAGACTTAATTGCGGTCCCAAGGTTCAGTGTTCGTAGATTGCATTGCGGTCGTGTGTTCAATATTCCCGAAGATATTAATTATGGTCGCAAGGTTCTGAGTTTTCAAAGCTTGATTCCGGTTGCGGTCGCTTGTTCAATGTTAATCACGGTCCAGATGTTCTAAGTTCGCAAAGATATCAATTGCAGTCGCTAAGTTCCAAGTTTTGGTAGGTCTTAATCACTGTCACGAGAGTCCGTGTTCCCATAGATTTAATTGCAGTCCTGAGGTTCTGTGTTTGTAGATTTTATTGCGGTTGCATGTTCAACGTTCCGGAAGATGTTAATCGCGGTCACGAGGTTCTGAGTTCTTGACGATGTCAATCGAGGTTGCTAAGTTCCGAGTTTTGGTAGGTCTTAATCGCTGTCACGAGGGTCCGTGTTCCCATAGATTTAACTGCAGTCCAGAGGTTCCATGTTCGTAGATTTTATTGTGGTTGTATGTTAAATGTTCCCGAAGATTTTAATCACGGTTGCGAGAGTCCATGTTCCTGTCGATTGAATTGCGGTACAGAGGTTTCGTGTTCTTAGATTTTATTGTGGTTGCGTGTTCAATGTTCCCGAAGTTATTAATTGTGTACACCCATTAGGTCCTGAGTTCCCAAAGATGTAAATCGCGGTCATAAGGTTCAGTGTTTTCGTAGGTCTTAATGGCGGTCGCAAGTGTCCTTGTTCCCGTCGATTTAATTGTGGTAGAGAGCTTGTGTGTCCGTAGATTTTATCGCGGTTGCATGTTCAATTTTCCCGAAGATGTTAATCGCGGTCGCGAGGTTCCGAGTTTTCAAAGCTCAATTCCAGTCGCAGTCGTGAAAGTCCGTGTTCCCGTAGACTTAATTGCGGTCCCAAGGTTCAGTGTTCGTAGATTGCATTGCGGTCGAGTGTTCAATGTTCCCGAAGATATTAATTATGGTCGCGAGGTTCTGAGTTTTCAAAGCTCAATTCCGGTTGCGGTCGCTTGTTCAATGTTAATCACGGTCCAGATGTTCTAAGTTCGCAAAGATATCAATTGCAGTCGCTAAGTTCCAAGTTTTGGTAGGTCTTAATCACTGTCACGAGAGTCCGTGTTCCCATAGATTTAATTGCAGTCCTGAGGTTCTGTGTTTGTAGACTTTATTGCGGTTGCATGTTCAACGTTCCGGAAGATGTTAATCGCGGTCACGAGGTTCTGAGTTCTTGACGATGTCAATCGAGGTTGCTAAGTTCCGAGTTTTGGTAGGTCTTAATCGCTGTCACGAGAGTCCGTGTTCCCATAGATTTAATTGCAGTCCAGAGGTTCCGTGTTCGTAGATTTTATTGTGGTTGTATGTTCAATGTTCCCGAAGATTTTAATCACCGACTGCCTCACCGTAGAGCTACAAGTTTGTAGTTAATGTTGTGTAGTTGTGCTGCGCCCTGAAATATACATTTCTTTCAATTCATCGATGCCCCTTCACCTCAGTGAGTAGCGTATATTTGTTTATGCGCACTCACCACAGGGTGTCTATGAAGGTCTAATGACTTATGAATATTCATACACCCATTGTTATATTTTCACAAATATTAAAGAACGTGATCATTGATAATTAATTAAAAAATTGCCTCCCACAAATTTGTACTGGAGCATGGTACAGGTGAATAAGAAGCATGAATCTCAGATCTCGTCTCTGGGAGATGGGGTATACCACGGTGAGTGTACATGGTACAGGTGAATTGTTAGCATCAAGCTCTTGTACGTATGTATGTATGTACCAGCATGCATGCATGCATACATACATATATACATACATACATACATACATACATACATATATATGCCACCGACTTACCACTTTGGTATCAGATATACATATACATGTACCAAATGTGAGCTAAAAATGATTTCGCTACTGTACCGTCATGAAATGATGATGATCATGAAAATTTCTTGACAAATATATCGGTACTACCGCTGCTAGAAAATGTCATTTTACCTTCTAAAACTCACTGATAGTCTTGCCATGTTGACTCACTTTGAGCATGATGAACTCTGTATTAATAATCCACTTGTACTTTACAAGTCCTCTGAGAGGAAAGAGTCCTGAGACTTGTTTAATTAGGTCTATGATTAAAAATACTGCAATACAGATGGGGCTTAACATAAAACCGATGTAAGCTGCCATACTAATAACAAAGGGTCATTAAAATGAATCAATTAGTACTTAATCGACAGGATGCTGCCAAAAATTTTTGCATCCTATCCTAACACTGACAGATTATCACGGGTACCATATTTCATAAAGTTTGATCCAGTACAATTGACGTGCATATGTATGATAAAGGTCAATGTCTTTGTACCAACTTTGAATAAAATCAGCTGAGATGTGCCTGAGTTATGGCTCCGTACATGAAAAAATCGTAACAAAATGGCCGCCATGCGGCAATATAGGATCATATCGTGGAGCAAGTTGATGTGCATATGTATGATATAGGTCAATGTCCTTGTACCAACTTTGAACAAATCGGTTGAGATGTACCTGAGTAATGGCTCCGTACATGAAAAAATACCGCAATTATTCGGTGTTGCTCACATTTGATCAGAATTGGTACATACCAGTATGGGTACCAAAGATCAACAATAAATGTTGTTTCTATCTGTTCAGCGCAGAAAAATTCTACGTTGATGCTATGACAATGATTTCTGCACAGTACAACCAGAAAAACAACAAGAAATATTTAAACCAGAAATACAAGAATGACAAAAGTAAATATAGCTGCAAAGCAGCAATCACCGGTTTCGAGATATCTCGGTCAACAGGGGCAATAGAGAAATACATATGCAAAAAGATGGGAGGCTATAGTAGTATTTGTGAAATCGAGGTCAAAAGTAGTCGAGGTGATGTGACATTTTGTTAAAAGAATTCAATGTCATAGTTATCCCTTTATACCGAAAATCAGACCTCTAGCTCTATCACCTTAGCCTGGAATTATATATGTGCATAATTAATGAGGTCTTGTCATGTTCCATATTGACAATTGATATCTATCCCATAGTACTGCCTGTGTACCAAAATTCGGATCTCTAGCCCTATTGGTTAGCCTAGAATTACATATGCGCATAATTAATGAGGTGTTGTCACGTGACATATTGACAATTGATTTCTATCCCATAGTAGTCCCTGTGTACCAAAATTCAGATCTCTAGCCCTATTGGTTAGCCCTAGAATTAGATATGCACATAATTAATGAGTCTGGTCACGTGACATATTTGCAATAGATTTCTATCCCATAGTAGTCCCTGTGTACCAAAATTCGGATCTCTAGTCCTATTGGTTAGCCTAGAATTAGATATGCGCATAATTAATGAGGTCTGGTCACGTGACATATTGACAATAGATTTCTATCCCATAGTAGTCCCTGTGTACCAAAATTCAGATCTCTAGCCCTATTGGTTAGCCTAGAATTAGATATGCGCATAATTAATGAGGTGTTGTCACGTGACATATTTGCAAGATATTTCTATTCCATAGTAGTCCCTGTGTACCAAATTCGGATCTCTAGCCCTATTGGTTAGCCTAGAATTAGATATGTGCATAATTAATGAGGTCTGGTCACGTGACATATTTGCAATAGATTTCTATCCCATAGTAGTCCCTGTGTACCAAAATTTGGATCTCTAGCCCTATTGGTTAGCCTAGAATTAGATATGCGCATAATTAATGAGGTCTGGTCACATGACATATTTGCAATAGATTTCTATCCCATAGTAGTCCCTGTGTACCAAAATTCGGATCTCTAGCCCTATTGGTTAGCCTAGAATTAGATATGCGCATAATTAATGAGGTCTGGTCACGTGACATATTTGCATTAGATTTCTATCCCATAGTAGTCCCTGTGTACCAAAATTCGGATCTCTAGCCCTATTGGTTAGCCTAGAATTAGATATGCGCATAATTAATGAGGTCTGGTCACGTGACATATTTGCAATAGATTTCTATCCCATAGTAGTCCCTGTGTACCAAAATTTGGATCTCTAGCCCTATTGGATAGTCTAGAATTAGATATGTGCATAATTAATGAGGTCAAGGTCACGTGACCTGACCCAAAATATTTCAGTGAACATTAGCAGCCAATGATCGTCTATGTCGAAAAAGAACCAGACTCCTAGCTCTATTGGCTAGCCTGTAATGGGCATTTGTAAATCTATAGGGGAGGTCAAAGGTCACTGAAAAACGTGGAAAATAATACTTTAAAAATCTTCTTCTCAAAATCGGCAGGGCCTATGACCTTGAAATTTGGCATGAAGAAGCCTAGCCCTATGGTCTACAAAAATATCTGACAGAATTTTGATTGGTTTATTTTATGCAAATTAAGCCAAGTTGAAAGTTTAATTTCAATATGGCTGCCAGGTCACGTGACCCATTGTTATGGTCATGTGATCAAAAAATTACTTGTGAGGAGTTTTACCTATGTGCCAAATTTGAAGTCTCTAGGTGCAACAGTGTTCGCGTGGCAGTTGCATTTAGAGGGCGGAAGAAGAAGAAGAAAGAATAATAATAATAATAATAAATATAGCTGCAAGCAGCGATGACCGGGTTTCGACAAAAGTGGCAGCATTAGAGCAAAAGAAAAATTAGATTGTGAAATAATTAATGAAGTACAGGATGTGATGTCATAAGGTCTCCCATCATACCACATATGAAGTCTGTAGCACTTGTGGTTATCAAGTTGTGGACATATAGGTATATGTAAGGTCAAAGGTCATCGAGGTCACATGACATTTTGTCAAAAAAATTTTACTGCTAAGCTATCACTATATACCAAAAATCAGACATCTAGCTCTATTGGCTGGCTGAGAATTAGATATGCGCATAATTAATGAGGTACATGATGTGGTGTCATAAGGTCTCCCATCATACCACATATGAAAGGTGTAGCACTTGGGGTTACATAGTTATGCCCATATACGTATATATGAGGTCAAAGGTCATCGAGGTCACATGATATTTTGTCAAAAAAATTGTATTGCTAAGTTATCCCTATATACCAAAAATCAGACCTCTAGCTCTATTGGCTGGCTCAGAATTAGATATGCGCATAATTAATGAGGTACAGGATGTGATGTCATAAGGTCTCCCATCATACCAAATATGAAGGGTGTAGCACTTGGGGTTACTTAGTTATGAACATATATGTATATTTGAGGTCAAAGGTAATCGAGGTCACATGATATTTTGTCAAAAAAATTGTATTGCTAAGTTATCCCTATATACCAAAAATCAGACCTCTAGCTCTATTGGCTGGCTCAGAATTAGATATGCGCATAATTAATGAGGTACAGGATGTGATGTCATAAGGTCTCCCATCATACCAAATATGAAGGGTGTAGCACTTGGGGTTACTTAGTTATGGCCATATATGTATATTTGAGGTCAAAGGTCATCGAGGTCACGTGACATTTTGTCAAAAAAATTGTAGTGCTAAGTTATCCCTATATACCAAAAATCAGACCTCTAGCTCTATTAGCTGGCTCAGAATTAGATATGCGCATAATTAATGAGGTACAGGATGTGATGTCATAAGGTCTCCCATCATACCAAATATGAAGGGTGTAGCACTTGGGGTTACTTAGTTATGCCATATATGTATATTTGAGGTCAAAGGTCATCGGGGTCACATGACATTTTGTCAAAAAAATTGTATTGCTAAGTTATCCCTATATACCAAAAATCAGACCTCTAGCTCTATTGGCTGGCTCAGAATTAGATATGCGCATAATTAATGAGGTACAGGATGTGATGTCATAAGGTCTCCCATCATACCAAATATGAAGGGTGTAGCACTTGGGGTTACTTAGTTATGGCCATATATGTATATTTGAGGTCAAAGGTCATCGGGGTCACATGACATTTTGTCAAAAAAATTGTATTGCTAAGTTATCCCTATATACCAAAAATCAGACCTCCAGCTCTATTAGCTGGCTCAGAATTAGATATGCACATAATAAATGAGTTGGAGCAAGAGGCCAAGGTCAAAGGTCAAGGCAATCCCCAAATTGTGGAGTGCAGTTTGGTCCCCTACTGGCCATGGTCCAATAGACAATGGCTGTCTTGGACTTAAACATAGGCCAGAATAAGCCATTGCCATAACTTAGCTGTATAGGTATAGGGGAGGTCAAAGGTCATAGAAAAAATCAGAAAAATAATATTTAAAAATCTTCTTCTCAAAATTGGCAAGACCTGTGACCTTGACATTTGGCATGAAGGAGCAGGCTATATGGTCTAAAAAGTGACTGGAGCAGAATTTTGATTTACCATTTGTTATGCAAATGAGCTCAATTTTAAAGTTTATTATCAAAATGGCCGAAAGGTCACGTGACCTTTTGTTATGGTCATGTGACCAAAAATTTACTTTCGCTTAGTTGTACCTGTGTACCAAATATGAAGTCTCTAGGTGCAACGGTGTTTGCGTGGTAGTTGCAAAAGCACGGCGGAAGAAGAAGAAGAAGAAGAAGAAGAATAATAATAATAAAAAACAGAACGATTACAAGAGGGTTTCGCACCCATGGTGTCGAAACCCTAATAAAAAACGGAACGATTACTAGAGGGTTTCGGACCCGTGGTCTCGAAACCCTAATTAAGGTCTGGAATTTTAGGTACTGGAGGTCAACTTTAGCAACATGCATAGCTGAAAGGCAGCTAGCCCCTCTTAGTTTGACCATAGACGCTCTTCCTCCCCTCTACTGTCTATGGTTTGGAGAGTTCTGTTAATATGTAACAGTTCATAAACAACTCCCCTCTACTGACGGTCTTCCTCCCCTCTACTGTCTATGGTTTGGGCAGTTCTGTTAATATGTAACAGTTCATAAACAACTCCCCTCTACTGACGGTCTTCCTCCCCTCTACTGTCTATGGTTTGGGCAGTTCTGTTAATATGTAACAGTTCATAAACAATGACAGGAAATGAGTCAAGATAAGTGGAGTTTGCCTGTCACTCCTGCACACATGCAGAAATTCCCTTTTTCTTACCTCATTTGCACATTTTTGACACTGATATGTTCATTTGAACAAATTCACATCTCAACCCCTACATCTACCTGTACATCAAATACTGAGATGGTAGCTTTGGCGGTATGGGAGCCTTTGTGTGTGACGGACATACATCCGCACATACCCACAAATATACAGACATCGACGCCACTCAGACTCATCATATAAGCTCTTTTTGGTATTTATATATAAAACCAAATATGAGCTAAAAATCGTAACAAAATGGCTGCCATGCAGCCATATTGGATTGTATCACAAAAACAATTGACGTGCATATGTATGACGTAGAAGTAATTTTTGTACCAAGTTTGAATGAAATTGCTCCAGGCATCTGTGAGATATCTGCGTGAACGGACGCATGCATGCACGGATGCACGGACGGACATGATAGACATGACCAAACCTATAAGTCCCCCCCCCCCCCGGACGGTGTTCGTGGGGACTAACAATCACATCAACTTATCTTGGCTATGAAATTTAGGCAGTTAGTTTTTTCATTTCCCTCTTGGCAATGTTGAATATTGGAATATAAAATTGTCAACAAAAGTCATATTTTCTTTGCATTAGGGCATGCACCATATTTTGTGTAGTTCTGAATATACATGATCTACCAGTATGCATTTCACAGTCCTGGTTATTCAAAACAAGATTTCTTGCTTTTGAAAGTTTTTACCACAAATCTAAATATCTCAGAAGATGATTCAGTAAAAAAGTTATGTAGATTTCAGTGCATTCTTTGCCCCGGTATTTTAAGACCCTTCACATGGTTGGGTATTGAGTACAGTTTAAACTGCATATGGGAAAAAATTCAAGAAGGGCCTGTATTGTAATTAAGATTAGAGAAAATTATTTATTCAGGCTGGCCTTAATATCTGAGGTTATGTATACAGTACAGTGGTGTAATTCTAACTATATCCAGCTCAGTAAGGGAGTGTTCAGTTATTAAGGGGGAGGGGGGTGTGTGTTTGTGTGTGTCACTAACTATCACACAGTATGGGGGGATTCATACAGTATGGGGGGTTGTCACTTGATTTTCATAAGTATCCATCCTGTCAAAAAGCAGCTTAAGTGTAAAAAAATGTTCTGGGTAAAAAATAAGATTCCCTGCATAGATTCATTTTCTGGAGATGGCCAGTGTTACCATTCGAAATTAGATCAATACTTATTACTCAAGCAATATGGGGGTGGGGATGTTGTTGTCATGAAAATTATCCACCCTGGGGGGAGAGACTGTTCATCACTTTTGGGGGGCAAAGGGAGGGGGCTCACTTATTGCTTATTGTGACTGATGCACAAGAAGTCTACACATAGTTATTAGCAGATTTCCAAAACACACACTCTTGCACACGAAACTTTACAGTGTACATAGCTTTCTTTGTAACTTTTGAGTTCACAAATACACATTACAACACTATGCAGACCATTCCTTTACATTAATTGCAATTTGTATTCTTTTGACTACAAAAATCAAAGTTGCCCTGGACTAAACAGTGGACACAGAGGTAACCTGGTCTAAACAAGTGATCCCATGTTTGGTCTGTAATTTATGCAAATCCATTTATTAATGCATATGAGTTTGTGTAATAATAAAATTCCAATTCAAAAATTATATATCCCTGCTATAAAATGAAATATTGAAGCAATAAACCACAACCACTTATGGTAGTACCACAAGACCATAAGATATTGACCAATAAAGACATAATATATTCATGAGTGAGAGCAAATGCATATATGGAGTGAACTGGTCAAAATACCGTATACAATTGCTGAGGTAGTGTACCATGTATTGCTATGACATAATATCAATATATTAACATTCTGACATGAAACGTAAAACAGGAATTTTTCTCCAGCCTAGAGAGTTCATGCATGGGTCAACTGTGCTGTATATCACAAATATAGCACCGTTATTTTCACATCTTAATCAATCAGATAACTTGAACACAATAATAATTATAGTGGTATGGTATATTATTGTAGTTATATTACATTGTTGCTGAAGAAATTTAGGATGAACATGTCATCATGGGATGACATAGTAACTGCTGGATCAACTGTTCTTAGGAAGTGGATCCAAGTTTGGATTGTACACTTCTTGGCTGTGACTGGTGTAATCATTATAAAGCTAATTGTCCTTTTGCAGTATTTATGTATGTGTAATTCTAGTATGTGAGAAATTCACATCACTGCATCTATCATTCTGTTATGGATTGATTGAAAGTTTTATACAGTACCGGTATGTGTGTGGTGTCATTTGGGTTATTTTGTGAGATACCGTACATGTTGGACTCACTATTTGATACTTGGATCAATATGGCATCATGTCAGGAGGACTGATTATGTGTAAACATTATTTCAACCTATGTTAAACTAGATATCAGATCTTGATTTTGACCATTTTACACTTTTTAATCTCATTGGCAAACATTAAGGAATTAACATGTTCATTTGAATGAATCATCAATGGCTCAGGATGGATCTCTATATAGAATGCACTGATTAATCTCACAGACATAGCAATATAGGAGCTACCACTGTACCAGTAATGTATAGTAAATAAAATGATATATACCAGTTAAATGACACTGAGTCACATTCCCTCTCAAGCTACATTATGTTAAATTACAAACCTCATCTACAAAACACACACACCACTGTTCACTCTATCAGAATATACACCATGCAGTAATTTTTCCAAGAATAAGAACACTGAAGTTGATATGAATGTCATCACACTGTAGTTGCTGCTTTAACTGCATATGTTGCTTACTATTAGCAGTAAAAGTCACAAAGAAAACATCAGAACTCTTGATAATAAAATTGAGGTAATACTAAAATGGTCGAGTACACAGACACTCAGAATAATTGTTTCCTTACTTGATTAATTTGTATATTGTCAGGAGATATGGTCAGCCTACCATACCGGTACTAGCTTCAGCACATACCGGTACAATATGTCATTTTTCAGACACAGAAACCAACTGTATATCATTTTTCATCCAAAGGAGAAATAAGTTACAAAAGTACAATGACAAATGTTTGACCATACATCAGATACTTCAGTATGTGGTCAGATTTCAACAAACGACCATAAACTTAGAAATCCTATTTTGAGGGATAAATACACTCTCTGTTTTTGTTCGCTGTCAGCAACTCAGCTGGCAAGTGCAACTACTGCAGTAACTAATGGAACAATACTTGCTAAACCAATTATGAGAGTGATTATATCAAGATCAACATTCACCATTTTCCTGTGATGAAAGTGACCAGAACCTTTCCAATCTCTTGACCCTAATTCTTAAACTGAAGCGCTAAATTTGTGTGTTTAAGAAAGTCTACCGTACTGTAAGACATTTGTATGGCTTCATTGACTCATCAGGGGCAAGTGTGATGTCTGGCAGCACTGTAAGACACTTGTATGGCTTCATTGACTCATCAGGGGACAAGTGTGATGTCTGGCAGCACTGTAAGACACTTGTATGGCTTCATTGACTCATCAGGGGGGCAAGTGTGATGTCTGGCAGCACTGTAAGACACTTGTATGGCTTCATTGACTCATCAGGGGCAAGTGTGATGTCTTTCAGCAAAAGACTAACACATATTATATATTATTGCCTGAATACATGGGCTTATGTGCCTGAGAGCAGGTGACAATTTGCCCGACGCCAGGAGGGCAAATAAACCCATGTATTCAGGCAATAATATTTTTATTACATGCCTCTTCACAGTTAATTCTATATGATATTTAGTTACATGCAGGACATTCCCAAACAATTTTACAATTAATGAAAGTCAAAATAGCTATGCACATATAGATATTTTACATCTAGTGTTAAGTGTCTACATTGACATTGACAATGTCGAAGGGCTTCACTGGACTGGGTAACCATGGAAACCAGTCAGTACCCCTCCCCAGATGTTCCTATACTCAAATCAATAAGCTAATTTGCACTCACATTTTGAGGCATGTAATAATATCATAGAGCTAATTTAACAATGCGTTTTGCCACTAATTAAGCACTGTAGTTATTTGTATTCAGTTGTAATTAACTCAGCGACAAAATACCAAGCAAGCTTAAGCTTTTGTGACACCTCTAAGGTAAAGCAGTACACAGTATGATTTGCCAATTTGATTCTCAAGACATAGAAACATTTAGTACATGTAAACTCCTTCATTAGATTGTCATTTGATGTCCAAATTTTTAAGATCTTTTCATGATGCATGAACAATTAAATCTATCAACACCATTTGGCAGTACCTGCCCTGCATTGTTTTTCCACATGGTTTAACTACTGAATCAGCTTCTTCTGCTTTGTAATATTGGAAATTTTGCTAATGGTCATCTTTGTGGACTGTACAGCAAGAGAGATGATACCAACTTTACTATAATCAATTTGTCTCACCTAGATAGCAATAATTCCACTCCAGCCTATGGAGTATACATATTTTATTCGCTATGCGAGTGCATGCACTTCATAGAATGACATTGCTGAGGGATGTGGCCACCTCTCTTGCAAACTTGTAAATAAAAGTTACCTAAGACAAGGGCTTCTCTCTACATTCAAGTATTGTTTTGGCATGTGTCATGGGCTTGTTGACAAGCACCGGTATGATGTGTTTCTTGGACTGATGTCACTGATGGCATCATCACTGATGACATCTGTTGTCATGTACTTCCTATTTTGACTTACAGACTAGTATACGGCAGATGTCAAATGTGGGGTAGGATGTCCTCACGCTTTAAAAACACCTGACATCACTTCTTGGTCATTTAACCAGAGGTCCACATATTTTTCTTTCAAGCCTTTGACAGTATGTGTATCAACATTTGTTCATAGTCTTGCTATGCTGTACTGTGTTTGTCCCATATTATTCCTTTGCAGTGACTGGCAGTTTCCACTGCAACAAAGGGAATCAAGTGCTCATCGAAGCTGCACACTGAGCCTCAAAAAGTAATAAAATCAATATTTTCATAGATTTCAACAATAATAATCCTACGGTAACTACGAAAACACAAGAGTGTAACACTTGTATACTCCTAAGGAATTAATAGAATAATTTTCAGAGACAACAAACTTGAAGCTGGTTGCATTTCCATGGGTCCTGTAAGGATTGCAACCAGGGTATGGTCGGGTGCCACACTGAGATTAAGTCAATTTTTGTTCTTGAAAAATACCGTAACTTTGTCTGAGTTACACTTCTAGGCCTACACTATCTTTGAAATCAAGTATAACTTTGTGGAATGGACGTGTTGTGTGAGGTCATCTGGCATTTGATCCGTACACAAACATAAATACCATAATTTATGTTCTTGTTCCTCACTCATGCAACAACTAGAAATGATTGAAACTCATCCACGGCATACTGATATTTCAAAAGTAGTTCAGAAGTTTAAGCACGGAATTGTTGAGAAAAACTTTTATTTTGCAAAAAATAATGAATTCTTGGCTTGCGCATACCATAAGTACATTATTATTGTGGAGGCATCATGGGCCAGTGGCTAGAGCAGTGGACTCACGATCAAAGGATGGTGAGTTCGAGCCCTGGCATGGCTGTGGTGTTGTGTCCTTGGGCAAGGCACTTTATTCCTCATTGCTTCTCCCCACCCAGGAGTGATGGGTACCTGGTAGGACAGTGGTTGTTATGTGTGCGTTTAGCTCTGCTGCGCTTATTGGCTGCACATGTGAGCTGTTGTCTGCTCCCCAGGGAGTTGAGTGGTATCATATTAGGTCCAGTGACCAGGGGTAATAATAATTGTAAAGCGCCTTGATCACATCTACTTGTGGATATGTGCGCTATATAAGAACCAAATATTATTATTATTATTATTATATTATTATTCCCTGATATTTTTCTTTGTTTAGCTCGGAAAATACTCATGACATACATAACACCACTTGTCTTCGACTTGTGGTGACATAGTCATTACATCACTTGTATTTTCCTTCACCAAACAAAGAAATATATTAGGGAATAATATCTACTTATCATACAATGATACATGTAGTTATTGAGTGTTTGTTTAGTGTTTACTCAGTATGTACACTTACCTTTGAACGTTCTTTCTGATTTCTTGGGCTATCTTATGGAACAGCATACCATAGAGCACATTCACCACTTTTCATAATCTGCAATTTTCTAAAGGAAGAAGAAACATTTTTTTTTTATGAGAATTTGAAAATTAAATTGTATAATTTTTATCAATCAATTCATTGCATAATGTTTTTCATTCATATCTCTTTAAATTTTGAATCCTTTCAATCTTAAGCAACTTCATTCTGCAACCGTAAATTGTGTAGAGTAACTCCAGGTGCGTGGAATAATCATGATTTTGGGAACCATGTTGGAAAGAAGTTTTTAAACTATTCGTAATATCTTCAGTAAACAATATTTAGTGTTGTGTTCATAAATTCACTTTAGTTACACCTGCTTGTTTCAACTCCATTTTATTTTTTTTTTGTATTCTTTTGACTTAAAAGCTTGTTCATATACCATTTATACCATAGATGCCAGTGTACAAATTAAGGCTAAACTGTCCCATAATTTATGATCTCTTTTTTCAGATTGCAGCATTGATATGCAACAGACAGTACACACATATACATAGCAAACCTGAACATCATAGATGACATAGAGTATTAGGTAGTTGTGGAGGAATTTATCACTGCTGCTGGCATATTCTGTTTACTAAAAATTGTCATTCATCCCATACAGCAATAACTGAATATAAGTACTGATCTTTAATAGTTATCGTTCATATGGTACCATTTTACTTGAAATCAAATTACTGACCTTGACATTAGTTGAATAAAGTTAAGGTTAAAGATCAAATTGGGGAAAAAAGAAGACTGAAAATCTTGACTCTTGCTGGCAATTATAAAACTTTATTAAATCATTAAATTGAATAGGACTTGTACGGTATGAAATATTGAATTGGGTTGAATTGTTGTGTATGGAACACAGGGAGTGGTTTTAAGTGGAAGATATTCCACAAAAGTTGGCCAAAACCTTTTACTTCAAGTGGGGATGGGACGTACATGTCAGATTTGAGGTCAAGCTGGTTGAAAGTCTGGAATACATTTAGCTTGAGCAAACACACACACACACACACACACACACACACACACACACACATATACAGCTGATACATTTTATTAGTATGATGCAAAATATTTATGTTATAGCTATGCTCAATTTGCAGCATGCAAACCTCCTTTCCCCTAAGTTAGTACAGGTACAGTAAGCTGGCTGCATGCAATAGAGTACCTTTGTGTATACTTTTTGACAACTAAATTACACCATAAGTAAACTGTTTTGAGAACTACACAGGCACTATTCTAGCACACAACATTTCAATGGAAAGTTAATTCTCACTTGCGATCACAATTATTCTTAAAATGAGCAAGTGCATGATGGTCGTTGATTTAAGTTAAATAGCAACACCTCAAAGGTACTGGTACATGCAAAGGGCTTACCCTAATCGAAGAAACGGAACGGAACAGAAGGCCATACAAAATGGAAATTTGTTTCTTTTTTTTTGCGATGCGTGTGTGACAGTATGGCGTACATTCAAGTTTGCTTGCGTATACTTTGCTTTAATGAAATAAAATTTTAAAACATCGTAAACCTACTGCCCATCGACGACGTCAGTTATCATCTTCCTACTTTATACCTAGTCACACTCAGCCACGCCACGGTCACTCTTGTGGAGTGACCGTGACTCAGCCCATTACCTCTACACGGTAAACTTGAGCTAGCTCGGGGATCTGTATGGCCACACAAAAATGGAAATTTGTTTCTTGAATTTTGTTCGGGTATTATTTTTCTTTAGTAATCGACTTTTTTTCTCTCTCCCCTTTCCAATTTGCTGTCACTATTTTTGTCATATTTTCCCTTGTGTCCCATTCGTTCATTTTTTGAAAAATAATCCACCACCCTGTCAGGCCAAAGAAACTCACCAGTCCCTTATGTACAAGTCTGTTGATGTATTGATAAACAGATTGATTTTGCAACATCGCTGCATTAAAAAAAAATTCTTTGAAGGAAGAATGCAAAATAAGAAAAAAAATTGCCAGGATTCACAAGGAAAATAAAAAAAAAACCATCCAGTGGAATATGTGGGAAAAAAATAATGCCCCCCCCAATCTTCCAGACCCCCCCCCCGGATATCAAATGGTCCACCCCTAACTCGTCAGAGTTGATAGCTCATAGTCATACTTCTTTACATGTAAAGAATGCACGGAGTTGCAGAAAATAGTGATGCAGTCCCAAAACGTTCGCTCAAACCTAAATGTATGATCTGCTCTTTCTGTAATTTTTCGACACGACACTTTTCAGGGAATTTGACAAAGCATGGATGTAAACTTAGCGTCCCTCCACAAAGGAGGGACTGTGATGGATGTAAACTTAGCGTCCATGGACAAATTAAGATCGCCCACTCATGGCGACTGGCGTACCTCCGGGCTCCTATTGTCATTGAGTTCCAATGCACTGAGCAACTGTGCAACCACTGCTACCTCCATGATAGCCCTTCGAGTATGGCGAGAGTGTCCGGCTTTGGCTACGCCGCCGCCTGCATGAATGCAGCTGAGCATCTGTGCACATGCCGATCTGGAGATCGTGGACGAACAGGTCTATTGATTCCATATCAGATTTCCATCGACAAAATCGGACGTAAATTAGCTCTGCCACGTCCCCCTTTCGCTTTTTCCTGGCTATAAACAGGCCACAAAGCCGGAGAGACGATTGTTTTGGTGGGCTCTGGGCCGCTACGTGCGAGACACATACATGACTCCTGACCCGGAAGTGTATTAACTATTAAACCATCACAATCACATGATATGAAACGATACACACTGATTGGCTCCCTAAACGACGGTTCCTTATTCACGGTAGAACTTAGAAGGGCTTCACAGTGATGTTGCTCTCAGCTGTGAAATTTTGACGGTTTTCACAGTACTTCATCGGAAATTGCCGATTATTTTGCCGGCCAGACACTTAATAATTTTTTTTCGCAAGTGTCTTCATGGATGTACACGGGTCACATTTGTAGAGGGTATGCAACATTCACATTTTCAAAAAAAATACCCGAAAAGTGACAACTCAGCAATACCGGGCAAAAATGAAAAAAAAACAACAGTTTGAACCACCATTGAATGTTCTTCCTGTTGTCCTCTGAAATGTTTTATGGTTTACAAATAAAAAATTCAAAGTGAAAGTCATTGCATTACATTGCATTGACCATTTACAGTCCATGCCCATTTGAGGCTAATTTCTACATGCAAATATATGAAATGTTATATGCAAATATTTCACCTTCAGCCTTGACCTTCCCCATATATGGATTAGCCTAGATCATTGTCATAGAGGCCAGTGCAATCGATGTTCTTTTGTTCTAACTATCATGGAGGTCCGTTGAATTACCTCAGCAAACTGCTATTTTAGACCTGATGACCATGGTGGCCGGAATCAGCACACATTGTCCGCGGGAAAATAGACTATGATACGCATAGCCTATATCAGGCATTTTCCCTTCTGAACTCCCATCACTTGAGGAGCTGACGATATTCAAATATTTCAAAAAAGGAAAAACTACCCAAAATTAGTCAGTTCACTGATAAATTTGCATAGTACAGAAACTTTAAAACCAAAACTCCACATTCCCGTAAAAGCAGAGTCGAATGATGCCGTCTTTTGAAGAACGATCGACTGCCTAACTGACACCCGATACTGCTGGCAGATTGTTGTTACAATCCGAAGGTCAGGGAATTGCGCCTAGCATAGCTAATGGGAGTAGATTCGGGCCAGCGTATTTAGTTTTCCCGCCGGGCCGCCGTGTGTTGAGTGTTGTAAAATGTTGTAGTTCATAAGCAAGTGCATGATGGCAAGTGCTGCGAAGTTTTCGCGAGAGTGTTTAGGGGTGGACCATTTGATATCCTGGGGGGCTTGGAAGATTTGGGGGAAAAAAAAGATGCCAGGTGGAGTTGCTCGAAAAAAAAAATCTGGCTTTAAGTGGCTGATTGAAAAAAATTATGGACCATTGCGACTCGGAAAAAAAAATCTTGGCAATTGTTCGATGCACACTGCAGCATCAATAAAAATCAAGTTTTATAAAGCATAAACCATTTCAAGCTTGAGGAACAATAACTGAATATGAACAATTGTACAGTATACATGACCTGATGATTAGAGGAAGTATGCTGAAATTGAAATTGCTCACCAGTGTTTTCCAGAAATGTGTAAATCTGAATGTATGGATTTTGTCAAAATACCACAAGAAGAGAGACAGCCTGCAAACATTTTACTATTATCGTTTGCGTATAGAAAACTCATAACAATGAAAAAATGCGTAGAGACTCAATCCAATGCGTAATATTATTACGCATTGGATCGACTCTCTACACATTTTTTCATTGTTATGAGTTTTCTATATACGCATGTTTTATTCGTAAATGCGAACACTGTTATAGTGAATTATCTTACCAATGTTTTTCTTAACAAAAGCGAATGAGTTTGATGGTTTTGGGGAAACTACTATGTGGTAATGAAGAATGGGAAATGGGCAATGAAATGAGCAGACAGCGGGTGATTTAAGATTAAATGTTACATCTTCACTGCAAATAAAACCATAAGTGTGTCATAAATAATACAAACAAAACAAAATCATGTTTGTTTGTTTTGTTGTATGTGAGCCACGTCTAAGACACACAACAAAACTACTGTTTCAGTCTGTAAATGTCACCTCAGATGCCACCAGAGAAAACCATTTCCACTCCAAAATTTCATTTTTCGCCTTGCGAGAGGGGACACCCCCTCTCGCCACTCCTCCCCCCCCTCGTTCGCTACGCTCACTCGCCGCTCAGTCGCTTCGCTCCCTCGCAGTCCACCCGTCTACTTTCTTAAATTACCCGGCTACTTTCAATGTAAGGACAACACTGACAAGTAAATGCCATAAATGTACATGATTTTACAAATATGTTTTTGTAAAGTGAATCAAAAATGTACATGTATTTACATATCTTTATTTAGTTTCTTGAATATAGTCTGTGTGCGATAGAACAGCATCTTGTTACTGAGTGTGAAAAACCAAGCAAACAAACATTGCACCGAAATTTGGTAAAAAAAATATATCTCGAAGAAGGAAAGTGAAAAAAAAAGTTGCCAGCATATGCCCTGTAGAAAAAAAATAATTCATGGTGAAGCACGTGGGAAAAAAAAATAATGGCTCTCCACCAATCTTCCAAGCCCCCCCCCAGGATATCAAATGGTCCACCCCTTATTTTGTTCTATCGAAATTTCAGCGACATTTGTCTGATCACACGTTTTTCATGCCAGGGAAATATATTTTATGTTGCATCTATCTGTGGCTATTCAATTAAAGTCCTGAAATCCTGTGGGAAGGATGTAATATTGGTGGTCAAATTATCAACCATCTTATGTATGCTGATAACCTAGTGCTTCTTTGTCCGTCAATTAAAGGTCTACGCGAGCTTGTCTTAGTACAAACTTTGTGATAGATATGGTATTGAACATGACATAATTTATCACCCAGAGAAATCAAAGTGTATGTATTTTTTGCCTAGAAAAAGTTCGATTAGAATTGAAAGCCTACTACCTATTAAAGCGCAGTGGTTGTCGCGCTGCGCATGCTCCTGAGGGGGCCCTGTAGTCAACATATCCAAGAATGCCGCACTATACTTTACGGGTTGATTATAATGTTTGCGATATTGCTGCTTGTTAAAATGGCGGCTGATCTGTCACAAGCATACCAACTTACCAAATCTAGTAATTACACGCTGGATTGAGATCACATTTGATCATGATTTTCTTGAATCAGTTGAATGGGGCTCGGCTACTGTTATTGGATATAAGAAATTTTACTTATAGGAAGTGGCTTACAAAACTTCGAATCTCTGATCACAACTTACAAATTGAATTAGGTCGGAGATCAATTCCAAAAGTCCCTGCAAATGAGAGAATTTGTAAGTATTGTGCATCTTCAGTAGAGGATGAATTCCATTATGTAATGATCTGTCCAAAATAAAGCACTTACAGAATGATATTATTTTCCTCAATAACTATGTGCAGTCCTGGTTTCGTTGACTTAGACCAGAAAGAGAAGTTCATTTACATCTTTTAGTCAGTCAGATAAATTACCCCTTGTTAAGTATATCTCAAGTACTTTACTTTCTCCCCCAGCAGCAGCTACAACCAGTGTTTGTTAATCCTTGTATCGTTGAACTGTAAAGGTATTTTTGCCTTACCACACTTCGTTGAACTGTACAAGTATTTTTGCCTTACTTCTTAAGTGTGTTGTTGCGCAATAAACATTATGTTATGTTATGTTATCGCTCGAGCCATGATGGAGCTAAACACTTACCTGTAGTGTACGCGTGTATATGCAGACTATCAATGACCGGGCTGTAGTCTACGACATCGCTAGCAAGAACGAGAGCTTTCATTTCAAGAGGCCCAACAGGAGTACAATTGACAATAACGCAAGCTACAGAAATCTACAGCTGTCAGAGCAATGCCCGCTGCAGCGAGAAGCATATGTTCCGTGGTCTGCATGAACGTCCGTGTCACAGGCGCTCCTTAGCTGATGGGTCGTCTGCTAAGTAGATCGATTTTCGGATCGATCTATTGATCCCGTAGTCGATATGCCCGCCACTGCATGCAACCTATGCAGTGGCGGGCATATCGACTACGGGATCAATAGATCGATCCGAAAATCGATCTACTTAGCAGACGACCAAGCTAAGGAGCGCCTGTGGTCCGTGTCAAGAGAACCGGGTATTATGGCTCGCTACACTCGGCTGTGGAAATCCAATTCCACTACGAAATTGACCCCATTGGTAGCCTGCGTACGATGCTGTGTGTTCCGCTACAGCTTATCGCCCCGCTCACCACAGTGAGCGGGACGATTAGCTGTAGCGGAACACACAGCATCGTACGCAGGGCTACCCCATTGGGGGATGCAAACGAGAATCCCGAGCACAGGTATCAAGTCAAGTGAAGGACTTCATAGGTCTTCTTGCTATGTGGGGTTTAACTCATTTGAAAGGGGATTCAGACCTACCCGGCAATCAGGAGGTACACCAACGAAGTTTCCGTAGCACCGATAGGCCAACGGTAGCTAGCCGTTTGATCACTGCCATGACCGTGCACAGGATCTCTCGATACGTCCCTATGTGTAGATATACTGTGCAATTTACAGAATTTTCCTGCCAAATGCCGCGAAAACCCGCTCGTTCGTCTATTGTTTCCTATCATTTGACTATTTCTTGCCACATATTACTAGAAGAAGTTAGAAATGGTGATCAACAGTGGGTCGTGGGCAAGTCGTCGCGGGGCCGGTAGGTTGTCGGACCGGATTCTCTTATATCCGTGTACGTCAACGCGATGACTGTCTCCCTTATCGAAGCAACAGTGTCTTCCGTGCCCTGCTCTGGCTTGCCGATCATGCTCTTGAGTGTAATTTTACTCATGCCTTTAGTATGCAACTTCCCTTTGTATGAAATTCAATTGCTTTACTTTCGTTGAATGCCCAAATCTGAAAAAGTCAATGTTTTGCTTCTCTCAAAACTTTATAACAGTGTTTAGTCCAACAAAATATCATTTTATGCACTTAAATAACACGTTTCCGTACGAATGAGGATCTATTTGAAAGCCAGTTTTGCAAAGATTTTTTGAACACAATGCTTGGTTTCTATTTCCATTTTACGCTAAGCCAGCGTGTTTTTCTTGTTAGTAAGATTTACGAACAGGCTTTATTTATTATAATGCTGACGGCAAACCAAGAGATGGTCACAAGAAGACGCAAAAAGTCCGCCATCCGAATGTCTACACGTTCTTTACTATTATTCTTCGAGGCCAGACGAGCCCAATTATTACCCGCCAAAGACGCGAGGATTATTTTAAGGTTAATAGCGATCATGCATTTTATGATTATAAATCACACGTGTTTCAAACTCTCTTTTAAAGAAATGTACTTTGTCATATTCTCAACTCAGAGGGAACGGACGTATTATTTTGAAAATGAGGTCATTTTCTATTACATTGGCCCATGCCATAATCTTCCAAATTGGCGCACAGAATAGTAAAATTTCACGCTGCGTTCTGGGACGCAAGTGATCAAGCTGACTTTTTTTTTGTTTGGACTCTAACAATGCTGGCGCCATGAAATACCAGCACAGTATCGACAACATGATCTCGCTCATTTACACATTTAAAGGGAAACTAAGTCCAGCGACATTGACCGTTTATCCCTTCCAAAATCACCCTTTAGTAAAATGCAGCTCAAATTTGCAACATAATTGCACGCGCCGACGACTACGGAGCGACGAAAAGAGACATTGAAGTAGACGACATTTATGGAAATGAGCTCGGAATCCCATGGGCGCGAAAGGGCTCATGGGAGGAGCGTGCGTGACGTCATCGGCGATACACGAACGTGTGTGACACTACCAAAGCATTGCACGTTACGACTCTTTAATGCTCAATAGCATAAAAAATAGTTAACTGTTGTTCAGTGGAGTGCAAAAATCACTCAGGGAAGAACAAACGGAGTCAGCTTTTACCGTCTTCCCACAGAACAGCTTTTTCGAAGACAGTGGCTAAAGAAAGTCGGGCGAGTTTAAAAATCTGTAAAAGATACAACGTTATGTTCTAATTCTTTCAGGATGATTGTTTTATAAGGGATTTCGGGATTCTGATACCGATACAAGACGATACTACACAATGCGGTTCGTATCTTGACATGCTGAGTCAGCCTACTATCGCCGGTTTTAACCAGATAAATATTAGGCTAATATTGGCGATTTCGGGACTCTAAATCCGAAGACGAAACTACACAAAGCGTCTCTTATCTTGACATCCGGGTCTGCCAAATCTCCGATATATAACCAATAATTATATAGGCAATTTCGGGACTATACCTTGTAATATTGATATTACAAGATATTGGAATGACTTTTTGCCTACTGTGTATCGGCATGCCGGGTGTGAGAAATCGCCGATATTATATTACCCGATAAATATCAATTGCGCCGGAACTCCTAGGCTAATATCGATACCAGACGATCCTAGATTTACTTGCACTGTATGGTGTTAGCATGCCGGGTCTACGAAATCACGGATATTTATCCGATAAATATCGGCGACTTGGACTTTAACTCTGATACTAGACGATACTTTGTCAAATCGTGGGTAAATATCCGATGTATATCAGAGATTTCACCACCTAACAGATCTGACCACCCGAATACCTCTGTCCGACTCTTAGTTCAAAAATAGCATCCATGGCCGGAAGTCAAGAATACTGTATGTTTTACATTATTAGATTTATTAATGCACGAAATACATTATTTACATGTAAAGCATTTTTTTCATTAAATGTCCCACGGGACTTCGTCGAGAGGGCCGATCGGATATCATCGGGACTCGGGGGCCCTTGCACAAATTACATTCTTTACATGTAAACATTTTTACTTGGCGATCGGGACTTGAACAGAGGACATATCGGAAATCATCGGGAGTTTGGGCTGGTCTTGTATGAAACACATTCCTTACAATAAGCTTTAAGACGATACTATTTTTTAAATAGCGGGCAAATATTCATTATATCGGCGATTTCATCACTTTGTAGATCTGAGTAAGTCCGACTTCCGAAGTTCGACACCAGCTTCGAAAAACAGACGACACTATAATAGATTTGTCAAATCGCGAATAAATATTTTCTGATACATAGTATCGGAGATTTCGCAACCTTAAAGATCTGGCCAAGCTCGACTTACACGGTAACACATACAATCAGTCAATCATTCCGTATCATTCACGAACCAAAAATTAATTTTAAGCGACTGATACAGAAAACTCTGTTTTAGAAACGTAGCGTTGAAGGATCGCAGGGTCACTCAGTCTCTCCAATCCAGTTCGGGGTCTCAGTTTACAAGCACAGTGACTCCCTCCGCTGAATCATACACAAAACGCAAGCAACCAAGATATGAACGATGTTTTGAGATGCTTTCTAATTATTACATATCTTGGACAGGTTCAAATTAGTATGGTTTGATTTCAGTCAGGGAAAAGTAATACTCGATGTCAGAAATATCGCTGTCCGAACTCTCCATAGTCGTCTTACGAACACGCTGAACTGTACACAGTACTCCTCCAGCTGCAAGCTACAATCGTCCGTATCGCCGATGACGTCACGCACGCTTCTCCCATGAGCCCTTTCGCGCCCATGGTATTCCGGGCTCATTTCCATAAATGTCGTCTACTTCAATGTCTCTTTTCGTCGCGCCGTAGTCGTCAGCGCGTGCAATTATGTTGCAAATTTGAGCTGCATTTTACTCAAGGGTGATTTTGGAAGGGATAAACGGTCAAAGTCGCTGGACTTAGGTTTCCCTTTAAAAGAATAGCCCAGTAGGTCTATTTTCTCATGGAGGTATTCTGCGTACTACCCCCATGTTCTATTTTGTTTCAACCATGGAGGTCCTACCTCCATGTTTCAACCACCGTCCCTCCGGTGTTTCAACCAATCGTAATATTGAGCCGTTGTCATCATTTTAATTTATTCGTGGCGTGGGTTTGAAACAAAAGAATTGTAGCAAGCCACGCACGGGCATGTGATAATTTTTACTTTTGTAATCTTTTCTAATGTCGGTAAATCAAAGTATTGTCTTATTATATTCTTTATGGCGTCGGCATCCGACATAGCCAAGATACTGTATAAATAGACACACTAACTCAGAGGAAACTAAGGAGAACTCTGACCGAAGGAAGAACTCAAGGACCGATAACTACGGTCACTCTCTTGTGGAGTGACCGGGACAGGACATTTACTCAGAAACTAGAACTTTGACCGAAACGACGGAGAACTTGGACCACGGTCACTCCTCCTTGGAGTGACCAAGACTCAACAGAGGACACACTAACTTGGTCCGACTGACACACAGGCAGATTCATGTACCGTTGACTGCGCCGTTAGGCGTAGTCATGGTTCCGTATTCAATAAATAAGTTCCAGTTATACATCAGCAGCACTCGTCGTCAGATCCACCTTCTTTCCTTTATGTTATGACACTGTGATAGATTTTTTTTCTTCCACGTTAGCTTGCCAGTTTTTTTTCATAAGTCATCTAGGGCAGAATTTTTTTTTCCTTTGTAAGCTTATCTGCTGGGAATTTTTTTTTCGAAAATCTTCCAGACCCCCCCCCCAGGATATCATGTCCACCCCTAATTATAATATGACACCACACACCGGATCGCTCACTATAGAGTCAGTCAATAGTGGCTTACTCTCTCAATAACGAATCTGGCTTAACTCCTCTTCGAGGACGCAGATAACTTTATCACACAACCAAGCGGAGGGGATACAAAACAAGAGAGCGACTGATGAAGGAACCCCCAGTTTTTGTTCCGAAATACCGTTAAGACGAATCACTCAATCAACAAACCGGTTTACCGGGGACCCAAATCACATGACTAGGGTCAAAGCACTATCGATTCACCGGTGTCATGTATTCCCCACAAAATAAATGCAATGATCCTTTTATTCACCATATCGTAAAATCAAACAAACTTGGTAGAGCCGATGTGTGGAGTTGCTCTCATTTTCCTTTATAAAGCAAAGTATACGCAAGCACAGTCCCTCTATCCATGGATAGAGGGACTGTGACGCAAGCAAACTTGAATGTACGCCATACTGACACACACGCATCGCAAAAAAAAGAAACAAATTTCCATTTTGTATGGCCTGCCGTTCCGTTCCGTTTCTTCGATTAGGGTAAGCCGTTTTGATACATGGCGGCCGCACGCGGCGCGCGGCAGACGCTATGTATCACACCACACGTATTTGCGGGTATTTATTTATTTATTTGTTGTAACCCTTTTAATAAAAACAGGGGCTCACTGAAAACATCAGGAGCAGCAAATTACACTGGGCACTGGAAATGCAAATAAAAAGTTACAGGAGAGCTAGCTGAAAAAAATTAGCAAAGTATACTCTGCGGGTAGCGCAGTTAAGCGCCCGCCAAGCTATTGCCGTAAAGGGGTGCGTAGTTTACGACGATGGCAGAAATTCGTGACGTATGTCACTGTCAAGTCCACTTTATGACGTTGAAGTTAACTGTACTTCCGGTGTACAGTAGTGTGCCTGCAGGGTGTGCCTGCGCAGTCTTCGTCGGACTTAATTCATCTTGAGCTTGACACATATCCTGGTAAGTTACCTATACCTAGTACTAGTACATGTATGGAGATTTAGGTAGCGTAAATTCTAATCTTGGTGGCGATCAGTGTGACAGTTTTCGGACGAACTGAGTTTTCGGGCATTTAATGACATGCTGGTTGTACTCACTTCGCTCTGTATGTATTGATATGGCGTTTTACAAGTCGTGTGACAGCATATTTAGTCAGCTGACGCTGCGGTCCCATTTTGAATAGTTTATCTACTATAGAAGCTATGGGATGGGTATACGCCCGGCGTCCGTCGTCAGTCAGTCTGTATGTATGTATATGTATGTACCGGTAATGGCGGTATATGCGTTTGTGAGGCGTCCGTCCACTCAAATATCTTGAGAACCGCAGTACTTACTGATTTGATATTTGCTGTGTAGATGAAAAATATAATTTTGAGAAACCTTTTTTTTTAATTTTTTGATATTGTTGAAAATATGCAAATTAGCGCCAAGAAGGCATTTTCGGTAAAAAATCTTCTTCATAACAGCTGGTCAGACAGCTTTGTTATTTGGTATACAGGTACCTAGGGATAACCCAACTTAGATTTGTTCAAATTGTGATGAAATATGCAAATCTGTATTTTTAAAGAATTTTTTGCCTTTTTTGGTCAAAACTTTATTTCATCAAAAGCGCTCGTCTGACAGCTTCGATATTTGGTATACAGGTTCCTACAGATGAACTAAATATGATATATTGAATATATAACAAAATCTGCAATTGTGTATTTTTGGTGCAATTTTTGCCATTTTTTTTGTCAGAAAATGTTTTTCTCAATAATACTTGTCTGATGCCTTTGATATTTGGTATACAGGTTCCTTGGGGTTGTCTTATTGTGATATATTGAAATTTGATGAAATCTTCAATTTTTGTATTTGTCGGTCAATTTTTGCCATTTTTAGTCAAAATATTTGCTTCTCAAGAGTTTCTCATCTGATAGCTTTGATATTTGGTATACAGGTTCCTAGGCTTTATCTTAACGTAATATATTGAAATTATGATAGAATTATATAATCAATTTTGTATTTTTGCAGCTAATTTTGCCATTTTTTGTCAGGCCATCCTGAAATGAGCTGTCAAAGATATCCACCTTTTTCATCAATACATGTGTCACAAAAAGTAATTGTCTACATAACACAGCAGAGCTCTGTCAACTGTTGGGTTGTTTGTTTTTTCAAAACCGCTGGTCAGACAGCTTTAATATTTGGTTTACAGGTCCCTAGGATGACCTCAGTGAGATAATTTCAGGAAATACTTAATTTTGTATCCATGTCTATAGTAGCTTCAGGGACTTTGGCCATATGTTTTTTGGTAGAACTTGAAGCTATTTCGGGTGCTACAAACTTGGCGAAGTTATTAGCCACACCGTACAATACAAGGTGCTGAAAGCAACACACAGAGACAGCCAATGTTCGATATGTGAGCACCATACACATCGAAATATAGTTGCGTTGCCCATGGATTGAACGTAACTGACTTTATGAGGTAGAAAGGGGAAACCACATGGCCAGTAGCTTAATCTGTGAGGGCTGCTGTACAGTCGCCAGGCTTTTGTTGGCTAAAGGAGGTGTCGATCAGGCATTCGACTCAATACAAGCAAACCGTCACTGATACAACCAGACTATGGTATGCACACTGTTGCATCAGTGACGGTTTGCTTGCATTTTTCTTTCTTTATTTATTTATTTATTTACACTTTATTTAACGAGTGGGGTCTGATTTACAAAATGATTGTAATTTACATCAGAGCCCTCAGAAATGTTCATCATCACTTGAAAGTAATCTGTCGTGTGTTAAATACAATATGACACAAATGGGGGATGGAGAAAAATTAATCCCAAGGAAGAGCCAGGATCAAGTTAATCCCGTTCACCTTTGACATTCAAGGGCAGGATCGAATGTTTATGTCTGAGTAAATTACGGTCACGATAAGTGTGCACAGGAGGTTGTAAACAGGCCAATTTGTTGACATGCAAACAACAGATCTGGGCATGCTTATATGTTACAATTGATGAATATTATTCAGATCGACAATAGGAAACTTCATACACTTTTTTCTTGTTTGTTTGTTTCACAGCACAATATCTGCTCACAAAGCTGACAATGTCTTGTTGTGAAGGAGGAAAATCTTGTGATCTGACAGCAAAGATTAATGATTCAAAGCCAGCAGAAGTTATCAATAATGTTAAGGAATATTATGGTAAAGTGTTACGCTCTAGCAAAGATTTAAAGACTAATGCCTGTTGTAGTGGTAACAGCATGCCAAAACACATCCGTCAAGCTTTGGGCCTGGTACATGATGAAGTGATAGCAAAGTAAGATAGCTTACTGTTCTCTATTTAATTTGCTAATAAGTTGCTAGGACATTGACCTATGTAATAAACATGCATGTCAATTGGTTTCAATCCAATGCAATATGGCTGCCTGGTGGCCATTTTGTTATGATTTTTTCATGTCCACAGCCATAACTCAGACATATATCAACCTATTTTATTCAAAGTTGGTACAAGGACATTGACCAATGTTATAAGTATGCAGGTCTATTAGTTTTTACAACCCAATGCAAAATGGATGCCTGGTGGCCATTTTGTTACATTTTTGTCATGTACAGACGGCTCAGTCACAATCAGGGTGCTCTAGAGTGTTTCACTTTTGTCAAAATTTCATCTTGTAGACACATATCTAAATTTACTAAATTCACAAAGCTTAAAGTTTTCTCTAGAAAAGTTGTGAACCAAACTTTCTCAGTATTTCCATGGCAACCAGTTCTTTATTGTGTTGACACACCATCACGGACACTACAAAATATTATGAGTTGATGGAGAAATAACATAGTAGATTATACAACATTTGTACAAATATTCTTTTTAAAAGTTTAACCAGAAAATATATAAATCAGTTTTAGAAAATAAGGTGAATGTATCAGGATTTTACCCAGCTTTGCATGATTTCCTGCAAAATGATTTGTTACGAAAAAAATAGAATTTTCATTTTTTTCTCTCCATGAGCTTATGATTCCTCTAGTTTACAGATTTGCCCTTTAGTACATTTAAGTTATTTTTTAATGGAATTGTTGAAGTCTTTAGAAAACATTAATAGTATTTGCAGCAAAATTTTGCTTATTTTTTTGGTTAGTTTTCTAGTCATTTTTGTAGTACCGGGTATGTGGTTTTTTTAGCTCCCATATATTATGCATATGTATATATGCAAATGGGAGATATTCGTATAAGGTGGAAAAATGTCGTCTGTATGTATGTATGTATGTATGTATGTCCGTCCACATCAAAAACTCCTAAACCGTAGCACCTACTGTCTTAGTATTTGGTGTACAGGTGCACCTAGGGGTGGAGATGTGAATTTGTTCAAATGAACATGTCAGTGCCAAAAATATGCAAATGAGGGGAAAAAAGGAAAAATCCTGCAAATGGCTAAAACTCAGTAAGCAGTGGTCAGATTTGGTTGAAACTTAGTATGCAGATTTTTTTAGGTATTCTAAAGTATGTGTGCAAAAATTGGGATGAAATTTGCATGTTTGTATTTTTAGGGTATTTTTTTCCGTTTTTAGTCAAAAAATCTTGTTCTCTGAAATCGCTCATCTGATTGCTATGAAACTTCATATTCATGTTCCTCAGAATGACCTCAGTCATGCTTGTGCAAATTGTATTGATATTGTCATATTTGTAATTTTGGGGCAATTTTCATAATTTTTGATAAAAAATTTTTTTATCCAAAAACTACTGATTTGATAGCTTTGATATTTGGTATACAGGTATCTAAGATTAATCCCAATATAATGTATTGAAGGTATGTTGAAACTGGCAATTTTTTTATTTTGGGGCAATTTTTGCCTTTTTTGGTCAAAAAATTTTTCTCCTAAAACTTGTGATCTGGTAGCTTTGATATCTAGTGTACAGGTTCCTAGGGTTTATGTTAATTTGATATATTTAAAATTAGGATGAAATCTGCAATTTTGTATTTTGGGGGGCAATTTTTCTCATTTTGGTCAAAAAATTTGTTTCTCAAAATTTACCAGTCTGATTGCTTTGATATTTAGTAAACAGGTTCTTAGGGTTTTTGTTAATAAGATATATTGAAATTAAGTTGAAATCCGGAATTTTGAATTTTGGGGCAACTTTGCGAAACTTTCAGTTTTACTGGGATATCTTTCATTTTGTATTTTAAAGATTTTTTTTGGTAATTTTATACCTACTGACACTAAGAGTATATAATGTGGTGATTTAGTTTAAGCATTTGATATGTGTATTTGGTGTTGAAATGCAGTAAAAAAATCCTGGCAGATTTTGAAAAAATTCCAAACAAATAAATAAAAAATTTAGCCAGAGAAGGTTTGACAAATCGAAAAGATGGGAGAGTGGGGAAAAAAGAATGTACAATGGATCGGATAAAAAAGATACTGTAATGTACCTCATCGATCTTCCAGACATAGTCCTTATCAAATAGTCCACCCCGATGTATTTTGTGCGCAATTAACCATGCAGTGTATTTTAGTTTAAGATGTCAAGTTAGGTAAGGATTTGAAAGGGATGGTCAAGTTCACCACAGTTTAATTTTATCTCTTGTTTCATCATCCTTGTGTAATTGGTTAAGTTTGTAAGTTGTTCCAGATGTTGATGCACCAGCTGTTCTGGAAGAAAACAATGTTTACTTTTCCTGTAGGGTTTCTGAGTTGATGATTGTATGTTGAAATTTCTCCATGTATCTGGTGTATAGGCAAAGTGTAAACATTGGTTGCATGTTATGTATTTCAGTCTTTGTCAAATATTGTAAATGAAAAATCAAGAACAGTTTACTGTGTGCTTGTAAAAGATAACATATTTGTCAATACATAAACTGCCTTGCAGATTGATTGTCTTATAAAAGATTATCACAGGAGTAGAAAAGGAAAAGAAACTAATCAATTAATCAAATTGCTGTAACATATTCACTCTCAGTGCCTGTATAGGTCTATACTTAACTATTTATCATAACATTCAGCTGTTTGTTATCTCCATGAGCCAAGGCACACTTGGGGTCAATGTCATCACTCTGTGCCAGTCTGTGTATGTCAGTCTGTCTGTATATGTATGTCCATGTTTCATACAATTGTTGACTTGTTTTGATAACTATATGGGAGCGAACAGTGATGTTGTCACCATTTTTTACCTGAATGAACAATATTTGATCAGTGAACTCAACTCTTGATGAATTTTATTCAATTAAATGTGTTCATTGTATATTTTGTAATTTACGACATGAAAGTGATTTTTCAAAATTTTCATCATAAAATTTACAAAATTTGACCAATTTTTGGTTTTTTACCCAAAAATCAAACGCATTATATTGTGATTTGATATTTTACAATAATTCTTCAAAAGATTTGCTGAACCAAATGTGTAATGATGGTGTTACAGTTGTTGTTGTGCAACAAATATGTACTGCATCCTTCTCTATGCAACGTGATACAAATGACCCTACTGTATACAAGATTGATCTTAGAATGATCATGTGTCAAAAATACTATTTTTTGGTTTTTGTACCCAAATTTGTAAAATTTTGGTCAACTAATTCAAATTTTACTTCTTCAAATAACAATGAAATACGATAATTCACAAAGGTCTTGCTAGTCATAGGACTTTTGTAATAATTGACTTTGAATTTAAAAAATTACTATGATTTTGTCAGAAAACTCGACACTCACCCCATACATACCGGTATTAAGAAAATTTTATAAGCTTTCAGATGATGTATAATGTTCAAATCTTTATGTTTAGTCTATGTTGTAATAGCCTATGACAAAATGATACCGTCAATTCACTCAAAATTCCTCAGGGACTTGGTGTTCTAGGCCTAATATATACAGGGACTTGGTGGTGAAAAGGTTAAAACATTCAGCAGCACAAATCCTCTTAAGAGGTGTTATGTCAATGTCAGCCTGACTACTGATGAATTTTTCGTGAGGGCAAGTCCACAGAAATTTTGAGATAGCGATGAAAATAGCGCCTTCAGTGGTGTTTTTGACAAATTTAAGGCTTATTGTTATGATTTCTATATTACCACAAAATGTTTCAGCCATTATTCACAACAGTCTGCATTTTGATTCAGGCAGAAAAATATCTTTACAAAAATACTTCACATTAAAGTTCAAACTAAACAAGCATCCATGCAGGTATCAAAACTTCAAGGTCTGCACTATATTTTGCTCAGGTGTTCACACACATGAGCATATGTCACAGCAATGTCTGTGTGTCTGTCTGTCTGTCAGTGTGCTCGATATCTCAAAAAAGGCTAATCAGATCAGAATCAAATCTCGTACATAGATTTAGTTTGGAAATGGCAAGAAATAGTCCAGTCAATCTACGAGATTTTGGCACCTAACCCACCACAAATTGCAACAGAATTTTTTTCTTCAGAATGCATTTTAAATGAGGTACCCAGAACAACATATTAAAAGTTTACTCGAATCCACCTTGGGGAAATATGTCTAATTTGCATAAATCAAATATGGCGGCCAACCATCAACAAAAAAACATAATTGGCTATATATCACATATTAAACAAGCTATTTCAGTTATTTCAAAGTTGACACTAGTTATTTGGCTCAGGGAATCATTTTGGAGGTATAATGTTTCATATAGGCACCTCGTTAATTTGCATAATTCCAATATGGCGCCCAACATTCCTACAAAAGACATTTTCGGTTATATACCACGTACCAAACAAGCTATTTAAGTGATTTTAAAGTTAAAAGTATATTTCTTAGGCATGGACAAACGATTTTCGAGATGCTACGATTTGCATAGGTAATTTGTTAATTTGCATAATTCCAATATGGTGGCCAACATACCTACAAAGGACATTTTCTGTCATATACCACGTATTAACCCTTTTGGCGCCAAAGTCTATTTTTGTCAACTTTATAAAATGTACCACAGTCAATTTTTCTGCTTTTTGCCAAAATTTTGATAAAAATATGTAGCTGCTGAAAAATGATATCCATTTGGTCCAAAATTATGAAAAAAAACCGTACAGAAAAGTTCACAGAAATTGGTAAAATATTGCATTAAAATTTTGGTGTAAAAATTACAGCAGTCAAAGGGTAAACAAGCCATTTCTGTGATTTCGAAGTTAAAAGTGTATATCTTTGGCATAGACAAACAATTTTCGAGATGCAATGATTTGCTTAGGTACTTCGTTAATTTGTATAACTCCAATAGGGTTGCCAACATACATGTACCTATAAAAGACATTTTCTTTCATATACCATGTATTAACCCTTTGGGCGCCAAAGTCTATTTTTGTCAACTTTATAAATTGTACCACAATCAATTTTTTTGCTTTTTGCCAAAATTTTGATTAAAATCTGTAGCTGCTGAAAATGATATCCATTTGGTCCAAAATTATGAAAAAACGTACAGAAATGTTCACAGAAATTGGTAAAATATCGCATTAAAATTTTGGTGTAAAAAATTACAGCAGTCATAGGGTTAAACAAGCTGTTTCTATGACTTCAAAGTTAAAAGTATATTTCTTTGGCATGGTCAAATGATGTTTGAGGTGCAATGATTTGCGTTGGCACTTCGTTAATTTGCATAAATCCAATACAAAAGAAATTTTCTGTCATAAAATGTATTGAACAATCTATTTCAGCCATTTTGAAGTTTAATTATATTTCTTGAGCATGAAGAAACACCTTTTGTGGTTCAATGTTTTTAAAAGACACTTTGATGATTTTAAGAAATTAAATATGGTCCAAATTAATGCCCAAATAGCTTCTAAATAAATAAGGTTATGGTAGAGTTTTTAGGAATAGGAATATCAAGAAAGAACTGTCAAGAGGGCACTGCACCCACCGCACTGTATGTATTTTGCAAATATTCTTCCAATTTTGATTAATTTGTTAACCCAAGATTAAAAATTGGTTAGGTTCACCTTTTAGCTTGGCAAGCAGTCATAAGTTGCATGATGTAGAAGGGTTAACGTATGCAAATGTACACAAATCACCCGAATTCCTGCTTCCCTTTTATACGAATTTCAAGATTTCCAAAGAATATAACTCTGTTCTGGCTGGGTCATATTTTCTGAAATTTTCACGTTATGTTTTTAATGCTATATAAGAAAACAACTATTTTGTTTTGCAATAAAATTCTACATTTTGAATTAGAGGCATTTTTATTTTGCTAACCATGATTTAAGCACTTTTTGAGTTTCAGTCGTTCAGCCCATGCCATTTTGAATAAGGACATACTCTTGTTTCAAGTGAAATATTACATTTCGCAAAATAGTTTGTAAGGGTTTCCTTGTCATCTTAGATGAGAAATATTCCTTCGAAAAAACTGTGTTGGCAATGTGCAGCTCCACATTAAGTCCTTGAACATTTATTTTTAAAAATGTAGAAAATATACAATAAATTTACATACAATAACGATCCATTTACGAATAAAAGTTTATTTTAATAGGTGTCTGTGATACCTGAATTCGTTAAAATACCCCATAAATATATTGTATTTTGAAAAGAATGTTAAAGCAAATTTGGTAGACTCACATATATGACTTCCGAACGGATTAAAATACGTATAATATGTTGATGTGCGTTTACTATTGAGTTGTAAGAAAGTCATGCAATTTTAATTATTTGTGATTTTTCTAAATATGACAACCGTAAATAATTGTTAGTCATCTAATAATAATCTCTTTCTGAATATAACTTGGATTCATCTGTGTACGGCATTATTGTGATTTTTATAGGTGCTTTATACTCTGCAGTGTTAAAACATGTAATCTTTAATGTTTACTGTTTTAAAAAAGTCGTGGACAAAATCTTTAGTTTCTAATTTAGACTGAACCCCTTCCTTATGGACGAGTGCATCTTTGGTACATCCCCCTAGATGATAGGCAAGAAGTCATCACATATGACAGCAAAAATACAATGAAACACAACAAAGATTATAACAACGCAAAAAATAAAATAATGTGACCGAAAATAACACATGCCACAATACAGACAAATTAAAACTTAGCGCTGATGCAAAACAATGTCAGACTCTTAAAAACTTGATCAACACACAAACTCACAAAATTGAAAATTGCATGCTTAGCAAAGACTTAAAATTAATTCAAACAACTCATTAGCCAACAGAATCCAACTGTTACACGATACAAACATGTACATCTGGAAAAAATGACACTTGGAAAAATGACTCAACATGTACTTCTTTGTATTGTGTAATAGTTGGATTCTGTGTTTGGATTAATTGTAAGTCTTTGCTAAAGCATGCAGTTTTCAGATTTTTTGAGTTTGTGTGTCCAGAAAGTTTTTATGAATCTGACATTGTTTGCAATAGTGCTAAGTTTCAATTTGTGTGTATTACGACACTTTTATTTCGGTCATATCATTTTTTCTATTTTTTAGCTTTGTTGTGTTTATTGTATTTTGCTGGTATGTGTGATGACTTCTTGCCTATCATCTAAGGGATTTTATAAAAATGCACCCATCCATAAGAAGGGAGTTCACTCTAAATTAAAAACTAAAGATTTTGAACACCCCTTTTTTAACAGTAAACATTACAGATAACATGCTTTGACACTGTAGAGTGTTAAACACCCTTACAAATTACGAAAATGCCACACACAGATGAATTCAATGTTATATTTAAAAAGAGAATATATCATTCAGAAGACCAACATTCATTAACATTATACAGAAAAATCAAAACTTTTTAAAAATGAATGTCCAAGGACTTAACAGTTTCTTCTTGATAGTTTCCTAGTGCTAAAAAACTATACCAAAACCGTTATTTATATCAGAAGCTATTAAGCCATGGGGTATTAATATGGCCGCCATATTAATTTATGCAAATTATCAAAGGGCCTTTGTAAAAAAAGACATTTTCGGTTATATACCACGTACCAAACAAGCTATTTAAGTGATTTTAAAGTTAAAAGTATATTTCTTAGGCATGGACAAAACGATTTTCGAGATGCTACGATTTGCATAGGTAATTTGCTAATTTGCATAATTCCAATATGGTGGCCAACATACCTACAAAGGACATTTTCTGTTATATACCACGTATTAACGCTTTTGGCGCCAAAGTCTATTTTTGTCAACTTTATAAAATGTACCACAGTCAATTTTTCTGCTTTTTGCCAAAATTTGATAAAAATATGTAGCTGCTGAAAAAATGATATCCATTTGGTCCAAAATTATGAAAAAAACCGTACAGAAAAGTTCACAGAAATTGGTAAAATATTGCATTAAAATTTTGGTGTAAAAATTGCAGCAGTCAAAGGGTAAACAAGCCATTTCTGTGATTTCGAAGTTAAAAGTGTATATCTTTGGCATAGACAAACAATTTTCGAGATGCAATGATTTGCTTAGGTACTTCGTAATTTGTATAACTCCAATAGGGTTGCCAACATACATGTACCTATAAAAGACATTTTCTTTCATATACCATGTATTAACCCTTTGGGCGCCAAAGTCTATTTTTGTCAACTTTATAAATTGTACCACAATCAATTTTTTTGCTTTTTGCCAAAATTTTGATTAAAATCTGTAGCTGCTGAAAAATGATATCCATTTGGTCCAAAATTATGAAAAAACGTACAGAAATGTTCACAGAAATTGGTAAAATATCGCATTAAAATTTTGGTGTAAAAAATTACAGCAGTCAAAGGGTTTAACAAGCTGTTTCTATGACTTCAAAGTTAAAAGTATATTTCTTTGGCATGGTCAAATGATGTTTGAGGTGCAATGATTTGCGTTGGCACTTCGTTAATTTGCATAAATCCAATACAAAAGAATTTTCTGTCATAAAATGTATTGAACAATCTATTTCAGCCATTTTGAAGTTTAATTATATTTCTTGAGCATGAAGAAACACCTTTTGTGGTTCAATGTTTTTAAAAGACACTTTGATGATTTTAAGAAATTAAATATGGTTCCAAATTAATGCCCAAATAGCTTCTAAAATAAATAAGGTTATGGTAGAGTTTTTAGGAATAGGAATATCAAGAAAGAACTGTCAAGAGGGCACTGCACCCACCGCACTGTATGTATTTTGCAAATATTCTTCCAATTTTGATTAATTTGTTAACCCAAGATTAAAAATTGGTTAGGTTCACCTTTTAGCTTGGCAAGCAGTCATAAGTTGCATGATGTAGAAGGGTTAACGTATGCAAATGTACACAAATCACCCGAATTCCTGCTTCCCTTTTATACGAATTTCAAGATTTCCAAAGAATATAACTCTGTTCTGGCTGGGTCATATTTTCTGAAATTTTCACGTTATGTTTTTAAATGCTATATAAGAAAACAACTATTTGTTTTGCAATAAAATTCTTACATTTTGAATTAGAGGCATTTTTATTTTGCTAACCATGATTTAAGCACTTTTTTGAGTTTCAGTCGTTCAGCCCATGCCATTTTTGAATAAGGACATACTCTTGTTTCAAGTGAAATATTACATTTCGCAAAATAGTTTGTAAGGGTTTCCTTGTCATCTTAGATGAGAAATATTCCTTCGAAAAAACTGTGTTGGCAATGTGCAGCTCCACATTAAGTCCTTGAACATTTATTTTTAAAATGTAGAAAATATACAATAAATTTACATACAATAACGATCCATTTACGAATAAAAGTTTATTTTAATAGGTGTCTGTGATACCTGAATTCGTTAAAATACCCCATAAATATATTGTATTTGAAAAGAATGTTAAAGCAAATTTGGTAGACTCACATATATGACTTCCGAACGGATTAAAATACGTATAATATGTTGATGTGCGTTTACTATTGAGTTGTAAGAAAGTCATGCAATTTTAATTATTTGTGATTTTTCTAAATATGACAACCGTAAATAATGTTAGTCATCTAATAATAATCTCTTTCTGAATATAACTTGGATTCATCTGTGTACGGCATTATTTGTGATTTTTATAGGTGCTTTATACTCTGCAGTGTTAAAACATGTAATCTTTAATGTTTACTGTTTTAAAAAAGTCGTGGACAAAATCTTTAGTTTCTAATTTAGACTGAACCCCTTCCTTATGGACGAGTGCATCTTTGGTACATCCCCCTAGATGATAGGCAAGAAGTCATCACATATAACAGCAAAAATACAATAAACACAACAAAGATAATAACAACGCAAAAAATAAAATAATGTGACCAAAAATAACACATGCCACAATACAGACAAATTAAAACTTAGCGCTGATGCAAACAATGTCAGACTCTTAAAAACTTGATCAACACACAAACTCACAAAAATTGAAAATTGCATGCTTAGCAAAGACTTAAAATTAATTCAAACAACTCATTAGCCCAACAGAATCCAACTGTTACACGATACAAACATGTACATCTGGAAAAATGACACTTGGAAAAATGACTCAAGATGTACTTCTTTGTATTGTGTAATAGTTGGATTCTGTGTTTGGATTAATTGTAAGTCTTTGCTAAAGCATGCAGTTTTCAGATTTTTTGAGTTTGTGTGTCCAGAAAGTTTTTATGAATCTGACATTGTTTGCAATAGTGCTAAGTTTCAATTTGTGTGTATTACGACACTTTTTATTTCGGTCATATCATTTTTTCTGTTTTTTAGCTTTGTTGTGTTTATTGTATTTTGCTGGTATGTGTGATGACTTCTTGCCTATCATCTAAGGGATTTTATAAAGATGCACCCATCCATAAGAAGGGTGTTCAGTCTAAATTAAAAACTAAAGATTTTGAACACCCCTTTTTAACAGTAAACATTACAGATTACATGCTTTGACACTGTAGAGTGTTAAACACCCTTACAAATTACGAAAATGCCACACATAGATGAAGTCAATGTTATATTTAAAAAGAGAATATATCATTCAGAAGACTAACATTCATTAACATTATACAGAAAAATCAAAACTTTTAAAAATGAATGTCCAAGGACTTAACAGTTTCTTCTTGATAGTTTCCTAGTGCTAAAACTATACCAAAACCGTTATTTATATCAGAAGCTATTAAGCCATGGGGTATTAATATGGCAGCCATATTTAATTTATGCAAATTATCAAAGGGCCTTTGTAAAAAAAGACATTTTCGGTTATATACCACGTACCAAACAAGCTATTTAAGTGATTTTAAAGTTAAAAGTATATTTCTTAGGCATGACAAACGATTTTCGAGATGCTATGATTTGCATAGGTAATTTGCTAATTTGCATAATTCCAATATGGTGGCCAACATACCTACAAAGGACATTTTCTGTTATATACCACGTATTAACGTTTTGGCGCCAAAGTCTATTTTTGTCAACTTTATAAAATGTACCACAGTCAATTTTTCTGCTTTTTGCCAAAATTTTGATAAAAATATGTAGCTGCTGAAAAATGATATCCATTTGGTCCAAAATTATGAAAAAAACGTACAGAAAAGTTCACAGAAATTGGTAAAATATTGCATTAAATTTTGGTGTAAAAATTGCAGCAGTCAAAGGGTAAACAAGCCATTTCTGTGATTTCGAAGTTAAAAGTGTATATCTTTGGCATAGACAAACAATTTTCGAGATGCAATGATTTGCTTAGGTACTTCGTTAATTTGTATAACTCCAATAGGGTTGCCAACATACATGTACCTATAAAAGACATTTTCTTTCATATACCATGTATTAACCCTTTGGGCGCCAAAGTCTATTTTTGTCAACTTTATAAATGTACCACAATCAATTTTTTTGCTTTTTGCCAAAATTTTGATTAAAATCTGTAGTTGCTGAGAAATGATATCCATTTGGTCCAAAATTATGAAAAAACGTACAGAAATGTTCACAGAAATTGGTAAAAATATCGCATTAAAATTTTGTGTAAAAAATTACAGCAGTCAAAGGGTTAAACAAGCTGTTTCTATGACTTCAAAGTTAAAAGTATATTTCTTTGGCATGGTCAAATGATGTTTGAGGTGCAATGATTTGCGTTGGCACTTCGTTAATTTGCATAAATCCAATACAAAAGAAATTTTCTGTCATAAAATGTATTGAACAATCTATTTCAGCCATTTTGAAGTTTAATTATATTTCTTGAGCATGAAGAAACACCTTTTGTGGTTCAATGTTTTTAAAAGACACTTTGATGATTTTAAGAAATTAAATATGGTTCCAAATTAATGCCCAAATAGCTTCTAAAATAAATAAGGTTATGGTAGAGTTTTTAGGAATAGGAATATCAAGAAAGAACTGTCAAGAGGGCACTGCACCCACCGCACTGTATGTATTTTGCAAATATTCTTCCAATTTTGATTAATTTGTTAACCCAAGATTAAAAATTGGTTAGGTTCACCTTTTAGCTTGGCAAGCAGTCATAAGTTGCATGATGTAGAAGGGTTAACGTATGCAAATGTACACAAATCACCCGAATTCCTGCTTCCCTTTTATACGAATTTCAAGATTTCCAAAGAATATAACTCTGTTCTGGCTGGGTCATATTTCTGAAATTTTCACTTTATGTTTTTAAATGCTATATAACAAAACAACTATTTTGTTTTGCAATAAAATTCTTACATTTTGAATTAGAGGCATTTTTATTTTGCTAACCATGATTTAAGCACTTTTTTGAGTTTCAGTCGTTCAGCCCATGCCATTTTTGAATAAGGACATACTCTTGTTTCAAGTGAAATATTACATTTCGCAAAATAGTTTGTAAGGGTTTCCTTGTCATCTTAGATGAGAAATATTCCTTCGAAAAAAACTGTGTTGGCAATGTGCAGCTCCACATTAAGTCCTTGAACATTTATTTTTAAAATGTAGAAAATATACAATAAATTTACATACAATAACGATCCATTTACGAATAAAAGTTTATTTTAATAGGTGTCTGTGATACCTGAATTCGTTAAAATACCCCATAAATATATTGTATTTTGAAAAGAATGTTAAAGCAAATTTGGTAGACTTACATATATGACTTCCGAACGGATTAAAATACGTATATATGTTGATGTGCGTTTACTATTGAGTTGTAAGAAAGTCATGCAATTTTAATTATTTGTGATTTTTCTAAATATGACAACCGTAAATAATTGTTAGTCATCTAATAATAATCTCTTTCTGAATATAACTTGGATTCATCTGTGTACGGCATTATTTGTGATTTTTATAGGTGCTTTATACTCTGCAGTGTTAAAACATGTAATCTTTAATGTTTACTGTTTTAAAAAAGTCGTGGACAAAATCTTTAGTTTCTAATTTAGACTGAACCCCTTCCTTATGGACGAGTGCATCTTTGGTACATCCCCCTAGACAATAGGCAAGAAGTCATCACATATGACAGCAAAAATACAATGAACACAACAAAGATTATAACAACGCAAAAAATAAAATAATGTGACCAAAAATAACACATGCCACAATACAGACAAATTAAAACTTAGCGCTGAAGCAAACAATGTCAGACTCTTAAAAACTTGATCAACACACAAACTCACAAAAATTGAAAATTGCATGCTTAGCAAAGACTTAAAATTAATTCAAACAACTCATTAGCCCAACAGAATCCAACTGTTACACGATACAAACATGTACATCTGGAAAAAATGACACTTGGAAAAATGACTCAAGATGTACTTCTTTGTATTGTGTAATAGTTGGATTCTGTGTTTGGATTAATTGTAAGTCTTTGCTAAAGCATGCAGTTTTCAGATTTTTTGAGTTTGTGTGTCCAGAAAGTTTTTATGAATCTGACATTGTTTGCAATAGTGCTAAGTTTCAATTTGTGTGTATTACGACACTTTTTATTTCGGTCATATCATTTTTTCTGTTTTTTAGCTTTGTTGTGTTTATTGTATTTTGCTGGTATGTGTGATGACTTCTTGCCTATCATCTAAGGGATTTTATAAAAATGCACCCATCCATAAGAAGGGAGTTCACTCTAAATAAAAACTAAAGATTTTGAACACCCCTTTTTAACAGTAAACATTACAGATTACATGCTTTGACACTGTAGAGTGTTAAACACCCTTACAAATTACGAAAATGCCACACACAGATGAATTCAATGTTATATTAAAAAGAGAATATATCATTCAGAAGACCAACATTCATTAACATTATACAGAAAAATCAAAACTTTTAAAAATGAATGTCCAAGGACTTAACAGTTTCTTCTTGATAGTTTCCTAGTGCTAAAAACTATACCAAAACCGTTATTTATATTAGAAGCTATTAAGCCATGGGGCATTAATATGGCAGCCATATTTAATTTATGCAAATTATCAAAGGGCCTTTGTAAAAATTGAGCCACTAAAAGTGTTTCTTCATACCCAAGAAAAATATTAAAACTTTAAAATCAAAGAAATAGCTTGTTTAATGCGTGGTGTATGACCGACAATGTCCTTTGTAGGAATGTTGGCCACCATATTGGATTTATGCAAATTAACAAATTACCTATGCAAATCATAGCATCTCGAAAATTGTTTGTCATGCCAAAGAAATATACTTTTACTTTAAAATCACTGAAATAGTTTGTTTAATTCGTGGTATATGACCGAAAATGTCTTTTGTGGGAATGTTGGCCGCCATATTGGAATTATGCAAATTAATAAAGTACCTATAAGGAACATTATACCTCCACATAATTCCCTGGGTCAAATTACTAGTGTCAGACTTTGAAATCACTGAAATAGCTTGTTTAACATGTGATATATAGCAAATTATGTTATTTTGTTGGATGGTTGGCCGCCATATTTGATTTATGCAAATTAGGCATATTTCCCAAGGTGGATTCGAGTAAACTTTTAATATGTTGTTCTGGGTACCTCTCTGAAATGCATTCCGAAGAAAAAAATTCTGTTGCAATTTGTGGTGGGTCTAACCCTATTTTGACTGACTAAAACGAGTAGGTTAGGTGGGTGTGGCGCTGCTACTTCTTTGCTCATTGCCAAATTAATGATTTTAGAAAAAAATACATGTATATTGACAACAACTGCACACAATTTGATGAGATTTGCTACAAATGTTGATCACAACAAGATATATCAGCTGTGAAAGATATTAAGGGATGACATAAAGACAACTTAATGAAAATAGTCACCCTGTACTAATTGGTTTCCTTTACAGGCCACCAGATTCTACATCTTTATGGATTGACAATTTTGATATTGCTCTTGATACAGTTATGTCCAGACTTGGTTCAAGTCTGTGATTTGGTGATTTTTGTATTCTGCTTCATGTGAAACGCGCGCGTGAGTGGACGCGATGAGTGAGGTGAACGCTATACAAGGGAGTTTCATCCGGAATCACAGATGCAGACAAGGCAAGATAATTGTTTCCTTTTTACCAGAATATCTCAGACAAGAAACACTGATCAGGGCTCGAAATATTACCTGTCTGCCTGTCCCGGACAAGTGAAATTTGGCCTGGGACAGGTAGTTTTGAAAAGTACTTGTCCAAGTGGACAGGTAGGTTTTTTCAGCCTGCAACCAGTATTTCAACCTATTGACTACAGCAAATATCATAAGTTTAAATTTATATAACAGCGTTTCCATTACAATTTCAAAACTTGCGTACGATTTTACGCAACTTGGTTCTTATTTGCGTAAAATGTATCAACAACTCGTACGGTGTCGGTGGGAATCGGTATCTGAAGTGAGTTGGGCAGTCTTTTCTGTCGAACTTGGGGGTTTCCTTTAATGCGCATGCTCTATTAACAAAAAACAATAACGTGGGGGGCTTCAAGGTATAGTAGCTGAACGCTTGCAATGCCGTGATGCATGTCTCGTATATGATCGTTGAGCAGCCTAATGACTTCATGTTCAAAGTTTCAAAGAAAATACTGTCTGACAATGAAATAGTGTTTTCAAAGGGCCAACAAAAAGCAGATACTGATCAAAGTCCAGCGGGACCTGTCAAGATGCAACCCTACAGAGTGTAAATCGTCACCCGTAAACACTTTCCAAATAACATGCGACCTAATGACCATGATTAACTGTATTGTGTTACCAACAACGTAGACTCGATGGATTCTCGAATTTTTTGCATCTGTAGTGTCATTGTCTATACAGAACTGATTGACACGATGCTTTGTGATGATGAAATACAAGGTTTCATAAAGAGTTGCTGTCTGCTAAAGTCTAAAATGTTGCATCATGATAAATGTCACTTGCAAGCAGGTGCATATGTTCTATTTTTGTCCTGCATTGAACCACGTTGAGGCAATGTAGTGCGAGTCAAGTATGTCCGTGTCAAGGGGCGGCATTTCTCAATGCGTTAGTTTATGCAGTCATGATTTTTTTTGCGTATTTCAGACTATTTTGCATAAAATACGCAGGATTTTGCGTAAACGGAAACGCTGTTACAGTATATACCTTTTACAATTTTGAAAATCATTATTTGGATATTTACCTGTCAGAAAAAAAGTAAAAGAAAATTCGATAATATCTAATCACTGTTTACAGGAGGCAGCCATATTGATTTATCTAAGGTCACGTCTCAAATCTCTTAGATTGGGAGATTCTCAGGGCTATCTCGACACCGCTGTTACGCCAGTTTGCATATGATACAGGCATGAGTTTGTTGAATTGAATTGAAACTAGTATAGTTTCTTAGAATAAATTATGCCATTTTGGACATGAGTTTGTTGAATTGAATTGAAACAGTATAGTTTCTTAGAATAAATTATGCCATTTGGACAGGTACTTTTCTCACTGGGACAGGTACTTTTTATTTGACTTGTCCAGTGGACAGGTGGTTGAAAAAAAGTATTCGAGCCCTGCTGATACTGGTAACTGAATTCAATACTATATTTCCCAACAATAACATAGTGTTTGCACAAACATATTCTGAGTATTTCAACATTCTCTCAGAATAAAACTGAAATGTAGCAAATCACTGAAATCCAACAATTCAGTATTGTCCTTTAATATTGTTCTGGTGGGACCTAGCATCTGAGTTTTTTCATTTTACTTTGGCCCTATCTTTTGGCCTCTTACCACTGTCTCTACACATTTTACACAATGTTCTAACAACACTGTACCTTGATCAGAGTGAAGTTATATACCGTATTCATCATTCAGAAGGCTGTCTTGACTCCACAATAGAAACAGCAAGCTTCAAATGATACTTTAACATCACGCAACCATGTGTTTGTCATTGCCGTAAATTTTATACTTTCGATGCAATTTGCATTCAATCGGATGCACCGTCAATCTGCTGTCACGATCTTGTTGAACAAATCGCCGAACGTACGTAATATCAGGACAAACACTGAATAGCGTCTTTGGAACTAACTGTTGGCCATCACGTCGAATAATGGCGATCAAATTAATACTCATGATGTGCCATGATGTGACATGTACTAGGGAACCTTTACAAACTAGGAAATTTCGGGCCTAATCGACCCACTTTGCGCCGTGATTCGCCAATTCAGACGTCACAACAACGTGTTGGCGGTCAACTATTAAAGTCCAAACACGTCGGAAGTCTCATTCAAAATCCCGTGCCCGCGAAAACCCGACAAAGTGTAGGGCGCCACCAGCGGCAGTACTAAAAATATTTGTAATGCGAAAGTAAGAATTTGCCGCGATCAAAAAAAAAATCCAAATATGCCAAAGTAGAAGCTGCGATTCCAATGAACAATTTATTTTTTCTTCCTGGCCTAACTGCAATATATAATGAAACACGTGAGCATTTTCAGTTCATATCTGGTTCTTCCGAATTATCTTGTGGGTAATGAACCCAGAAGTGAATTAGTTGTTTTGTGTCTAAAAGGTCTCCATATTGCCTTATTTTGATATTTATTTTCGTGGATAACCTCAATAAATTGCTGTTTCTGTGCATAAAGTAATGATAAATGCTTTAATAACATAAACGGTATAAACCTGTATACAGCTGATTAAATTTGGGTGGACTATTCCTTCAAAATGCACATTTGTAGTTTTATGACAATTTTTGTCATTTTAGGTTCATAGGGATGATCAAAATATGATATATTCAATTGATGCCTTTTTTGGTCAAAAAATGTGTTTCTCAAACACTACTCTTATGATAGCTTTTATATTTGTTTTACAGGTTATTAAATATTTAAAACTAAATGTAGTATATCACATAGCATAGTTATTCTCTACATTGCAGTTATTTCGTACATACCACAGCAGAGCGCTGTCAGCTGCTGGGTTACTTGTGTTGATGATGATTTACCGGTATACCTTATGTAGAATTAATTATGGTATTACATATTTTGTTTCTGTAGGTACTATGGCTGTGGGTTAGTTATTCCTGATTGCTTGTCTACCTGCAATGTGTTGGACCTCGGAAGTGGTTCAGGAAGAGATTGCTTTGTTCTTAGCAAATTAGTAGGAAGCACAGGCAAAGTAACTGGAATTGACATGACGGATGAACAGGTTTGATACAAATTATATCAATGTTGTTTGCCCCATCTGTCTGTGGCTCCATTTGTCTGCTTGTCTGTCTGCAGCCATTATGCCATGCCTGGAATGATTTCAATCAAATGTGTTACAACTACAAGGATAATTTACTGTGCATTTGAAGTGGAGACCTACATTTAGGCACGAGTCCCTACCATATGACCTTTACAGAGGTGAAAATGTCGTTACAATATTGTTTTTGGAAATATTAAAAAATATTATAAAACATGCATCTTTTTTGTCCTACATGTATGTTTTATTCGGTAGTCTTCACCTTGTATGCATTTGTCACGATAGTAGATAACGTAACAGATTATGTTAATTTTTAACAAAATGACGGTAGGCCTTGATGTTATTATAATGGGGTTAACACTTTCGCTGCGTAATTAATTTTTATACATGCATTCCTGTGCGTAGTTTTGTAAGGCCAGGAAGAAAAAATAAATTGTTCATCGGAATCGCCGCTTCTACTTTGGCATATTTGGATTTTTTTTTTTGATCGCGGCAAATTCTTACTTCCGCATTACAAATATCTTTAGTACTGCCGCTGGTGGCGCCCTACACTTTGTCGGGTTTGCGCGAGCACGGGATTTTGAATGAGACTTCCGAAGAAATTCTCACCGGTGAGAATGGAAATTCTCACTAAGTACAGCGAGAAGTGAAATTCACTGGCGAGAATCATCAAGACTCGCCTTTCGGAGTCTTTATGATTCTCGCCAATGAACGGTGAGTCTTGATGATTCTCGCCAGTGAATTTCAATTCTCGCTGTACTTAGTGAGAATTTCCATTCTCACCGGTGAGAATTTGTTCTCACACTTGATATTCGCCAAGGAGTGCATTTCTCACGAATCTCCAGTGGAGATTAAAATTTTCTCACCGACAGCGGTGAGAATAAGAACAGATTCTCACCGATTGCGAGAAAGTGTCAGTTTCTCGCTCTAGTCACGCACTTTTTCCCTATAGTGGATGTATCTACGGCGATATGTGTGTCAAGGGAAAAATCAAAGTCTGTAAGACAAAACATTGTGGTCCAGGATGGTGACACTGGTGACACACCGCTGTGCCTACCACAAGCGTACACTGTGTGTGTCATCAAACGGAGTCTTTCGGGCTTGCCAAGGTTGTAAACTTGTGATATTTTAAAAAACCACGACATCTCTAAAAATAAGATCTACTGTTCGATTGCGTCATTGCATTTAGTTCATAAATATACTTTTAAATAGTCTAAGTAACTCAAAATACTATGGCTATCCGTCACTAGCGCTGTGAAATCTATATCTGCCGATGGCTGACTTGCCTTGGCATCAGTCAAGCTTGAGACAATGATTGACACGTTCATGTGACCGAATCCTTATATCTGATTGGTGGATATACCATTCGATGTATCAAAATTTCTACTTGGTCGGATTTATGAACAAATGTACCGGTATGCCTCTAAACATTTGCACATCTCCTGGGTGACAGGCTGCTTTACTCATTAAATGAAAGTAATCCACATAAATAAAACACAAAATGGTGACAGAAATCATGCAATTTGTTACAATAATTTTGATCCATCCACATCAAAAGAAAAATAATAGGACTGTTCTTGTGATTAATATATAATCCCATGGAATTTTTCTCTGTTTGACATCATCATATACGAGTGTTTTTTGCAGAGCCGCACAACTTTGAGCTGAACACTCGTATACGATTACATCACACAGAGAAAAATACCATGGGAATATTATATAAATCTAGATACCAAATATATATACTTGTAAGTGTGTTCAATGGATAGTAAGGGAAACAAACAAATGAAGGTCACAGATAGCAAATAAACATTTTCTTCTTTAATGCACAGCTAGAGATTGCCAGGAAATACATTGATTATCATCAAGAAAAATTTGGATACACTGAGAGCAATGTGGTGTTTCTCAAGGGGTTCATTGAACAGCTGGGTGAAGCAGGACTGCAAGACAATACCTTTGATATAATTGTGTAAGTAGTCATTACAGTCACTTCTACATTGCAGCTTTATTAGTCCCCACGGACACCGTCCGGGGGGGGACTTATAGATTTGGTCATGTCCGTGCATCCGTGCGTGCGTGTGTCCGTTCACACAGATATCTCAGACATGCCCTGGTCAATTTCTTTCAAGCTTTGCACAAGGATAGTACGCTACCCCATACAGATGCACATCGATTTGTTTCACAATGCCATCAAATTTGGCCGTGTAAGAGGACTTTTTAGTTTACACCTCCATAGACTCCCATGTACGGTATAAGGCAGTTCTCCGTAGACTCCCATGTATAAGGCAGTCCATAGACTCCCATGTATAAGGCAGTTCTCCATAGACTCCCATGTATAAGGCCAAGAAATATAAAAATTTAGTTTCTCATCGTATTCATATTGTAAAAAGGATGCAGTGACACAGGTTTTAGTCCCCACGGATGAAGTCCAGGGGGCTTATATAGATGCAGTCATGTCCGTCCGTTCATCCATCCATTCGTCCATCAGTCCACGCAGATATCTCAGATATTTTAACAAAATGTCACGTGACCTCGGTGACCTTTGACCTCAAATATACATATTTGTCCATCACTCAGTAACCACAAGTGCTACACCCTTCATTATGGTATGATGGACACCTTATGACGCCACATATTGTACCTCATTAATTATGCACATATCTAATTTTGAGTGAGCCAATAGAGCTAGAGGTCTGATTTTTGGTATATAGGGATAACTTAGCAATACAATTTTTTTGACAAAATGTCACGTGACCTTGGTGACCTTGACCTCAAATATACATATTTGTCCATTACTCAGTAACCACAAGTGCTACACCCTTCATGTATGGTATGATGAGACACCTTATGAAGCCACATATTGTACCTCATTAATTATCAGCATATCTAATTTTGAGCGAGCCAATAGAGCTAGAGGTCTGATTTTTGGCATATAGGGATTAATTAGCAATATGATTTTTTAGTCCCACGGACACTGTCCGGGGGGACTTATAGGTTTGGTCATGTCCGTGCGTGCGTGCGTGCGTGCGTGCGTCCGTCCGTCCGTTCACGCAGATATCTCAGAGATGCAAGAAGCAATTCATTCAAACTTGGTACAAGTATTACTTCATATGTCATACAGATGCATGTCGATTTGTTTTGTGATACAATCAAATATGGCCGCCTGGCGGCCATTTATTATGATTTTTTCATGTACAGAGCCATAACTCAGACATGTTTCAACAATTTATTCAAAGTTGGTACAAGGAGATTGACCAATGTCATAAATATGCACTGTTAATTTGTTTTGTGATACGATCCAATATGGCTGCTGTGCGGCCATTTGTTATGATTTTTTCATGTACAAAGCCATAACTCAGGCATATTTCAACCAATTTTAATCAAAGTTGGTACAAGGACATTGACCTATGTTCATACATATGCACATTGATTTGTTTTGTGATACGATCCATTATGGCCACCGTGTGGCCATTTTATTACGATTTTTCATGTCCTGAACTACAACTCAGACATGTATCAAGCGAATTATTCAAAAGTATTTTATCACAGACCTAATGAAGAGGACTCTATCCTCTCTGAGGACCTGTAATCAAAGTACCCATTAACAAGTGGGGACTGTGTCATCAACGATGACTTGTTGGTATATAGGGATAACTATAGGATAGAAGTTTTTTGACAAAATGTCATGTGACCTCGATGACCTTTTACCTAAAATATACATTTATGTTATACGTTTATGTCAATAAATAAGTAACCACAAGTGCTATGTCCTTTATATTTAGTAGGATGGGAGACCTTATGACAACACACGTTTTACCTCATTAATTATGCACATATCTAATTCTAGGGAAGCGAATAGAGCTAGAGGTCTGATTTTTGGCATATAGGGATAAATTAGCCATACAATTTTTTTTTTCAAAATGTCACGTGACCTCTATGACCTTTGACCTTGATTATACATATATATGCATAATTCAGTAACCACAAATTCTATACCCTCCAATTTTGATAGGATATTAGACCTAAGATGTCACATCTTGTACCTCATTTATTATGTGCATATGTATTTCATGGCTGGCCAATACAGCTAGAGGTCTGATCTTTTTTCCCGATTTAGAACCATAACATGCCCATGTGTTTCAAATTGGGAACAACAACATAGACCTATGTGCCCATAGATCTCAACATATACACCCCAGTGATACTTCTTAATGACCACATTTCCCTGCCCCATCAAGACTAATACTCCTATTACAAGTGCGGACTATGTCATTGTCAATGACTTGTTTCTTATTTAGTGCATTACATATTTAAATATTTCAATGCACTTTACATTAGTTCCGGACTGTTAATTCTTATTTCTGAATTATTTACCTTGTTTCCACACTGAACTACGGTATCTTCACACAGTTTATACTTTAGCTTAGAATTTTTTTTGATCGATATACCGTATTTAATCATCTTTTGGGTTCTTTGGGTCCATATCCCACCTCATGCCCCTACATCATCAACTATTTGCCAACAACTCCATGCCAACAACCAATTACCTGACCTGGCCATGCATTAGAGAAGGTACAGCGTCATTGACGGTAATTTTTCAAAGTTGGAGAACATTGACCTATCATGTCATAAATATGCATGTCTATAGGTTTCACAGTCCAATGCAATATAATGGCTGCCTGGTGGCCATTTTTTGCTCATGTGTTCACATGCGTGAGCATATGTCGCAGCGATGTCTGTCTGTCTGTCTGTGTGCTCGATATCTCAAAAATGCCTCATCAGATCAGAATCAAATCTGGTACATAGATTCAGTTTGCACATGGCAAGAACTGGTTAGTTTTTGGTGGGTGTGGCCTGCTTACTTTTTGCTCATTTGCATAATTAATGATTTTAGAAAAAAAACGGATATATCAGTACATTGAGATGATTGCACATAATTTGATGAGATTTGCTACAAATGTTGATCACACCAAGATATATAAGCTGTGAAAGATATTAAAGGTTGACATGACAGATAATTGCTAATTTGCATATTTAATGAATCTTTCCTAATTAGGGACATATATATCTGAAATGGCATGATTAATATTAAGGAAAACTTTTGAAACTATTGATTTATATTTAAATTGACCAAAATTGAGAACGATTGCTCATAATTTGATGAGATTTGCTACAAATGTTGATCACACCAAGATATATAAGCTGTTAAAGATATTAAGGGGTGACAGGAAAGATAATGGATAATTTGCATATTTAACGAGCTGTCCTAATTAGGGACATACCGGTATATCTAAATTGACCAGATCAAAATTGACGAAATTTGGTACGTATATTGAAGATACTATGATTTAACATTATTGAAAGTCATCAAGCATTTTTACTTCATCAAACTCCCAATTTGCATATTTAATGAATTTTTGTTATTATGGATATACCGGTATGTTTGACTTGACTTGACCAAAGGTAATGAAACTTGCTATATACATTAAGGTACTATGATATAACATTTTTGAAAGTCATTAAGCATTTTAACTTTAGCCAATTCCTTATTTGCATATTTAATAAATTCAATGTACCGGGTACATAGTAAGTCTCATCAACCTGGTCAAGTCAATTCAAATATATATATATATATATATATATATATATATATATATATATATATATATATATATATATATATATATATATATATATATATATATATATATATATATATATATATATATATATATATATATATTATATCTATATATATATATATATATATATATATATAATATATATATTTGAATTGACCAAAGTTGATGAAACTTACTATATATATATATATATATATATATTATATAGATATATATATATATATATATATATATATATTATATATATTATATATAATATATTTGAATTGACTTGACCAAAGTTGACGAAACTTACTGTGTACATTGAATATACTATAAAACAACGTTATTGAAAGTCATTAAGTTTTTTTACTTCAGCTTATTCCTAATTTGCATATTTAATGAACTTTTCTAATTAGGGATATTTATCTTTATTGAATAGACCAAAGTTGAAGAAACTTGCTATGTACACTAAAGATACTATGATACAACATTATTGACAGGCATTAAACATTTTTACTTTAGCCAATTCCTAATTTGCATATTTAATAAACCTTCCTAATTGGGGATATATACTGGGATTTACTTGATTAAAGTTGGCAAACATGCTATATACATGGATGGAACCAGGCTAAAACAATATTGAAAGTCAGTTAATTTATAATTTCCATATCTAATGAGCTTCCACAGTTTGGCATATATAGCTTGAAGGACTTGACCAAAGGCAATTACACTTGGCATATAGAGTGTTGATACAATGACAGCAGTCAAAGAAATTTAGTATCTTTATTTCAGCTAATTACATATTTGTATAGTTAATGACCTTTAGAATTAATCTGTGGTGCAATATTGTTCATTATTTTGATTATAACACTTTCAGTGAAGTTGCAAACATGTGACAAAAGTTTAAATTTACACACAACTGCAATATATAATGAAACGTGAGCTTTTTCAATTCTTATCTGGTCTTACTAACTGACGCGATTTCTTCCGTTCATTAATTAGCTCAACATTGATTAGCTCAACATACAGTGTACCAAGGGGCTTGATGCTTGTTAGTCCACGCGGACGTAGTCGGGCGTGGACTTATAGATTGTGTACTGTCTGTCAATATCCGTCCGTCCGTCAGCAGCCGTTTCTCTGTTATCCCTGAGCCAATATTTTTCAAACTGTGTGTAAGGATAAAGTACTGTGGCATACATATGCCTGTCAATTTATTTCATGATACGATTCAATACAGCGGCCTGGCAGCCATTTTGTTGCAAGTTTTTCATGTTTTTGAGCCAATAACTCAACTATCCCTGAGACGATTTGGTTCAATATTGGTACACAGATAAAGTTCTATGGCATATGTATGCACATCAATTTATTTTGCGATATGGTCCAATATGGCCACCTGGCAGCCATTTATTGCGATTTTTTAGCTTCTCGTCTAAGCTATTAGAATTGAAAACCAGTGTAAGTCCTGTCAACTTCTTCTGTCGAGATCCGTTGACGTCATGCCATTGTGATGGGTCAAATCATAAACTGGTGGGGGTGTTCATGGTTTGGGTGGAGGTGTAGGAGAACCATTTTAAGGTGTGACAAAAGTCAAAAGGGACTTAGCCACAGTGTTTAGCCTCAACTATCCCTGAACAGATTGCATTCAAATTTGCCACACAGTCATTGTACCGTATTGTAGTGTGCATGTGCATCACAATTAATGGTGCGAGCGAGGAATGTGTCATCAGCTATGACTTGTTGATAAAAACTTTGGTAACAGGAGGAGCAAGGTTGTCGATCGCAGCACAAAGTAAATAATTGTAGTTTTCAGCCATAGGAGTAGCACTCTCATCATCTGAAGGCAATATTGATAGTGAAAGCGATTGCTTTTCCTTAACCCTTTCACCCCCAGTTCCCTGTATACAGGTCCAACTTTACCATAGAAAACAATGGATTTGGGACAAACCATGGTGGTGAAAGGGTTAAGGCTGTCTAAATTCACATTTCAAAGTTTTTTGATGTACACATAATTGTAGATGATGGCAGTGCATTTGACATGATGCTGAAGTGGAGAGATACGTGATCCTAAAACTAGCAGCCAGTCGTTTGTGATTGTACAAATAAAAGTGCGACGATCTGGTGATGACAATTTTTTAAGGTCCAAAGTGTGTCCTTTGTCATGGGTGGTAATCTGGACATGTTGTTCTAGTCCAAACAAGTTTAGACAGTCAACGAAGTTCAGGGGATCACGATCGTGACGGTTATCAACATGGATGATAAAATGCACAACATACTGCCTATCATATCTCATCTTCTCACATCCCTTAACCCTGTTTACTGACCACTGGCAATAAACAAATTTTATTTTGAGTTACAGATCAAACTGTGTTGTGAACCTGTCTCCAGACAAGACAGCTGTTTTGAAAGAGTCATTTAGAGTCCTTAAGGCTGGTGGTGAATTGTATTTCAGTGATGTGTATGCAGATCAAAACTTGCCAAAAGAAGTAAGAGAAAACAAAATATTGTGGGGTAAGTGTAATTACTTCTGTTTACTCTGTTTACCTAGTATACCTTTGGATACACAAAAAACAATATGGTATCTACCGGTATACACAGGAGATCCCCAGTGGAGTGTACAATAGATGATATAAATGAAAAACGTAAAAACAATATAGTGTAGATGTATGTATGTTACATATGTACGTATGTATGTATGTTAATTATGCCATGGATGTATCATCATTGTTTAATGTTTGGCTTTGTGGTTCACTCTACAAGAAGCATGTATTTGTTTGGGAAACTTTTGTTGCTTTAAAACAAAAAGTATAATGTGAGTTATTGTTACAAAATTTTAAAGACAGATTGGTGTGTACGTCTGTCATAGCCCCCCCAGCCCATAAATTATTTGATGCAACTTTGTAATAATTGTGGAATTATTGATGATTTTTAGCTCATACCGGTATTTGGTATTTATGTAAATACCAAAGAGAGCTTATATGGTGAGTCGGTGGCGTCTGTATGTATGTATGTGGGTATGTATGTGTTGATGTATGTCCGTCACACAAAGGCTCCCATACTGCCAAAGCTACCATCTCAGTATTTGGTGTACAGGTAGATACAGGGGTTGAGATGTGACGTTGTTCAAATCAACACGTCGGTGTCAAAAATGTGCAAATGAGGTAAGAAAAAGGGAAATCCTGCAAATGTGCAGGAGTGATGGCATGCCAGTGACTGAAACAGTACTCCACTGACCTATGAGTCATTTCCTGTCATTATTTATGAACTGTTACATATTAACAGACCTGCTCAAACCACATACAGTGGGGGGGGGGGAAGACTGTCTACGCTCAAACTATGAGGGGCTAGCTGTTTCTGCAATGCATGTTGCGAAAGTTGACCTCCAGTACCAAAGTTTCAGACCTTATTTACTTTTGTCATTCTTGTTTTTCTTGTTTAAATATTTCTTGTTGTTTTTCTAGTTGTACTGTGCAGAAATCATTGTCATAACATCAACGTAGAATTTTCCTGCACTGAACAGATAGAAACAACATTTATTGTTGATCTTTGGTACCCATACTGGTATATACCAATTCTGATCAAATTTGAGTGACACCGTATAATTGCGGTATTTTTCATCATTTTCAAAGGACTCAAGAAATTGCATTAAAAACAGTTAATAGTGACTTACAATGTTCACTTGGTATACATTTAATTTACAGACGCCAGGTTGTGCATTGCACATGCACTCAGGTCAGCAGGGAAGTGCATCATAACTATTTCAGGATTGTTATTTCTTATTTCTGAATTATTTAACTTCTTTCCACATTGAACTATCTTTAGGCAGTTTATACTATAACTTGGAAGTTTTTCTGATTTATATATTTAATCATCTTTTGGGTTCTTTGGTCCGTATCCTCCTCGTGCCGCTACACTTGCCAACAACTCCATGCCAACAACCAATTATCTGACCTGGCCACACATTAGAGAAGCTACAGCGTCATTGACAGTATTTTTTGATATTGTCAAAATTGTGCAAATAAGCTCCAAAAAGCCGTTTTTGGTAAGAAATCTTCTTCTTCATAAATGCTGGTCAGACAGCTTTGATATTTGGTATGCAGTTCCCTAGGGATGACCTTCCTCAGATTTGTTTAAAGTGTAATGAAATATATGAGTATTTTTAAGGCAATTATTGCCATTTTTGGTCAAACAATCTTTAAGAATCTTCTTCTTCTAAACTGCAGGTCATACAGCTTTGATATTTGGGATGTAGATCGCAAAGGATGACCTATTTATGATTTGTAGAAATTGTACAGAAATATGCAAATTTGTACTTTTTGAGGCATATTTTGTTATTTTTGGTCAAAAACTTATTGCACCACAACGCATGGAAAGACACTTATTTTTTTATCCACTTGCCCTGCGGGCAAGTGGGGGGTTGGTTCACTTGCCCGAATTGGAAAACCACTTGCCCAGTATAATTTACATGTTTGAAAAAAGCTAAAACATTGGTTTTTCATTTCACACACTTTATTTTGAAAATTATCATGTTATCATGAGAAAATGTCAGACATTCTCATAGGGTTCTCCTCACACTTCTAAGAGTGCTGGATGGCTCATTTATATTAAATTAATTATCAAAGCCCCACTAGCAGTATCATATAGCATTCTTTATGTGATTTTACTTCTGAACTAAAACAAGATTTTGGGATTGTGCTCTTTGAGGGGTTGGAATACAAGTATTGTTAACTGCCCAGTGAGACTGCATGTGCAATTTTGAACAAGAAAAATAATGTGTGCCCAAACGTAAAATGGCACCCAATGCAAATATAGCAAAAACAGTGTACACCGTGCATATATGCATTTGAATATTCACGGAAACAACAGAGTAGTCCAATGTAATGCATAGTGTTGAATGTTTTCAACTGGGACAAAAATGTTTTGTTTTCTTTGTAGTATGGTGGGAAATCAAAATAATGGTTAAAATGTAAATTTACTTGTCCAATTTTTCACTAAAGAATGTTTTGTAAAGCTGCAAAAGACTATATCCTATTAATGGGTAGAATTTAAAGAAAACCAGAAAAAGAGGAAGCCTTTTTAGGTCAACAAATTTCAAGATTTACAGCTAGTGGGGCTTTCATATTCATAGAAAAAATTCTAACAGTTCATATGTTTGTATGTTTACTTTCTTAGGTCTTAATGTACAAATAATAACAGCCATTTTAATTGTACCTTCAAAGTATTTTTGCAGTTAAAAGTTTTAACTTATATACAGAAAGAAAAAAATCTGTAGCTATAAAGGAATGTTTTGAAGCTTCTGAAAAATAATGTACTTCTTTGTCATGTTTTTACTGCGCTGACATCATACACAAGCCCTATGAAGTTTGGATTACCATTGCACTATACCAGTATCCTATGTTTTTCTAATAACCTAGGTGGTCTTTTAATGCTCATGCGCAGACTATATAGAATTTAAACCAACAACCTAAGGCGTCGGTGGTTTTCTATGTGTCTTGAAAGATGAATTTCTCGATGTCAAACTCGCTCCAATTGCTTCTTGACAGTCATTTTAGAATGGGAAAATTCACAAACAGAGAGGTTGGTCGCCACGGACAAGTAACTTTTAGCTTATTGACCTGAAAATTAAGTCAGTGTTCATTGAAAATTCAAAGACTGGACCCGTTGACACCAAAGCTTGCTCATGACTTTCATTGCATGCGGTCTTGCCACGATGCCACTCACTGTCACTTAACAAGTTAACATTGAAGAGTACGTTTTAGTAAAACTCCCTTTTTGTGGTGATTTTCACCACTGGACTTTATTTTTAAATCATTATAAACGTTCATACACAGCACAAAAACCGCTGTGTGTTTCTTTTTTACCGTATCGACATATTGTGAGACACCGTAACCTCACAGTCAATGCAATGAACTTTGGTGAACGTACGCTCCACCAGCTGAACAGCTTTTTCATATGCAAAATCAGCGTACGGTATTTAACCGGTGGTATTGTTTGAACTGCATTTTATTGAAAGCGATTACATGATTCTTTTCATCAACTCTTCATGCAATTTTATGAAAAATCTTATGGAAATGTTCACAATGACATAATATGATAATTTTTTGTTGTTTAAGTCCGTGTTCCCTCACCAGAAAATCGCTCTCGTGAATTCGATTTCTAGGTATTATTTTTTTCACTTGTCCCGTCGGGCAAGTGGCATCGGAGGTTCACTTGCCCGAACGCGACTTTCACTTGCCCCGGCAATCGGACACCCCTAGTGTCTTTCCCTGCAACGGCTTGTCTGACAGCTTTGATATTTGGTGTACGGGTTCATAGGGATGATCAAAATTTTATGTATTCAAAATATGATGAAATCTACAATTTTGTATTTTTGGGGCAATTTTTGCCATTTTGGGTCAAAAAATTTGTCTCTCTCATCTGATAGCTTTGATAATTATTTAGTACACAGGTTTGTAGGGTTTATCTTATTTATGATGCATTGAAATAATGATGAAATCTGCAATTTTGTATTTTTCAGGCAATTTTTGCCATTTTTAATGGCATAGACGGCAGTTTTCTATGCTGGGTATTGATGAGTGTCTGTGTCTATAGGGGCTCTGTAAGAATAAGTCATACTGAAACAGTTCTTCTGCCATAAGAATACACTATATTGCCAAAGGACCTCTGCACTCACCATATCTAACAGTACCATCTATAGTAGCTTCAGGGACATTGGCCCTATGTTTTCATTTTAAGAATGACATTTTTTGGTGTTATTTTACTAGAGACAGGAGATTAAGTTGTATTTTTGAGTACCATTCATACTGGGTTAGAAAACCTGGCTCTAAATTCTGTAATATTTCATTCCATACGATTATGGAATATTCAATTACATAAACAATTTTCCTTACTCAGTGTTTCATCTAGGCCGAACGATTGTGCAATTTGTCCATTTCAGTGCGCTGTGTGCCACCAATGATACATAGAACTTAGAAGGGACAAATCATCAATCACTGCACTGAGCTGGCTTTCATTTCAAATATCATGGATGTCACACTTCGATGCATTTGACCCGTCATTGGCAACTATTGGTGTGGCAACAGGCATTGTATAATGTACCAAGAATATTTACATTATAGGGACTAATATTAGTTTGACTTTGATACTTTTTTGAATGCTTCAATAAAATGCTGTTGAAATAATACCACATGTTAATTATCGTGCACTGATGTTGCATATGAAAGCCTGTCAGCCAATTGAGAGTACGTACATTCACAAAAGTTCATTGCCCTAGCCAGATAAGGTAAATTCTGCGTCACATTATCTCAGTATGAGTGAGAAAAGGAGACAAACAGAAGTTTTTGTGCTTTATATGAATGTCCGTAACATTATGAAAATAATTAGCACAAAAAATGGGACTTTTACTGAAACATGTTCCAGTGAATGGCATAGCATTGTGATGAGACTGCATGCAATGAAAGTCACAAACAAGCTCTGGTGTCAATGGGTCCGATCTTCGAATGCAATGAACAGACACTGACTTACTTTGGGGGGCAAATAAGCCCTTAAATTAACTGTTGGTGGCAACCAACCTCTCTGTTTGTCAATTTCCCATTCTAAAATGACTGACAAAATGCAATCAAAGCAAATCTGACATCCAGAAACTCAGATTTGAAAATACATAGCAGACTAGACACCCTAGGTTTTTAGTTTCACTCTACTATTAAAGTCTGTGCACAAGACCACAAGACGAACTAGGTCATTAGAAAAATACAGCCAACAGGTTTGTGTAGGGCAATTTCGATCCAAACTTTACAGTTGTTAGGGATGACATGATAAAAAAGTACTGTTATTTTTTTTTTCAGAAGCTACAAAACATTCCTTTATAACTACTAAGATTTTTTTCTCACTATGTGTAAGTGCAGACAGCTCAGTTAAAAAATGAAAAAATTCCTTGAAGGTAGCTGTTGTTATTATGTGTGTACATTAAGCCCTAAGAAAGTAAAAATACAGAATATGTACAAACAAACATATCAAAGATTGTAACATATAGAATATGCTACAATTTTCATAGATATTAATGCTTATGAATATTAATGAGCCATCAGCTACTCTTGGAAGCCCTGTACATTTACAACAGTGATACTCAAATTTGCTGACTTTGAAATAATCTTAGAGGATGGTGTTTGCAGCCAGCAGCTTGGTTTGTGTAAGCAAGTGATTTATGGCTTGTAGCAAGTATATCACAAGTGACATTGCTGCAACATTAAAACTTACATGTAATGACATGATTATATGTTTCAGTTTAATCCCCCAAAAATTGTCTTGAAGCTTAGCTCTCGACTCATTTAATGTGCCAATGTCTTTTGTACACATAGGTGAGTGTATTGCTGGAGCATTATATTGGAAAGATTTGCACAAGATAGCTGCAGAAGTTGGATTTACCGAACCACGACTTGTAGATGTATCCCCAGTCACTGTTGACAATGAAGTACTCCAGAATATTGTAGGTGAGAATTAGTCCTTTGGCCCCATATGCAGTTTAGTAAAGATCTTTGATGACTATTTGTAATGGCAGCAGTCAGTGAGGCACATATATAATGCTGATGTACCGGTAGACATCTTGCTATGTGATATATAATTACTCCTCTAATTATTGCACAGGACACTTAGTGTCACCAAGCCTCTGTAAGCCACACTCTTGGACTCATTATCTTGCCATTACTTCTTTCTGCCATTTGTCATTGTTTCATTATCAGCCGTCTATTCAGAGCCATAATCATCCTTGCCACTCAGGATAATCCACAATGCCTTCTCAAAAATGCCCAAAGAAGTAAGTCTTCATTCTTGCATACCACGGTATAATTGTTAAGTGACTCATTCACGAGCACAAATGTCGACCGCACGATTGTCTCACCGCAAAGCAAGATCAAACCTCTTCAGTGTCGTTCATCATCATTGTCAGATTTTGAGCGTTTCTCGGGGATTTTCACATCTCGACCAATCAGATCACTTTATTTGCACCATCAATAAAATGGTATGATATTACTGGTATAATGCAGCAAAGTTTTAAAAGTAGTTGTAATACTATTTGCATCTTTTTTAGGGGAAGCCAAGTTTGTGTCAGCTACATACCGTTTGTTCAAAATACAAGATCAGAAAGCTGAAGAAACTCAAGTTATGTACAATGGTACCATTGTAGAATGTAATGACAAGTTTGTCTTGGATATACATAATGCCTATAAGGTGAGTAGACCAAAATACCATTCAGTTGCAGCTAACAATACATTGCTTACCAAACAGTCCAACTTACTGGTCTTCCTATATGGTCAGCTTCCAATACCATACTCATCCAAGCATAACCTCTGCTCATATATAAGCTTTCCCTTCATTATTTTTGAGGTATTCCATGTGTAAGCCACTGTACAAGTTAGCTCAAATATGAAATTAGCCAGATATGAACTGAAAATGCTCATGTAGTTTTCGATTATTATTATTATCTTTATTTCAGGCCATCGGCCCATACTAAGAATAACATTAAAATGTAGACATTACAGCGAGAAATAAATTTTATAAAAGAATCAAAAAAACTACTGAAAATACTAATACAATACATTCCAACAATGCTGCCAGAAAGTTGAATTAAAGTAAAAATCAGAATTAACACAACTGTACATTACAGAATTCTTGCTTTCTGTTAATCTTTTGCAAAAGTTCAATAGTAACTTTCGTTCCAATGAAGCAAAATTCAAAATATTTCTTGATACAAAATTGTGACTGATACTCGCATCTTGTTTAAGATCAAAAATTATACGCAATGCATTATGATAAGCCACTTTTAGAGTTGACATCTGTCTAGCACTGTAGTTACACCAAACATTAAGACAATACATACTATATAAAAAGCTTTTAAAAAGGGTACATATCACAATCTGTGAACAGCAGCTAAAATTGCGTGAAATCCAATTAGCTCTAGCATAAATGCATCGAAGTTGCCTATGCATATCAGCGTTGTCTAATCCCCCGAAGAAGAAACAATATATCCAAGATGTTTTTTAGTGTTAACAAATTTAAGAGATGTTCCATAATTAATGTGAAAATTTGAACTTTTGCCACATGTTTGCAACTTAATTGAAAATGTTATGATCAGCATAACGAACAATATTCACCACATCAATTCTAAAGGTCATTAAGTATTCAAATGTGTAATTAGCTGAAATAATAATGATTGATTTCTTTGAGTACTGTCATTGTATCACCAATTAATATAGCACGTGTATTGCCTTTTGTCAAGTCCTTCAAGCTATATATGCCAAACTGTGAAAGCTCATTAGATATGCAAATTATAAATTAGCCGACATGAAAATGCGAAATGGCTTTCAATATTGTTATAACCTGGTATAATCATCAATATACATAGCATGTTTTGACAACTTTGATCGTGTAAATCCATGTACACCGGTATATCTCTAATTAGGAAAGTTCAATAAATACCGGTATGCAAATTAGGAATGGACTGAAGAAATATGCTAAATTGGCTGAATGTTAAATGACTTTCAATAATGTTGTATCATAGTATCTTTAACATACATAGCAAGTTTCATCAACTTTGGTCTAGTCAATACAGATAAATATCCCTAATTAAGAAAGTTCATCAAATAGGCAAATTATAAATTGACTGAAGTAAAAATGCTTAATGACTTTCAATAATGTTGTATTATAGTATCTTAAATATATGTAGCAAGATTCATCAACTTTGGTGGAGTCAATTCAGATATGTATCCCTAATAAGAAATGTTCATTACATATCCAAATAAGGAATTGACTGAAGTAAAACTAATTAATAACTTTCAATAATGTTATATCATAGTATCTTCACTGTACATAGCAAGTTTAATCAACTTCAGTCGAGTCAATTCAGATATACCGGTATATCCCTAATTAGTGAAGTTCATTAAATATGTCAATAAGGAATTGGCTGAAGTAAAAGTGCTTAATGATTTTCAATAATGTTAAATTATAGTATTTTCAATGTACATAGCAAGTTTCATCAACTTTGGTCAAGAAAATTCAGATATATATATCTAGTTAGGAAAGTTTATTAAATATGTAAATAAGGATTTGGCTGAAGTAAAATTGCTTAATGACTTTTAAATATATTATATCATAGTATCTTCTATATATGTAGCAAGTATCATCAACTTTGGTCTAGTGAATTCAGATATAAATCCCTAATTAGGAAAGTTGATTAAATATGCATATTAGGAATTGGCTGAAGTAAAAATGCTTTATGACTTTCAATAATGTTAATACCATAGTATCTTTAATGTACATACCAAGTTTTGTCAATTTTAATCTAGCCAATTCAGATATATATCCTTAATGAGGAAAGTTCATTAAATATGCAAATTAGCGATTATCTTTCATGCCAACCCTTAACATCTCTCACGGCTGATACGTCATGGTATGATCAACATTTGTAGCAAATCTCATCAGATTGTGTTCAGTCATTCTCAATGTATATCTGTTTTTTCTAAAATCAGTAATTATGCAAATGAGCAAAAAGTAAGCAAGCCACACCCATCAAAAACTATTCAGTTCTTGCCATTTGCAAACTGAATGTATGTACCAGATTTGATTCTGATCTTATGAGCCGTTTTTGAGATATCGAGCACACAGACAGACAGACACACAGTACTGAAGATTTCCCATAATTCATCATGATTTGTAAACACGGAAACTCCTCCGTGAAATCTACTGTGTTCCCATGTGTAGACAAAGTCACAGACTAGTTTTTTAAATTATGAAATCGTACTTTTGAGGACACCATTCTTCTCAATTCTCATTTTAAATGATTTAGAAAAGTATGCTTGATTGAGAGAGGAGATAGCATTTTTGTAAAATTTTCCACTGATTGTGTCTTCAGCCATACAGAATAATGTAATGAAAAGTAGGGAGACTAGTTGCACCTGTTTTATGAAACAAAAGAATATTGATTTTTTTCCAAACAAAAAGACAAAAGAAATTTGCATGCTAAGTTTCCTCATAGAATGACCCCTTCAGTTTGTCATAACTTGCTACCTAAAAGTATGGCATTTGTAGTACCTGCAGAATGTGACTTTTATGGTTATATAATGGTTTCTTTGAAATTTATACTGAAATATCGAATCGTAGTTTCAAGAGATATAATTAATCAAGTATCTTGAGGTTTTAGATTATTGCTTTCAGGCAGTACTGAAAAAGTTATAAAAAATTTAATGTCGTGTGTACAAATCAAACTGAATTGTGGGTAACTTATTGTACTGTGAAACAGACAGACAGACAGACAGACAGAGACAGACATCGCTGCAACATATGCTCACGTGAGTGAACACCTGAGCAAAAAATCAATGATAGTATAGCTAAATCAATTAGATATGTGGAGTTGTGACCAATTGACAATTTAATATAGCCCTTATATTGGTTAGAATTTTTTACTCCAATTTTTTTTTTCAGCTAAATAATTGAGTAAATGCAAGGAGATATTAAAAGAGGTGTATAAATGTTAAGAAATTTTATTTTATTGATTCCTTTTGAAGATCATGAAGTGTAAGAAGATCAAAAAGGAATATTCAGCTTCACAGCCATGGCCATTTATTAAAGAATGTTAGAAAAACACAGACCTAGAGTTAAAACACAGAGACGAGACATACAAACTTTAACAAATAATGAGAAAACACAGTTTTGAATATTTTTAAAACTGTCCAAAGTAACAGAAAAATAATCTATGTCATTGTGGTCATTTACAAGCAAATTACAGTCTCAGAATTCTACTATAAAGAGAGTCACCAACACAGTTGAATTTACCACATGGCATATGAAACAAAGCAGTACGCCGAGTAAAAAACTTTGTTGGTTATGAAGATCAAAAAAAGGAAGTTACGGCATTGACATTTGCATTTATGCATTTGTATAAAAAAGATATTGTCAAAAATAGTCTTGTTTTGTTAGTAGAGAAATAAGCTGATTTTCAGTAGTATCGTTTGGGAAATTGATTTTACTGAAAAAGTTCTTTCTTTGGACTTTGTATTTCTGACAGACTAATAAAAAGTGTGTTTCATCTTCAATACTGTTTGTACTGAGACTGTGCTCTCGCTGTCGCTCGTAACGTTTGTAAATTACGAACAAAAATGAAAATTTACGAAAAAAAATAAATGCCCGATCGGCCATTTACAAACAATTTTGTTATTTTTGAAGCCTGATTTTCGGTCAAGATTGTGAATTCCGGGAAAATACTGTCATATCTTGTCTTTCAAAACCTGCGCTGCCCCTATCATCGGCGCATTGACACATGGTGATAGCCAGCTTTGGACTTTGACCTGTGATGACATGAGCATGCGCGAAAAGGTTTCAAGATCCCCGGGTCGTGTACTCTCATAGTGGTGTGTCATGCATTACGGTAGTTTCGAGATACCCAAACACTCATGCTGTCAACTTTCCAAATGGACGTTTGAAGCGGATCGAGGGAAGCGGGCAGTTACAAATGCTTTTAGATAGATCATAGTATCCTCAGCTGGGAAAGAAAGTTGGGCATAGAAACGGCAACTGTATGAAAAAAATACGAAACAATGAAACCGCCGAGAAGAGATCAAGAACAGTCAGCCTGAAAGACAGTCAAACTACAGCAGAACTGCAGTCCGGACCGCGCATGGTTGAAAGATTTACAAAGTGTTTGTCTGTGCATGGAGGTGTAAGCGAGCCGGAAATCTTAGATGTCATAGATTTGTCATTTGACGATCTGCAGATTGAATTTTTCAGTCAGCTTGCCAATTTTAATAGGTTTCCTTCAAAATATTTTACAAGAAACTATCTCAGCAAATGTTATGAATACTGATAGTTTTCTATGATCCAGAGACAATGCTGTGCACAGTCCCATGACCAAAAAGTTTATCCAGACAAAAAAATAAATGACCATCATCTACAGCGTTTCAAAAGTGTAACTGTCTCTAAGAGAACATTAGCAGGATCACCAGTCTCAATTTGCGTACCTTAAATTTGCAGTTATAATGAGACAAAATTTGTGCGAAACCACAGACTGCCAAATGTTCTGATCAGTGGTTGTTTTAAAAGAATTTCAGAGATGAACATGGCATAATGACTGCAGCTATAGAGGCACCATCTAGTACCAATGGATGACATGCATACTTTCAAAGTAACAGAGCTTTCCAAATATGAAAAACAGGGGACAGATTTTCTAGCATCTAAAACTTGTGCAAACACTGATAATATTAATGACCGCTTCATATATTAATATATATAATCATCAACCGCTGACTACACACACAAAGGGAGTTACGATTTGTGTCACAATATACTTGAAAATGTTATGTTGTGTAATAAAGATCGAGTAATTGAATAACATTCATTGGCCGGTTGACCAAAATTACACACTTTATTGAGACAAGGAAGAAATTTCAATGTTACAAGCATTCATGACCCATGATGTACTGTGTTATTCAATGGATCTTTTGAAAATGCGTATCAAAATATGAGTGTTCATTGTCAAAAAATCTAAAAAGGAATTTTTCACTTTCCTTTTTCTATAATGAAATCATTCATCATTTCTATACCCTTAACATCATTTATTGAGTACCAGAAGTGCTTGTTGAAAATTGGCGGGCTCAGCATTACATAATTTGTGCTTACTAATATTTTTTGAACCGAATTCGTAAATTTAGTAACAATTTCAAAAGGCCAGGGAGAGCACAGTGAGATCTTAAGATCTCTCATGCTATTGCCTCTACTGTGCATGGGTATTGAGTTTGTATGGAAATATGAGAAAATTCATTTCAGACCTTGCATTTGGCAGGATTAAGACTCATTAAGTAAGTGTCAGACCAGCTGACAATTCTATTGATATCAGATTGCAACGTTAATTAGAGAGTCATTATCTGAATCAATTACGGCAATAAATCTTCATGTTATTAGCAAAGAGTAACAAGTCTGACATGAGGTGAAATAAATTCTTTGATTGCCATCCGCATGCGGGTAGGTTTTTGGATGAGATCTGAAAAACAAACAAGATCGTCTGCTCAAAAATATGCAGCATTGTGCCCTTCCTTCATTCCTAATGACACAGCAGTTTACTTAATGTTGCAAAAACGCAAATATCGTACGATCGTTTCAATACAAATCAGATTACCTATCGTAAAGAGGTGTATCAACCGCTCTACGTAAAGTGTTCATGTGCACCTTAAGTGAAGATCGATCGATCGTTTCACAAGCTGATTTCTCCCTCAAAGTTTTCAAGTTGGCGGAAGTGCGCGACATTGTTTTGGTCTCCATATAAGATGGATCGAAAACAATTTTTGACGGGTTTAGCTTCGAATCAGGAACGGAACTGAATTTCCGTCAGCTTTTCCGCAATCCACGATTGATCGTGACATTGGATCTGCACCGGCGCAAGGCGGTACCACTGATGAAATGTTCGTTGTTGAATGCTCCAAATAGTTTGTGCGCAGTTGAAGTTGCTCTTACCTCTAAATAATTTACAACACTATGCTCATGCTTACACACCCTGCCTAACAAATAGTATCTCCATTACAGCTTTTCATAGGCTCAAACAAAGACCAAACGACCTTGAAAGTGTCAATGGGACAGTCAGCTACATCAGCTGGCGTTTGTAAATGTGTACTTTGAGGCTCTTCTAAATATTGAGTTGGCCAGTCAGCAACAACTCCGTATTTGTGATAGTTGAAGTCATACTATCGTCAATTTTTGAGTGGTGATTTGCCAGCTTTTTGAACTAAACTAGGGAGGGGTCTTGTACACCGATGTATAGCATTTTTGAAAATACTTCAAAAGTGGGGGAGGGTCTTATACCGGTACTCGAGTGGGGTCTTATAATCAGAGGAATATGGTATATGTATGGGTTTGTACTTAAGTTTCCCGTTTGTCTATGATACTTGTTTTATAACTTGGTTGCAGTTTGGGATATACCATTATCATGAAGGTGTGGCAACATCATTACCAGTGGAAGCTCCAAATATTGCCCATTATTACATGTTACATGTACCTTTAATAGTCTCCTATTGTGCAACCATAGATCTTAGAGAGACCAAATATTGTCTACAATTATATGCAATGTTACAATATTATAAGAAGACACCTTTACTTTTAAATGGCAGATTGTATCATTAATTATGATATTCTAGGTTGCATGGTATTGCGTATTTAAAGTGTGTGTGATCAACGGGTTGCAACAGTTACCAACCATTTCATATTTCAATGGACAGCGCATCAGCATTTTTTTCAAATGTACTTGACTATGAATATCACAAGCTAAAGGTCTATAAAAGCAATTAAATATTGTGTATACCCTCACTCTGGCTTGTCACATGAAACCAAATGTGAGCACGGTGTCATTGACGCTATTTTTAAGTACCTTATGCCACATTCAATCAGCCATATTGATTTAATGCCAATAGTGGCTGTTTTCTATTTTTTTTGGATTTTTCCCTGTATTTTTGCCATTTTTGTCAAAAATCTTGTTCTCTGAAACCAATAGTCTAATTGCTTTAAAATTTGTTTTGAAGGTTCATAATGATAACCAAAATAGGATTCATTGAAATTATGGTTGAAATTTGCGTATTTGTATTTTTGGAGATATCAGAGTTCTCCCCAACCCAAAACAGCATCGCGCCCCGTGACGCTATCGTTCAAGCCCACGGCGCTTTCAATCTCACCACAACACTATCATTGTTACCCGCGACGCTATGAGGTTCAGCCGCAAAATGTTCACAATGGTACAGACTGGTCAACTTCCGTACGATCATGCGAAAGGAAGAAAGATTATTTGTAGCTTCTTTGTTTTACAATGTCACTAGTTATTTCTCCTTTCAATTTGTACGAATAGTGTTAACAACAGAACAATTTTACATGTCCCACCCTTGACGGTACCGGTGGCATTTAACTCCAAGACCCATCCAAGGAAATTGTAAAGGACAGAAAAAATTGATATGCAGCCATAGCCAAAAGACAGCAAAAGACAGCGACAATTTCCGCTCTTAATTGACAAAATATTTTCAAATCAAACTGATTATACACAATCCCTAGATAAAGAAGTGGCAATTTGGTGAAATTTCTGTTTGACTCACATCTTGAAATAAAAAATAAACTTGGAACGAAGACATCATGTATGCTGCCGATCAACAGCGTAGCATAGCATAGTGAACTGTCTGTCACTGCACCAGCATGCGTTGGCTGCACATAAAAGCAACTCAACTTTCCAAGATCAAATGGTCAGTATCTTGTGAAAACAGCAACATAGCAATGACAATTGTTATAGTCAGTGGTAAAAACTCTTAACAGATGGAGCGTTAATTGCTTCAAACAAATGAAAATGCATGTGAAGGGAATGAAAACCCAGATTGCGTGCGTGAATGAATATACTTTAAACAATGGCGGATATGACATCAGAGTGGGACTCTTCTATTTTGGTACCAGGGGTGCGCAGGGTCAGAGAACCCTGATAAACGTAATGAAATAATGTATTTTCGTAGCGTCATGCTGTCACGGGAACTTAAAACGGGAGTTAAAAAACAAGGGTAGGAGCTTATGCAACTTGGTAAGGATGTACTAAATTTTGAAAAAAATCAGGGAGGGGCTCTGCTTCATACCGGTATAAGTACCCAGTTTTGTCAATTTTTGGTGAACACAAAGTATATGCACATTTTATGCAAATATTTGAAAAACGAATTATGCAAATATTATGCAAATTAGCCACTACTCTATAAAAAAATCCTAGGGAGAACCCTTGATATTTTGGCCAATTTTGGTCAAAAAATCTTCTTTGAAACTGTTTTGTTTATCCCTTTGCATTTAAATTAGGTGCATAGGTAAGTATGAGGTGAAGCATTTCATATCTGATGATGTATAAGATTTTTTGCAGTTGAATTTTCTCAGTAACCACTCTGATAGAATGCAATTTCATGTGTACCATATAAAATGGGAGTGTAGTGTCATTAACACTAATTTTTATGCTTTTGTTGCAGACAGGAGAAATTGCCCAAGTAGATGCAGATGTTGCAGCAATATTGCAGAATACTAGATTTTCTGATTACTTCACATTTTGTCCACCAGGTGCTTCAAAAACCCTACCAGCAAATGACTTCAAGCAGGTGAGAGTTGTTAAATCGTAAAAACCCTGTCATATATTGTCAATTACTTCTTATATTTGACAAAGATAAAAAAAATCAAGAGCTACTTGCCAAAGTGTTCTGATGTTTGATACAGGGGATAAATGGAAAGATGTCTGTCAATTTATCATACATTTTCAAATAAGGTGATATATTTTCTTACTCTGCGAGTTAATGATGTTCTTATTTCAGAAGCTGTTAATGAAATATGGTCAAGTGTGCTTGGTATCGTAATTTGTAAAGTTGTTATAGACAAAACAGTGAGGGTAATTTCACAAGTTTTGTAAACTATAAAAAATATTCTGTACTTTTAAGAATAGCCTTGTCACACATTTGACATTGCTGCTGTCTTCACAGGCTTTGTCCTGAGTAAATATCGTCAAGTTCCATCTGAGGTCCTCAGTATATTTGATTAGGGATGGAGTTTGGCCCAGAAAGATGAGTTGTAGTATTTTAAGGTAGTATTTGCCTCAAAAGTGAAAGACTTAATGTCATGCTCAATTTTCCTCGATGAAACTTTCAACTACTCTTACCAAATCAAGAATCTGACCAAGTTAATCAAGCCAAAATTACACAAAAAAATGTTAAAAAATTCCAAACTCAGAAATTTCTTTCTCAGTCACTTAAACATTTGCATAATATTATTTGTAAATGTATTTACAGTAATATTTACAATAGTATTTACAATATATATATATATATATATTGTGATCGTCGCAGTCCAGCTGTTATGAGTAAGCATGTATACTTGGCTGGGCCGATCAAGTTTCCACAAAAAATCAATTTACTGTCAGTCATAGACCAGCTGTAGTGATGTCTTTCATAAATATGTCCATTCAACAATATCCAAAGAAAATCAAGGCTATCAGTGATACAAAGAAAGTTTGTTCGGAATTATTTTTTTGTGTGTAAAGTACAGTTCTTTGATGCATTGCAGTTGTCTGGCAATGAACTCAATCTGTCATCATGGCAGATGTTATGTATGCAATGAGATGGCACATTTACCAAGCTAGATGCTCACTGCTAAAAAAAACAATATATAGGTTTTATCACAGTTTCACATTTCAACCCTTTCTTGGCAGCTTTCGGAGCAACATTCCCAAAACCTCTCTCCTTGCATCCCTGCTGCTAAATGCACTGAAGAGCAACAGTGTCATCATTGAAGCTATTTTTTCTGTTTCAAAGTCGGTATCATTGATAGTAAAATCAATTAAACTTACAACAAAATAAATGCCCGGCCCTGTTTAGTTTCACTATTTTGCAGTAGTTTGTGAGATGTGCATTTGTTCATGCATGTGCTCCTCGACATTCATTGTGCTGAAGTTAGTGTGAAGGTCACAGGCTGCTCATGTTCTCGCTGTTGGTTGGCAGTTGACGTATGCATAGTAATATTCGTTATGTGCTGGGGTTCAATCATTGCGGTCTGTTCAAATTGCGCGGACACCCTTATCAACATTGAATCATGCTGTAAAGAGCAAGAAGGTGGTTTTACATATCATTGAAGCCATCCATGGTCACTATTTGAGTCTTCTGTTGATTTGACTTGGTATTTCAGTCATCGATAAACTGAAAAAAAGTCAAAAGTAGCAATAATGTCCCTTTAAATAGCAATGTCTTTAGCATTTAACTGACAACAATGTGTTGTGTATGATGCTACACAAAGGGAAAGTAGTGTGGATCATGATTGAGGTGTGCATTTCTTACAATCATGTAAATCTGTTAATTTGTTTGATTTCAGGATGTTATGGTGAACCCCTTCACCTTAATGGCAATGTCTTTAGCATTTAACTGACAACAATGTGTTGTGTATGATGCTACACAAAGGGAAAGTAGTGTGGATCATGATTGAGGTGTGCATTTCTTACAATCATGTAAATCTGTTAATTTGTTTGATTTCAGGATGTTATGGTGAACCCCTTCGCATTTATGATTGAATCTACGAACAATACCAAAGGCATTGATGATACTGCTATATGTTGTGATGGATCCTTTGACAAAAAGGAATGCAATAGTGCTGCGATCCAGTAGCAGTGGTTGTTATATGCACACCACTGTGAATACATCAACACAGTAACCAAACAGTAGTCAAATAGTAGAAATAATAACAGATAATTACAACAAATAATAGAATAGTCACATGTATCACCCTTGCTGAAATAATTGTAGCCCAGAGCTGTGCCCCTGCTTTTTCTGTCGTGTTGGCTGTGCAGCCCGGCCCGTAGGCTGTGCAGCCCAGGCCCGTATAGCTACAATTTCTTCCCATGAAAACACACAAATTTTGCTCAGCAGATCTGCTGAGCACACAACAGTCGCATGGGCGGCAAATCTTTCCTTACCTCAAAGACAATTTACTATAGTCTAGCTTCCGAGTCATCAATGATGCCATCTGTGCTAACGAAATGGTCAACAGTGTATATTCGAGCTAAAAAACAACAGTTTAATGACTCTGAACGAAGTTTTTCTTCAAATCTGCTGCTATCTTGCATGTTGCCTCGATCTCACTGAATGTGACCACAGGCAATAGAAGCGAGATGACTGTCTATGATTAAACCATAGTTTTCAAGTTGGAAAATACTCTATTGACCATTTCCTTACCATATACGGCATGGCATCACTTATGATCAGAAGCTACATGTAGACTGTGGCAAAATTTCCATTGGATATCGGAAAATATCCTACGGGCTGGCTTGACACAGCCATCATGATATAAAAAGCTGGCACACGGCTCGAGGGCTACAATTATTGCATTGAGTATCCTCCAGGTGCCGATAGGGATCGATGTATGCCAACACAAAATGAATCTTAACCAAAAATACTTTTCAAAGATGACATTGAGTATAACGCAATGAGAAAACCTCAGCTGACAATGCTATTGTATTCCGTTTAATAGTCAACACAATAAAGTGGAAAACCTGTGCATTTGTACCAGATAATACGTACTGACATCATTTGCAAGCATGTACCTATCATTAGGCAGTCCCACTCTCACTATAAATTCATGGAAAGGTAGCCAACCACAGCATGTTGGAACATAACTGTTGTTGAATTTATGAAATGCAATTTATTATCCTTTAACACTTACACAGCAGAAAGCGATGCTTTGTATTACAGTTAACAGAAAAATGTACTTTTCCGATCTTATGAAGCAATATTTAAATGCAGTTATAACAATTCCCTTCATTGTAGCAACATTGTTCATTTTGCAAATTTGCGTCAATGCGTCTTGTTATATCATTTAAAATGCTTCATATTTTCTTTTCAATATCATTATCTCTATTACCTTCTGAAGCATGAAAAATACATTTACATGGTTTTGATAGAAATATATCTGATACTTTATGATGATAAAATTTCAAAAAATATTCAATGCTTTCCCTTGGAAGACATAGGGGATCTGTTATTTTTTTTGGTTTTAGCTACTATAGACTATAGTCTATAGAAACTATTGGGATGGGTATCCGTCCGGCGTCCGGCGTCAGTCTGTCTGTATGTATGTATGTATGTCCGTTTGTGAGGATGTCCGTCCACTCAAATATCTTGAGAACCACAGTACGTACAGATTTGATATTTGTTGTGTAGATGCCAAATATGATTATGAGAAACATATTTTTTTGTTTTTTGATATTGTTGAAAATATGCAAATAAGCTCAAAAAAGGTGTTTTTGGTAAAAAATCTTCCTCTTCATAACAGCTGGTCAGCCAGCTTTGATATTTGGCATACAGGTCCCTAGGGATGACCTTACTTAGATTTGTTCACATTGTGATGAAATATACAAATTTGTATTTTCAAGGAATTTGTTGTCATGTTTGGTCAAATGGTTATTTCATCAAAACCACTTGTCTGACAGATTTGATATTTGGTATACAGACAGGTTTGTAGTGATAAACTGAAGTTGATATATCAAAATTATGATGAAATCTGCAATTTTGTAATTTTAGGGCAATTTTTGCCATTTTTGATCCAAAAATTTGTCTCTCGAAAACTGCTTATTTGATAGCTTTGATATTTGGTACACAGGTTTGTAGGGGTTATCTTATTTATAACGCGTCAAAATAATGATGAAATCTGTAATTTTTGTATTTTATTGTATTTTGCCATCTTTATAGGCATAGATGGCAGTTTTTACCTTCTCGTGTCTATTTATAGACAGAGAAGGTATTAGAGTTGAAAACCAGTATGCTGGTGTCAACTACTTCCGTCTGTCAATACTTCCGTCTGTCAAGATCCGTTGACGTTATGCCATTGTGATGGGTCATATCATAAACTGGTGGGGGTGTTCATGGTTCAGGTTGAGGTGTAGGAGAACGATTTTGAGCTGTGACAAAAATCAAAAGGGACTTAGTGGCATAGCCACAGTGTTACATGTAAGCCTTTCTCCAAGGTTCTTAGTTGACTACGATCTATTACAGACTACTGAGCTGATGTTAGGGGTACTCACTTTGTGTTTGCTCACCCTGTGTGCGCTAGTGTTTGGTACTGAGTTGCGTGGATATCCCCTCATGGCCTCACGTGATATGGGCCTGTTGTATAATCTGCAGATGATCATATGCCTCTGAGTCTGAAAACGGTCATTGTGTAAGCCTGTCGGCATTTTCCTTGCATTTTTTCTCATTTAATTTTGCAAAATATCGGCGAGTACCTCAATATTTCAAGATAACTCTTTCTTCCCAATCATTTCCTTGAGTTTCAGAGTCATATGAACGAAAATGAGTGAAAGTTTTAGACAGGAAAATCGGACGTCGGCCATGTTCAATGTTTACAGTACAATCAGAAGTTTATGTGGAGGAAATAACTAACAAACACTATTCATGATGCCCGCCCTCTAGAGGCAGACCTTCCTATATGAAGTACAACATTTGATGCTTTTGGAAAGCTTGACCACACAAAGGAGCATTTTAACTTTTAGAAAATGACAAATTGAATAAGAAGCTATTCTGAAAATGTCAAATACTGAGAAAAAACGCAAATATTCAAAATAAACAGGTTGACTGGTCAGCTATAAAAAACAATGAAAATGTTTATGATCAAAAGTGTTTGAGATGCGCACATTTTAACAAATACAGAAATTATTAACATTATAAATATAAGACCAAACTATTTTTTCAGGGATGGGACAGGTTGGAAATGAGGGGTGAGAGACAAAGGCACTCCTATTGCTGCATGTGGATGCAGCCACACCATTTCATTTACAGCATACTTATTCACTGTGTTGTGTTCAAGTTCCATATTGTACTGACTGTCATACAAGGATAACATAAGCAAATCAAATCAAATTAGAAAAGGATCAATGCTGTTGTGTGGATTTTGCTGAACACGGCTGATTTAATATTTCGCCCTACATATTTGGTATCCAGCAAAGGCATATTTTGATGTAAAGTCAAAATTAACACTACATTGCTGACAATATATGTTACCGTTTCTGCATGAACTTTTCTTTTAAATAATAGAAAGTACTTCGAACAGATTAACAATTATCGTGATGTCAACCCATGATTTTACATCACAAAGACTGTAATTCTGCTAATTTTTTTTATTTTTCAGTCATTTTATAAATTTTGCACTGCACAAGATGATTGAACAAATTGCAATGTTTGAATTTGTAAACTCAAAGAATAAAAATCCTTTGGTCACAGATTAAATTATTTTTTGAAAAGAAATTTACTCTTAAACACTTTTAGCTATATTCTTTACACGGTCATGTATTTCAAGGAAAATATGCCTATTAAAAACAGTAATTCTTCACTTTCAATTTCTTTTGAATACTATGACAATTATCAGCCATGAGGTTTTACAAACACAAGACCAGATAAGCGTTTTTCATCATTTCCACAGGACTCTTTGGAATATCCCTTAAAAACAGTTAAAAGTGACTTAAAATGATCACTTGGTATACATTTAATTTACAGATGCCAGGTTGTGTATTTCACATGCACTCAGGTCAGTAGGGAAGTGCGTCATTACTATTTTGGACTGTTAATTCTTATTTCTGAATTATTTAACCTTTTTTCCACACTGAACTATCTTTAGGCAGTTTATACTGTAGCTTAGAATTTTTTTGATTGAGTATTTAATCATCTTTTGGGTTCTTTGGGTCCATATCTCACCTCATGCCCCTACATCATCAACTATTTACCAATAACTCCATGCCAACAACCAATTACCTGACCTGGCCACACATTAGAGAAGGTACAGCGTCATTGACGGTATGCTGGCTATTGATGAATGTCCATGTTTATAGGGGGCTCTGTAAGTATGAGCCATACTGAAACAGTTCCTGCCATAAGAATGCACAGTATTGCCAAAGGACCTCTGCTGTCACTTTGTGTATATCCTCTGTATCATCTATAGTAACTTCAGGGACATGGCCCTCATTGATCTCTTTGAAATACTTTACATTGTCTCTTTGATTGACTACTCTTGAACGCATAATACGGCCTCAATAAAAGCTTTGTATTACAATTGACAGCAAAATGTTGATTTTCGATTTTTTGGTTGCAAGTTTTTTGATCTGTTTACAAAATATTCCTCTAATTTGCATGTCTGCGTCAAACACATCTTTCCTAAAATGAAACTTTATATTTCTTTATAATTTCTTTATTCTTATTAGATTTTGAAGCATAAAACGATACAGTACAATTGTTTTGAAAATAATATATTTTGATACAAAATTTTCAAAATATTAACATTGATTACCGATGAAGACAAACTGTTTCTTTTTTTATGATTTTATAAATCTTCATTGATTACTTTCTATCATTTCACATTTACTTCATACAAAAAATGAAAAATACAGCATGAAAGGATGCTTTACATTACAGTTAACAAGCAACCTTGTTTTTCGATCTCTAAGACAGGATATTTAAAATATGTTAATAATATTCCCTCTTCTTTGAAGACACGTTAATAAATTTGCCTGTCTGCATTAAATGTATCATGTTAACACAATTGAAATGCTTCATATCTCCTTAACAACAATTTCTTCATTCTTATTGAATTTTGTAGCATAAAACTATACATTTAAATGTTTTTGACACAAAGATATTTTAGTTGATACTGTATGATTACAAAATTTCAATACGGGTCAAATCTGTGAGGAAAATAGTCTGTGGCCGTATTTGCTGACCAAAATCACATATTGGCAGAAGACCCTCTTCTGTATATAAAGATCCGGATGCTGTAAAGTGTTTGATTCCATGACAAATATGTTGTTTTCCCTGCTGATAAAGCTGCCAATAACATTGTATTTGTCAGTAAGAATTATTATTTTGAATGTCTCATAGCCGAACTTGGTGTAACTAAGACCTACACCAACTACACTTACAGACAATGAATAATCAACAAAACTGAAATTTTGGCAAACCATGTCATTCATGAATAATTTTTAACACAACTGGCGAAGGCGGTGGTGGTTACAAGTCCATGTGTATGCAAGAAATATGATTTTGGAATTTCACCGAAATGTTGATCCACTATACATTGTAGTCTATGAGGAAACTATGAATAGTTTTTATTAAATACAAAACTTGGCAAATCAGTGTATTTATGTATGCTTGATAATGATATTAATGTACTTGATTAGACTAAGGTGGTTACAAGTGCATGTGTGTGCAAGAAATTGGATTTTGGAATTTCACCGAAATGTTGATTCGCTATTAGTTATTGAAAGGCTAAGTTGAAACTTTTAGTCATTATATAGGAATGATATGCACAACAGAGGGTTTGGTAAGTAGAATTCATGACATACTAATGGAAATGGCAGAAAATGAAACTGCCAGGATGTATTTTCTCTTATTTTCAGTATTCCATATTCTTCAATATGTGCACATTCAAGTTTAACTTTGATGCATGAAAAAGTGACCCTCCCCCGTTGGCTTGCACAAAATTTTATTTGTGCGAAAAATGGTGACCAACCCCCAAAATCACCGCCCCCCTGTAATTTATGTCCAGTCCCTTAACCCAATGGAAAACTGACTGACAAATCATACAGTTAGTACGTCTGCCAAATTTATCAAGTGGATTTGTCCCTTTGAGTGAACGACTTGCTGACCTCTGACTTGCTGAACTTTGGGAATCAATCCGTCTATAACTTCTATTTTGTTGAGATTTCTGCGTGAAGAAAGCTGACTCTTGCTTATCTTTATCCGTACTGGCAGAAGCCGTAGCACTCCTGTAGTCGCCATCTTGAGTGAAGTGACTATCACCAACAATACGTTCCAGTGCAGATTTCATTGAAGAAAGTTTCATATCTGATGCCGCAGTTAAGACAAGTTGTCTTTCATTTTGCGATAGATCTACACTATCTCATAAATTGATTGACAAACTGCATCAGGAAGTGTCATTTCATACTTCTGGCATGGTGTATATCAACGTTCAAATTCAATAACATAGTCCGACATATGACTTTCTCCTTGATAAATCTCATCACGTAAACACCACAAAGTTATAACTGGATTAATGAAAACAAATTTAACAAACAATTATGAAATCTTTTGGAAAAATTTGATCACTGATGAAAATAGTAATCTAAGAATGTACAACAAAATGAAACAAAATTTTAGATTAGAACCCTACTTAACACAGTTACAAGGTGAGAAAAGAAAATTACTCACCAAACTTCGCATTAGCAATCATGATCTAGCAATTAAAAAAGGGAGACAAACTGTTCCAAAAACTCCCATTACTGAAAGAAACTGTAGTGTAACACCAACAGTATTGAAGATGAAACACACTTTTTATTAGTCTATCAGAAATACAAAGTCCAAAGAAAGAACTTTTTCAGTAAAAGCAATTCCCAAACGATGCAACTGAAAATCAGCTTATTTCTCTACTAAAAAAAAGAGTTATCTGTTGATGAAGAACTTGCACATTATATTTTTACTGTACATTATTGTCAATTTCATAAAACTTTCACAAATGATCCACTTAAAGGTGCTTTATTGAAAAATATAAAACAAATACCATACTACTGGGCTTGACTTTTTGACTTTTAAAAGAGAATCATAGTTGTATGCTTTTCTTTGAAAAATCCTTTACAAGAAAGCTCCATTAGCTTAGGAATACCCTACTTCCCTACTTAGTTATCAGAGGATCAATTTCACAGACCTGCCTTTCCTACAATCTTATGGCACCAGCTGGATAAGATAAACATAACAATGGAACATTCATACCTTGGGGTGGGGGATTAATAATCTTCTGTTTGTCACTGAGTTGGTCAGGCATGGACAGGGTTTCAGGTATCATGCAAGTTAATGCAGTCTCTCCCGAAATGCACTGATGCAAAAATGCTGACTCGGCATTTTTCACAACTTTTTTGTTCATGTGTCCACACACGTGAGCATATGTCCAAGCAATGTCTATCTGTCTGTTGGTCCGATTTTTGCTCATTTGCATAATTAATGATTTTTGGATATGGGATTTGCTACAAATGTTAATCACACCAAAATATATCAGCAGTTGGAACCATTAAGGGGTGACATGAAAGATAGTTGCTAATTTGCATATTTAATGAACTTTCCTAATTAGGGATGTATATCTGATTTGACGTGATCATGATTGACCAAACTCGGTATGTATATTGAAGATACTATGATTTAACATTATTGAAAGTCATTAAGCATTTTAACTTCACACGATTCCTAATTTGCATATGTAATGAACGTTAGGGATAATTAGGGATATATATTTCTGAATTGACTTGACCGAAGTTGATGAATCTTGCTACATATATTTAAGATACTATAATACAACATTATTGAAAGTCGTTAAGCATTTTTTAAAGCCAATTTCTAATTTCTTTATTTAACGAACTTTCTTAATTAGGCATATTTATCTGTATTGACTTGACCAAAGTTGATGAAACTTGCTATGTACATTAAAGATACTATGATACATCATTATTGAAAGTTATTTAACATTTTTATTTCAGCCAATTCCTCATTTGCATATTTAATGAGAACATTTCAGTCAATTCCTAATTTGCATATTTAATAAACTTTCTTAATTAGGGATATATACGGGGCTTTACTTGATCAAAGTTGGCAAAACATGCTATATACATTGACTATACCAGGTTAAAACAATATTGAAAGTCATTTCACAATTTCATATCAGACAATGTATAATTTGCATATCTAATGAGCTTTTACAGTTTGAAGGACTTGACCAAAGGCAATTACACGTGCTATATTAAGTGGCAATAGAATGACAGTACTCAAAGAAATTTATTATTTTCATTTCAGCTTATTACATATTTGAATACTTAATGACCTTTAGAATTGATCTATCGTGAATATTGTTCATTATGTTGATCATAACACTTTCAATGAAGTTGTAAACATTTGGCAAAGGTTTAAATTTGCAAATAAATGCAATATAAAATGAAACACGTGAGCATTTTCAGTTCATATCTTGTTTACAAACCTGCCATTAAGCAGAGGGTCAGGGTCACTGATGTTACTGATAGATTGTGCATAAGTTTGTAATGACCATAGCTGCATTAACGACATTAAAGACTTGAAGGACATGAAGACCAAAGTTAATAAAATTTGCTGTGTTGATAATATGATGATGTAACAGTATAGTTAGACTTGGTTCAAATCGGTAAATTATTAAAAAAAAAATTTTGTGATAGTTTCTCTTGTGTTTCTACATTGCGTAGAGAAGTCTGATTGTTTATCAAGAATTCAGGTGTCAACATCTCTGAGCATGAGTATCAAGCATCTACAGTGCAAGGTGCAATGCATTGAGCATGTGTAAGAGGTTTCATTATGTTTCTGCTCTTTTGGGGATTTTTGCCCTCAATTTTGCCCTATGCTCAGATATTTGATACTTGACACATATGTTTGCTGGGCCACCTATATCAATTTTGTGCAAAGCAGTATAAGGTTTGTGAGATTTCCTCATATTTTATTGAATGTCTTGTTTCTGAAATCAGATATTCCCTGGTTTCCCAATTTGTCTTTTTTTAGCTCATATTTGGTTTTGTATATAAATACCTAAAAGAGCTTATATGATGAGTCGGTGGCGTCTGTATGTCTGTATGTTTGTGGGTATATATGTGTGGATGTATGTCCCTCACACACAAAGGCTCCCATACCGCCAAAGCTACAATCTCAGTATTTGGTGTACAGGTAGATGCAGGGGTTGAGATGTGAATTTGTTCAAATGAACATGTCAGTATCAAAAATGTGCAAATGAGGTAAGAAAAAGGGAAATCCTGCAAATGTGCAGGAGTGATGGCATGCCAGTGACTGAAACAGGCTTGAGTCATTTCCTGTCATTGTTTATGAACTGTTACATATTAACAGACCTGATCAAACCATAGACAGTAGAGGGGGGAAGGACTGTCTATGCTCAAACTAAGAGGGGCTAGCTGTAGTGCTGTGCATGTTGCTTAAGTTGACATCCAGTACCTAAAGTTTCAGACCTTATTTACTTTTGTCATTCTTTTTTTCTGGTTTAAATATTTCTTATTATTTTTCTGGTTGTACTGTGCAGAAATCATTGTCATAATATTAACATAGAATTTTCCTGCACTGAACAGATAGAAACAATATTTATTGTTGATCTTTGGTAACCATACTGGTATATACCAATTCTGATCAAATTTGAGCGACACCGTATAATTGCGGTATTTTTGTTTTTCGGGATCAGTTCTTTCAGATGTGTAATTTTTGCACACATAAATGCCAATTTTTTTATATGTCTATGACCACTCATCATCGAGGTCGACTAGGCTCTTTGAAATAACCTCTTGTATAATTTCTGGAAATTATTTAATTTAAATATCCGGGTAGACAACCCACATATTTTAAACAAAGACTACTTTCTCTGATTAATGGAAATTATTATATCATTGACAAATTTAAATTTATAGACAAATTTAAATTTTATGGGCTAATTTTTCCACAACATCTCCTTTTCTGACTCAGCTTGTCTAACAGCTTTAAAGTTTGGTCAGCAGATTCATTGTGATGTCTTTTTTAATTCACATTCATTTATACTATTGGCTCCTTTATTTAACGTTAAATTTTGTTTAACATACCGCACTTTCAGAAGTATTTAGTTCTTGAAATTAACTACAACTGCCAACAGCAGTCACAATGTTCTTCATGGTCTGTTTTCAGATGCTTTGCTCTGTTTGACTCCCAGATAGACAGAATCATATAATTTTTACAGGAAACAAACATTTACAGTGTTGATTTTTTTTTATTCTCACCATCACAACTACATTACATTAAGCCAGAAAGTCTTACTTGATTCAAAAATAATACAATTTTACTACATACAATATTAAAAACTTTTCCTAATTTTATAAGTAGAATACACTTAATTTAACTCTAAATAAAAACAACTATATTATACATATCCAGAAGCAATTTTAGGAATATTTGTTTGCTGAACAGGACTGATACTCAATTAGCCTTCACATTAGATACCATTTCACACAGAAGATTGCACAATCACAGAAAAGATCAATTTTAAATACACCTTTTTAATGTCAACAGGTTCCCATATGTCATATTTTGCTTGTGAACTTGTTTACTTTTAGTTCCAGTGTGTTAGGCTGTGATGGCAACAAAACCCAGATGCATGGCATTTTCCCTCACAGCAGATGGATATAGACAGGACTAGATTCCTGCCATCTGAGGGTCCATCCAGGGGAACACCATGACTCAACTGGTTTCATGCATTAACACAACTCAAGTGTTAACTCATTGCTGGGAACTTACTTTTGCCTGTCTCCTTTCACAGGAAAGAGCTGCTCTTGTAATCTTTATCTTTTATGATACAGCAATTATATAACTAACATTTCTATGACATACTTAAAAATGTTTACACTGAACAAGATATGCCAGATAATTTCCCAACAGTCATATAACAAATGAACTTGAGTAAAGATTTCAATTCAAAAAACTCTTGACTTATTATATCATGATTTGCGGTGGAGTGATCAAAAAAGCATATTACTATAGTCATGTCCAAAGCCCTGTGATAAGGAATTGGTGTAGATTAAATAATTTACCAGGAAACCATAGTTTGACAAACGCACTTAGAGAAAATATACAAATCAATTCTATATGGCAAAATTTGTCCATCACATTTTGGGAAGTTACAATCACAGTCGTGTTTTCAGTGCATTTAGAGTAAATTCTTATTCTCAGTTATGTAAGAAGTTAAAACATGAGTATGAAAAGCAATACTTAGAAACTTGGAAGAGAACCCTTTTCAATGATTCAAGGAAGAATGGAAGTGGTAACAAATTGCGCACTTATAGAATCTTCAAGCCTAAGTTTGGTTTGAAAAATATTTAAGAGATATTACGGATTCCGGGTTATGTGAAAGTTTGACAAAATATATACTGAGTGATCATAATTTGCGTGTTGAAATTGGTAGGAAATGTAAACCTCATTTACATTTAAATGAAAGAATTTGCTTGAGATGTGATAGTAATGTAACATATGATGAGTTTCACTTGTTATTCACATGCAAGTGTCATATTTCTGAAGAAAAAAGCGGAACAGATTTTTCAATCACTATGAGTGTTAAGAAAAAGTAGAAAACATGAAAAAGATTATGGACCAGAATTTTCGGGAGAATTTTCTGACCAGTTATAAGGAATTCTGGTGTTTGCTGACCCTCCAGTAGCTATTAGCTGTGTACAGTCAGAGTGATATGTGTACTTCAATTCAATTAACTTGGATTTTAATATCCATTTGATGGTGTTCAGTTTTGGACATGTTGTTCTTTCATCTGAAATGTACCATACCACACTCTCTGTCAGTGTGTGTTGAGTAATAAAAGATTGATTGATTGATTGATGTTGCCATTCACAAAATATTCATGTTCAGAACCCTGTTATTTGATTGTAAGATAGATGCTGGCACAGAATAAATTTATACAATTTTAGGGGCCTGACTAAGAATACCAGCAGTGCAGCCAACTGTTGCAATCAAAAACATCCATAAGAAGATTATATCAACAACCAGGGCAACCAGCTTCCATTCATTCATAAAAGCATCCTCTTTATCTTGATCTTTGTATCGTTGTGTCATGCTTTCTACATTCTTTAAAATCTTCATGATACTAAAGTCAAAACGGCTGTAACCGACATTGGTACCCTTATTAATGATTTTGCTGTTATGTTCCCGCATTTCTTGTTGAGTATTCTTCAGGTGGTTGTTCTCAACAACTGTGCATTCTGTATCCTGAACATCATTGATCAGATCACCCAAGCAAAGGATCCTTGCGCAGTAGTGGAGGAAGAATATGCGGGCCCATCTAAGCACTGGTTTGATGCTGCCTGGTACTTTATAATGTAAACTCAGCACAATTACTGTCAAAGATGTGGATATGGAGACCAGGCATATGGTAGCCAAATAGTATTGTCCTGAAATAAATCAAAATTTCAAGATTGTGGTGTATCTATGATTTATATTCACATTTTAAGTGCTATGTAAACACCATCATATACAATGTCAATTTGACATCCTGGCATTTTTAAGTCTCCCTTTGCAATGACAATATTTTTCAGGTTCCCAAAACATTGCAACTTTCTCATGATTTGTATCCCCTGCCCAGACATATTTACTGATGCAGTCCAAAAGAAAAGAGCTTAAAGCCCCAATAGCTGCGAATGTGTAATAAACCAATCTCAAAATATCCTGAGTTTTCCAGTTTTCTTTGAATAAGACCCATTAGAGACTCAAAAAGGTAACACTGTCATAAGTATCGAAAGTGGCAAGTGAATTCAAACGTTTCAACATCATTTTAGATTTCCCGCCATTTTCAAAAACTAATCATTTGACAGAGAAAATAAAAATTACAACCACAAAATGTCGGCCATCGTGTGTTGTGCATTCAAGTTAATGGCATTATGCTTGTTTCTGGTATGATGAGGATGTGTATGAGCAGGAAATGCTATTTTTCCTACATTTTTGTGGGGCGCCATTTTATGAGTACGGCATACATTTATTATTCAGCCTGTTAAAACATGCATGGTCTAAATCAGCGAGCAGTGATACTTCTATATACGTCCTTCAATCTAAGCACATTTACACGAACCAACTTTGGTTTGAAAATAAAATCATGAAAATAATGCATAGAATTTGCAGCTCTTGGGGCTTTAATATCCCCATGTTTTGCATGTTCCAATCCACCCACATCATTCTGTCAGTGTAAGTCAGGCATCATGGCACAAAATGTTCTTTTCCTTTTGTTTTCACGCTCTCAAATGAGGACATGTGCATATATGTCAACACTACAGAACATAATAATAGTTTCAAAATATTAATTGCTTCATTTTGAACCATAGACTCTCCAACTATGTTTGAACGTCTGTAAAGTCAATTTTCATCATACCAACTTTCACCACAGTCACTCCACAGAGCAAGAGTAAACGAGATAAAAACGCAAATTGCAAGGTTTGCACTTAGAAAGCGAAGTTTTTGTGTTAAATTCTGTATACATCTTCAATAAGCTACGTTATGATAATTTCAAAGCAATTACTTGAGAATATATTGACCAACTAATCAAGAACATGTCAGCAACTGCATTTTAACTAAGTTTCTGTCCTTAGCCACAAAGATCTTCTATTGATCAGTTTCCTATAGTCATGCATCTATAGCATATATGCATCACAGTTGTGCATTAATTTTGAAAGATCTTATGGATTCTCTGTTTGCTAGTTAGGTAGCAGCCAACCTAGTGATTATAGTATTTTAAGTCAAGAGATAATTTATGTCAAGTGGTTGTACGAAAACCATAGGAACTGTGATGATATGCCGTGAGATTAATTATATTTTCCTCTGACTGTAACGTGCATTTCTTTAAGTTTGCTTCAGACAAAACCATATAAAACTTGCTGTGATGTACAGATTGGTCACTATACAGCCTTCAAAGACAGTTCGTAATCCAGCCTACCATACGTTGTGGAAGAGAGGTAAAATTCGAAACATCTTAGATCAGAGTACTACGGAGAAACTTGTTCACGCTTTCATCACGTCTCGTTTAGATTATTGTAATAGTTTGCTTTTTGGCCTGCCTGTTTATGAAATTCAACAGCTTCGTATTTAATAACTTCTATGGGCCTTAGCATGTCATGTTCATAATGTCAAACACGCCCTCTGCAAGACGTCCATCGGCCTGTATCCAACCATCAAATACCGGGGTCAATTAAATAACGCTTGGCAACCGTTGCAATGGTCTCTCTCTCTCTCTCTCTCTCTCTCTCTCTCTCTCTCTCGTTCGCAAGCGCATACACATACATACAGGTACATAAGCTTACTACAAAATGCAGACTGGTACACTTAAAATTAGGCCAAAAAAAGAAAAAGAAATGTTTCTGGTCAGCGCGCGCGTCACTTGAACAACAGCGCGTCACCCTTTTTTTCTGTTTGTGGCCGGCGGCCGTGGCTGACACCAAACCAAAATGGCTGAAGAGAAAGAGAAAATTCTGTGGGGGCATGATCAGTGACTGCATGAACAGTATATATGTGACTATATTGATAAAACTATAAAACTGATCCTTCTCCCTCCCTTGAGGGAAAAAAAATAAAAATTAAAAAAAATGAAATGCGCGTCGCCGCACCATTTTTGAAAGGGAGACCTGACCAGAAACATTTCTTTTTTTTGGCCTTAGTGATACAATCTTGCATAGCAAAGTAAAGATGTCCTCTTGTAACATTGTATTGCATGGAATTCATGTAAACAATATATTTGGTAATTCATCAAGCAGTAATATTTATGAAAAAACATATTGGCTAGAAGATCTTTGGTACCATTTCTGTACAAATCATCATCAACATGTAAAACTCTGGCTCACAGTTATTGAGACTTTCACCAAATTTATACTATAAAAAATTCATGCTGCTCGTAGCATACTTTCGGTAAACGATAGCCTCTCCTACCTTTAGCTATATATTTAGAAGTATCAAATCGGACAAGTGAGGACCAAGTGTTGGACACGCAAACTGTAATATGGGACTTTGCGGACACATCCCGCAGTGTGTAAAATATGGGATTTTGCGGGACTGGGCGCCCCCGACGATATAGATGGGAATATCACAAAATAATTTCGACAAATCACGATGTTTGAGTACGATTGGGCAACAAGGGATCGGGCTTAGGGAGCCGTCGTTATTTACGGCCGTGGGATGTCGGAGGAATTTCATCGGAAACTCAGAAATTTCGAGTAACCCCCTGCCAACCATGATGAATTTGAGTAACGCCCTCTAACTCAGAAATTTTGACTGAACCCCCCTCCCCTAGAAAAGTTAATACCAATACATGAATTTGTAAAATGTACAAAATACAGCAATAGTAGGTCATAATAATAGGTCATTTTTGTATGTGCTCCACGGCTGTGGGACAGGCTGCCGCCTAAACTCCGATGTTTTGATAATTTTAATGTTTTTAAGTCTTATTTGAAAACTTACCTTTTTAACGAGAGTTACTTGTAACACGATTGGAACTAATTTGGGATAATTGCATCTTTATATTTTTCAAATTTCTCAAAAGTGTTAGGTGCGCTTTAGCTGAATGCATGCGATATAACAAATAACTCATAAAAACAAGTTTTAAGTGTGTAACTTGAAAAGAAAAGCATATGAGGTTACATTTGCAGCCTGAATTGACATTACTTCACCATCCAATTATCGCAAATTAGTTCCAATCGTGTTTTGTGTGATTTTTAACCATTTTCCATTGCTCTATTTTTATAACTGAAATGTAATCCGCCTTGAAATGTATTTTACATGGAAGGCGTTTTAAAGCAATAAATATTATTATTATTGTTCTATTATTAGAATCCTGATGTACCCTGCTAGATACAAAAAGCTCATGCTATGATCAGTTTCCAACCATATAGTATTGTTTAACTTGGATGGATATCATTACAGGGTTTTCCCTAGGATATCTGACAGGGAAGAATTGGAAAGTATACAGGGGAGAACACGCGAGAGTCTGAGGGGGAAAGTGTCAGAAGGGGCTGTCCCGTATCTTGCGTGGAAAATTTTGAGAAATCAATGTGTGCAATGGTGCAGTCTGGTGCAATCTGAGAGGTGTTTTTGTGCAGGGGGTAGCACGAGAAGGGGTTTACCCTCTCGTATCGAAAAATTTTGAGAAATTGATGTGTGTGAAGTTGCAATCTGCGAGGTGTTTCAATTTATTTTGCACTAGGTAAAATTGTTTGAAAATTACATTAAACTGTTTTTATTGCATTTGTTTTAGTCACAAAACTCAACAACCAAATAATTGCAATACAGTTAGTTGTGAAAAAACAGTTCTCAGTTTGCCTAAGACTGATGACCAAAGAATATGCAGGAATGGAATATATGCAACCTTCTATAGTGACGTTTCTCCAGCTGCCAGCTTCTAATGATAAAAAGCCTGAATACAGTATGGTTAAATGTCAAAATAGTTATTGGACTGAAGTCAATGAAAATATATGTTTCTGTGATTATAAATGATGAATTCACAACAGTTCAGTTTTGCCCTAGACCCTGTGAAAAAATTTGAGAAATTGATATATGCAATAATGCAGTCTTGTGCAATCTGAGATGTGTTTTCGATTTGTCTGTTACTAGTAAAACTGGTAGAATACCCCAAGGAGATAGCACGAGAGGGGAAAGTCCCCCTCTCGCAGCGAAAAGTGTGAGAATGAATGCAGTGATGATGTCTGCAAAGGTGCAATCTGAGAGGTGTTTCCATTTATTTCGCACAAAAATTGAGTAACCCATTCTTCCTTACCAAATTTTGAGCAACCCCCTTGTAGCTTTTGAGTTTTAGTGACCCCTCACATTGCTCCGACCCCCAGGCCGTAAATAATGACGGCTCCTTTAATAGAAAATTGTAAATTTGCCGCTGTTGATCTCTGAAACTACATGTACTACATGAAAATTTATAGATAGTTGTGTACGCTTTGCATGTTGCCATTGTAAGGGCTTTATGGACAGTGTTGCAGCCAGCTTCGAATGTCCCAAGACTTCAACTTGAAGTTCAAATGTTAGGGGTCTATAGTGTTTTATTGGACGCTGTGTAAAGCTAGAAAATTTATATTTCAAGAAATAAACAATAAAAATAATAAACAAATTAAATAGATTAAAATATTCTCTCAGACCACAAGACTCTAAGTAAAACAGATTGAATGCTGGGTAACTTTTACAATTGAATCACGGTTACAAGTTTTGAGACACATGATATAGATATAAAGCAATATCAGAGCAACTGAATATTCCCAGATGTCTCTATCAGTGTCACAGTCTCATAATATCTCAGTTATAGTTTGTATTTCTCCAAGAACAGAATGTTATCGGCTCCCTGTCATGTACATAACGCCAAATAATGTGCCGAATTATTTCACCTCTCAGTCTTACTCAAACTCTATTTCCTTGCCGGTCATTACACTAATGCCGTTTCTTGCGAATCAGATAAATTGCTCAAAAGAAACAAGGAGAAACTAGCTATTTATTGCCACTGGCATAGACGTTTTCTTGAACAAATTTAGCGCTTTTCTAAGCCTTCATGTCCCTCACCTTGATGCTACCGAAGTTATGTGTCTGTGGAGTTAAATAATCGTCGATGGCATAAATGATTGGTTTCTTCACCACAGAAATGTATGTGCTTTCATCTGAGAGGACACCGACGAATTCACTTCCACAAAGCTGGTTTACTGCATGTTGTTTTATGATTGATGCTATAACATCCCGCATTTCTTCCACCGTCTTGTGTGAAGTATACGTAGCATTCTGGCCTGATCGTAGATTGCAATGTATTCACTTCCCTAGAATTTCAAACAGTTTAAACAGCGATCCGTATTTCAACACATGTCAGCCAATACACCGACTCCATGGCTGATATGATCGCTGTATGATTTTCTGATTCTCGAGAGCCTGCTTTGCCGAACTTTTGCCACAACGCAAATTCCTTGATAGCTTTTGTGATCAGCAAGTGTCAAGTAACTAACTTACAAAGTTATCCAGTTTTCTCTGTAAAGCTTTTCGTATTCCTTGTCACAACGTAACTTGCAGAACATCGCATACTTCATTACCCAAGGCGAATACTTAAGCTTGTCTTTCATCAACCGAGTTTTATTAAGGGACCGTTCAGTTTTTACGGCCAGGGGGCGGCAAAATCCAGGGGGGTCATCATAATTTTGGAATCCGCGAAGGGGGGTCATCACTTTTTCACTGGTAGGAAAGGGGGGGTCACCTCATTTTCAAAAACATAATACCTACAATAAAGTTCACTTTTATGCCATGGCCATGATCGACCCTCTTTACCGGCGGGCCGCCTTCGGCGGCCCACTACAATAAATATACTTTATATATTACCCATACAATAAATTAATAATACAATAAATTAACTTGTATTAATAATACAATAAATAACTTTACACATAAATTAACTTTATTGTAATACCCTATGACCATCTTAACGGCCGGACGCCTTCAGCGGCCCTGTTCAGTAAAGTTTACTTCGTGCAATGGCCATTATCGACCCTCTTTTTACCAGCGGGCCACCTTTGGTTGCCCACTAGAATAAAGTTGACTTTACGTAATGGCCCATGACCCTCTTATCCGGAGGGCTGCCTTTGGAGAACCACTCCAATAAAGTTTACTTTATACAATGTCCATGGACATAAGTTGTCTATGGAAATGAAGTTCAAAATTGCCTTACAGTCGTCCTAATTAACAGACGTTTGCATGGATGTGGCTGAGAAGTTTGTGCACCGGCATCTCTGCTACACGAATAAAGTGCGCCGCGTACCGGAGTTCAAATCCAAACCGTGCGGGTAAATTTGACATATGGGTTTTGGTTATTTTTCAGCGGGGGGGGGGGGGGGGGTCATCAAATTTTTTCATCTGACAAAGGGGGGTCATCATTTTTTTTGAACACCGGCGACAAGATTTTGCCGCCCCCCCCCCAGGCCGTAAAAACTGAACGGTCCCTAAGCTGATGATGCAGCCTTAATTCTGTCATCGACATTTCCGCTGATGTGCAAATGACAAAGCTTGGATCACAGTAGATGATGGGGTCAAGTCAGGACATTTTTTGATGGAATACTGCTGTTTTCACTATGCGAGGGGGAAAAAACAAGTGACCCGCAACTGGTTTTAAGTACCCGCCATGGTCTGATGTTCTCAATACGCTGTCGGAGATGATGCACATGATGATGCGACGATAAACCTGTTAAAGTCAAAACCACGCCAAAGCCTAGTCGGAAAACCGTACGGCGATGTCACATATTCCGAATAAACTTGCAACATTTTACGCCTTGTAATGTACAGAAACAAAGTATTAAAGCCCGGCTCTGAGGATTTTGGGATGAACATTTTAATGATACATGTCCATGGATGTCATAATTGGCATTCTTGGTGACTCAGTTTTGATTTTTCCTCCCGCAGCGATGATGCGCCATCTTGTACTCCGCCTATCACCAGCCTCCAACCCGTGGTGACTGAGAATCGTGATCTGCGCAGTCTCCCAAAATGTTATCCCACGGACTGTTCTCAATTCAAGACTAACATGTAAGAAGATATTTCATAATTCCCGTTTTTAAGTACATAAATCATTCACTGTCTTTTATTCTTGCCAAAACATCCTGAACTTCTCATCAAAAGAAAATAAACATAATATGCAAACTACAACTAAAGACGAGTCTAATATATACAAGCTACACGGTGTCAAACAAAAAATTTGGTATCTTCTTTTTTTGATACCGGGCCGGAAACACAAACCGAGACACACTGAAATGCACGTTTTTCAATTATACATTTACAACTCTTAAAAACATGTGTTTTTGAGGAAAGCTCTTCAGAAAAATACATCTCCCGAGACATTACTAATTTATAATTTTTGTATAATTCTATATAGGGAATGTATAGCTGCAGTTAGTTGTGAGTGGTGTAATGAGGGCGTCTACGAGGATAATCCATTCTGTTATGATCTCATCTACTCCTGCAAGCGTGAGTACTGTGTCACGTGACTTCTTTTCTCAACCGTGGTTCCCACAGCGGCGTAGTTACAAAATGCAAAATCAATTTTACCAAAAAATGTGAAAAAAAGTTTTTATTATAATGTTTGGTAAATATCATGAGCCTGTCTGAGAAACTTATAAAACAAATACAATCTCACTATGCCTGGTTGGTGAAATTCAAAGTTAACATCATCTTACATCAGACGAAATTAATATTGGAATATTAAAAATCGTTTGATTATAAAGTAAAAGGGGCTGAATTAGCGATTATTAAAATGAAGGTAGGTCTGTGTTTTGTAATTAAAAATTTTCGACATCTCATCGAACGGCTGCTAAGTATATGATATGATCTTCGATCGCTTGGTCACGTGACGGTTGTTGACATCGAGTAAGCCCGCATTGGTTTATTAATTTTATTTTCTCAGCTGCTGAAAACACTGGAACGTCATCATCAGATACCGTTGTCATCGTTGGAATCGCCATAGCTTTACTCCTTGTATAGTTGTCATAGTAATAGTCATCGTCGTTGTGTGGTTTATTAAGCGTAGAAATAAAGGCAAATCTGTACCTCGAGCCGACCAAATACCCGTGTCCTACAAGGCAAGTGGTGCTCCGTCAGCCCCTTCAGCGCCCTCTCCGCCGAGCTTCAACCCGCATTAAGCTTATATTCAACCCGAGCCGACGTACCAGGAGCCGGATGAATTTAAAAGAAACCATTAAAAACCGGGCCGTGGAGACACCTCATCCCAAGAATTGATTCGCCCAACGCATTCTGTCTCGAGTGGGCACTAGTATGAAGCGCCACTCAACGGTGACAACAACCAAATCTGACAATCCGACTATTTATAACTTAGCAGTACCATGATGTCACAACGATTTTCAACTGAAAAAACTTCCAGGTTAATCTTATTCTCTTAGAATTTCTTACCTATATCTGCTACCCCACCCCGCTACCTGTCGCGACGTAGCGACGACTTACTGCCAACAAATCGAGTATAATATTGTGCCTTTTTATAAGCTAGTCCCGAAAATTAGGCTAGATGTTTTATGCAATTTTTTTTGCAAGAAGAATTGATAATACAGCTTTCGTTATATGATTATGAAAAAACATAATTCTACTTAATCATATTTGTAATTCTTTGTAAAATGGAAAGAGGCTTTAATAAATTATTTGTAATGTTTATTGATGAAACGAATTACATATAACATATTGAGATTCATTGTAAAGAAAGTTGTTGCATGTTTTATATTTTCATGTTTACTGAACAATTTAACATTTCAATGCTGACGATACTAGACTCATTACAAAAATGTTTGACAATTTTTAACTCCTACGATAAGGAAAAATGTCATTTTCAGTTCTTTTTAAATTGCATGTAATATATGATATGATATACGAAATAAAATCGGAAATAAAAAATTACGCATTATTAATCACGCGTACCTTGAACTTTAACTGCACTGCTTGGCGCTCACGTATGTGGCGTCTCCTCACTCTGCGTTTCTCATTCACTCATCTCTATCTCCACACAGGCGCTCGGGTCATTGCTAAGTCCACAGTTCCAATACCTTTATTCTCAACTAAAGTACAAATGGGAAGCATAAAGTTTGTTTTCAATCTTAAATTTAGGAAAGGAAGCGGCAGGCATGCCTAGCGTGTACCGACGAAGGGATGAAAGAGGGATGGTCAAGTCTTAATAACCATGTTATATCCTGATGAGCGATTTTCGAACATGAACACAGATGTTGTCGTAACTGGCGCCACCGTACTTAAGGTAGAACGCGCCTCGGGGACAGACTGTCGGCCTCTCAAATTTCTACAATTCTTCTCCGATCTTCCACTTATGGGGGCTCATTTTAAAGCTCTTGAAGAAAGAAAGACTTGTTAGTTTTTCAAAAATCCAAAATTTAAATTTTCACCCATAGAGGTAACACAGGAATGACGGCCATTTTGAATTTCAAATATCGCAAAATGTTAGGTAATTTGTTTCATTAGTTCAAAACTTTGCACGGTGACCCCCGATTTTTACTGTTGATTTGTTGAGAGAATGGTTGAAAGTTTCACTGAGGAAAGTTTTAGCCTTTAGTCTTTCACTTTTGAGGCGCATACTACCTTAACACTGTAATTTCTTATCAAGCTTCTACAAAGGAAACAGGCACGGTTCATTTAACGAGGACCCAGAGAACTCACATCTGCTTTGAATTTCCAATAATAATAACAACGCCCACAGGTACTGACACCTTTGAGTTCATTTGTCATATCGTCAACAAGGGATAGGTAACGGAGTTGAGAGAGCGCTGTGGTCGTGGCACGGCGTATAGGTCGTTTAAGCGTTGCAGTCACATGCAATAACATACGCTCTTACTGAACAAGAAACTTTCTTATTGTGAGTTCAAAACCCGCAAAAGTTCGAACACAGATAGGACACGATGCTCAAAAGCGTGTATTTGACTTTAGTTGCCGCTCAATTTGTAACTTACAGTTTGGCGCGGTCATCAGACAGACTTGACGTCACCAAACTAAGCCAAAAGCTGTCAGAAGTGGCAGACGAAAGTTTGGGAGTCAGTTTTATGCAGGTAATGTACATTTATATTACACTATACAGCATAGCCTGGTGAGACCTGTTCAACAGTATCGTACAACTGTGACTTCAATTTTTTATGGAGAACGGAGAAGTGTACATCCTGGCGTTACCAAACGAGTGAACGATTTAAAATGTAAAAATCCTTTAAGTCTGCATGTTTACACAGGTTTAGACAAGGGAGATCGCCCTACAATAGCCTATACAACCGACTTTTGAATTAAGATGTATCAAATTTGGGACCTCGTCTATTCCGAAAGTGTACGAGGTGTACAAGGGTACAAGGCTCCAGATCGATTACACGGTCTTCGGGATTCCCCTACTATTGATGCCGTCAGCTGAAGTTATATTTTGACGGTCAGCTTTGCATGCAGAACTTGACAGCCAATCCTGTTCTTCGATATACTGTTCTTTGCTGCAAGAGAGAAAATTTTTCGAAAGGGTATTTCGAATGCCTACAAGCTGCAACAATCGCGGAGCCGTTAGCCGACGACATTACGTATATTCACAGTCTCTCACTGTGACCTATTGCCCAAATGGCGGCATTGTTTTCGTCTCGTACAACTCCATGGAGACTTTTTAATGTACTGTTGGCAGAGAAATATCAAAACGGAGTAAAATAAAAGAATAAACTTCAGCAGACTGTCACGTTAGTATTGAGGCGATCGCCAGGTTGAATATACTTTGGCAACTGACGCGTCACTGTGGAGTGAACGCCAGTACTGCATGCTCTGTATGTCCGGTCCTCTGGTTTTGACTGCGTTAATACGCCTTCCCGGTACGCCGTACGATACTGTTTCAATACGGCGAGACATACTTCTACTTTTTTCTTATCACGTTTAAATGAATCAACGTTTAGACAAAGAACTTCGCACCCTGGAAATCTGATTCAATTCCGGATATATGGTTCAACCCGGGCTTCGTCCATACAAAAATGTTTTGCAGTAGTTACTAATAAGCTCTGCATAGCATGGCTGTGTTTTACCGACTCTAGGCCTCCAGTAGGTAGTTGGATGGATAGGTTTCAGCTGTAACGGTGAACTCAAAATTGTACAGATAAAAGTTCAAACAATATGTTTGTGCGGGACATGAATTTTACGATATTTACAGCAATTATTGATCGAGGCTGATTTCCTGTTTGTGACTTGTTTAGCGGTCTTTGACTTCGGGCAAACCACTATCAGTCAGCGCCGCAAACGTTGCAAAGACGTGACTGCCATGCGATGCCAGCCAGTGACCGGAAGACGAGGGAGACTGCTGTGTCAAGTCGCCGTCATTGTCATCCATGTACTCACAGGCTCTAGAGTCAATGCAGGCGAACCGCTAGCCGCCACTGATACAATAAAAAACTCAGTGGCGGCTAGCGGTTCGCCTGCATTGACTCTAGAGCCTGTGCATGTACTCACTTTTGGTTCAAAATACCGTTCAACTTAACAAATAATTACATGAGACCCAGAGAAATCCACTGATCAATTCGCACCAATTTTGTGTTAAGAGGTAACCAACAATCATGAGCAGTATCGCTCTGCGGTGTCACGATGTCACCGATGCGATGTTCAGTCGCACTTCCGGCCTCGATGTTTCAAAGTTCAACAAGTGATCATCTGGATCATGTCATGTTTGAAAAAAAAGGAATTGCAGAATGATGTACTAAATGAAACTCCACCAAGGCGTAGGTTTATCAAGATTTGCTCACCATAAAATACAAAAAATGTACTCTGTAACAGTTACTCTGCTAACTGTTTCACTATCGATATCACCGTAGCAATAGATCTTACTATCATAGAATTCCGAACCATTGGGTCTATGGTTTTATTTTTGTTTCACAGTCTGTGTCATCCGATAATTAAACTTACAAGCAAATGTTCTTTTAATTTTCACTATTTACAGTAGTTTGTTTTGTCGTGTGCTCCTCGTTATCCATTGTGCTGGAGTTTGTATGAAGGTCCGGCCACTCACGCACTCTTGAAAAACGACGATGTGAAGCAGTGGGCGCAGTAATTCGTTATGTGATGGGGTTCAACATGGCGGTTAATTCAAATCGCATGGACGCCCAGACAAAGATTGAACATTGCTCTAAAGAGCAGGAAGGTGGTTGTATATATGCTTGAAGCCATCTATGGTCACTGTTTGGGTCGCCTATTGATTTAAATGCGGATTTTTGCCATCAAAATATGTAGATAATGGCCGACTTTCTCCCTTTAAACGATGCAGTATACTTGAATGCAAAGTGTAAGCAATATAGCGGATAGTTTCCACTTTTATGTGGAAGTAAATGACTTGTAGACAAGCACTCAGAATTCCTTCTTTTGAAAGACGACAGAAGAGCAAGTCTGCCCGTCGCTTATAATTTGAAGTTGATACAGGGAAGTACATTGTTATATCAGAAAATATGCATCCCATTGTGTAATAGTTACTCTCAAACTATTGTCTAGATGTGGAAGTTATTGAACATAGTGAAAGTAGAATTCTTTATTTCTATCCGTAAAAACCAACTTCGTAAACGTAAAATGGAAAGGGAGACTTTTCACAAATGCTAGCAGGAGATTAAACTTTTATGTCTCATATTAAATGTCCGACACATTGTTTCAGTTATTTTTAGTTTTGTAAATTTTGTTTTGACTGCAATGGATTAATGAAAACGGGTGTTCATAAGCAAATAAGTACATAAGCTGATATATGAATATGTATAGTAGGTCTGGCAAAACATGCCTGTATTATGTAACCGTAATTTCTGCTTATGCCGATTGTGTCAGCAAGGTGCGATTCATCCTTTTCCATATGTACATATGTAAATATGATACATATGTACCATTCAGAGTGATTGGTGTTTGCGGTCCTATAATGTCCGCTTACAGCTCTCTGATTGGCTGTACCCTTTCTCTTAGGTCTCATTATCATGGAGTGATCACCTCACAGCACTGTGATTGGTTGCCTCATGTCCTTGTGTTAGGCTCGTTCTGTAGTGTTAGCTGCCTTGTAATAGAGTGTCCTATGTACTTCCTGGAAACCGTTGTAAGAAACCAGTGAAAACCTAGTTCGGCCACGACGTATAGACAAAGAAAGGCCCCAAGAAACATGAAACCATTCATTTTGGTGGTGTTATTTTACACTGAACATTTGGTGTGAAGACCTTTTTAGCTCACGTGTTCACACGTGGGCTAATGTCATAGCGATGTCTGTCTGTCTGTCCGTGTTTGTGTGTGTGAGTGTGTGAGTGTGTGTCTGTCTGTCTGTCTGTCTGTCTGTCTGTCTGTTTACACAATAACTCAAAAAACGCCAGAAAAGATTCAAGTCAGATTTGGTACACAGGTAACATATGTTACTTGCAAGAACTGATTAGATTTTGGTTAGTGTGGCTTGCATATTAATGAAGTTATGTAATATAATTTTTTCCCTAAAATGGTTTCCGTATGGAGACTGTAATGACAGTGTAGACATATAACAAGAAAATACTGCACAAAATGTCATGAAACTTTTCACAGATGATAGTCTCAGAACATTATGATGATACTGTGAGTGTCATGTCAATTATCTGCTCAGTTGCATATTTAATGAACTTTTGTTATTAGTGGCATAACTCTAAATTATCTGCACCAAACTTGATGATACATGCAACAAATATTGATCTGATATATATTTAATTATACTTAGAAGCATTGGGCAGTGTCAAGTTAATAAATAGCTCATTTGCATATTTTATGAAGTTTTATAATTAGTCATATAACTCCGATATAACTGCACCAAATTTGATGAATTCTGCTGAAGATACTGATCTGACTAATATCTAACTGTGGTGTAAAGCACTTTGTAGTGTCAAGTTAATTAAGGGTGCATTTGCATATTTAATGAACTTTGTAATTAGGTATATAAATCTGATATTACGGCACCAAAGTCTGTGAAATCTGGTACAGATATTGATCTGGTAAATATCTAATTGTACTGAGAAGCATTTGGCAGTGTGAAGTTAACAAATAGCTCATTTGCATATTTTATGAAGTTTTGTAATTAGTCATATTACTCCGAAATGACTGCACCAAATGTGATGAAATCTGCTACAGATACTGATCCGATAGATATCTAATTGTGGTGTAAAGCATTTAGTTGTGTGGAGTTAATTAAGGGTTCATTTGCATATTTATTGAACTTTGTAATTTGTGACATTACTCCAAAATTTCCAGCATTACATTTGATGAAACTTGCTACAGATATTGATCTGATAAATATTTAATTGTACTGAGAAGCATTTGGCGTGTCAAGTTAATAATTAGCTCATTTACATATTAAATAAAGTTTTGTAAATAGTGATTTAACTCTGAGAGTACTGTGCTAAAGTTGATGAAACCTGCTACATATAATGATATAACAGATATCTGATTTTTCTTATTACACGCCTCCCACGGGTGTCGATTATATTTGTATGAATTGGGTTTATTGACAAGAATATTGAAAAACATAATGCAATAAATCCCCGTCAGAGAAAGGTCATGTGACAGTAGACCGTATACACGTCTTGTCTTATCAGAAGTCTCTCTTTCACTCCGTGTCGTGTGCTCAATTGAACTGCTGTCAGAATATACGTTTGTCTTTGTTCCTGTGTTTTGGTTAGTGATTATCCTGAGGTCTGCAAATGTTGCGTAACATCTCCTTGCTCGTTGTTTTGTCACTTTAAAATGAGACAGGTCAAAGGTACAATTGTTTTACACAACTTCATAACAGTCAAACAGTATGCAGTCATTCATGTCATACTGTATTATTTCATGCGTCTAGTAGTGTCTGATAAATGTCAATACATGTCGAGTCATCAGCTGTCAATTTCAATGCTTGATACCTAAGTTTGTAATTTTGTCGAACTCAAAATCTGTACAGGTCATTTGCATATAACACGTCATTTCTTCTTAGCTGGTCATAAATGCTAAAATTTTCTAGTCTGTTTACTGGATATCCAACATTCTGTGAAGCATATTACTATTAATTAACCTGTTGTAAAGCACGTGAGTACATTCAGTTCATATCTGGTTATTGCAATATTTTGATGTAATCGGTAGCACATGCAATCATTTCTTAGTGTAAATTTGGAAACGTTTTGCCCGGTGATGACATTTTGCACAACGAGGAAAGAATTTTGGTGCGAACCAATTGCATAAGAATAATAATGCTGACAGTGTAAAGGCACATGAAGTACACGACTCTAACGATCACCACTTCCCGTAAAACGAAGACACTGGTGAAATTTTGAATATCGCCTCCGTAATAACCAATGTCAACGCTAAACCATCAAGAAAATGGGGACATTCAATATTGGTATTGTAAATGCCAATATTTTGGAGGAAAATGTCGATATGAGTGATTTACTAATATTTCGATTTAATTTTGAGAAATATCAATAGCATTTAAAACAATGAAAAGGGATGAATTGTTACATGGTTTACAAACCCTTTTGGTGATCAGTCGATATTTTCTTTATTGTTCAGAATGTTTGTGTTCAGTGCAAATTTACAATAGAAGAGACTTAAATTCACACAAGCTACCGTCAAAATATCACCTTAAACCTGAATTGTCACTCGCCGGCATTTGAAGCCGAATAGACACGCACTGTTTGAAGTCTTTGTCTCTTTAGTTTTGACCGAATAATGCCTAGTGCAAACACTTTGAATGACTGGTTAGCACAACGGTATCCAGGAAGTACATTGGACACTACATCGCGAGGCAGCGAACACTACAGAGCGAGGCAAACAAAAGGACACAAAGTAACCAATCACATTGCTATGAGATGAACATAACACTGTATTCAAAGCCTAAGCACATAGCGGAAAAATATTCCGCGAGGTGTTAACTCATAAATATTCATGAATACAACAATGTATGAAGTAGTGTCCAGGGAACACAAGGTGTTATTTCCTCACACAGCCAGGGCGCCGGCGACATCGAGCTTAGGATGGTTTCAGATTCTACCCCTCACATCAGCAGTGCAACCTCGGAGACTGCCCAGGCACTTCAGCGCATTGAAAGATCCGGACTCCAAAACCAGCTCTAGCAGTCGCTATGTTCGTGGCCGCTCATCAACCTGGAAGAACAGGGTGTTGCCGGGCCCTCAGCTCCCCCTACTGCGCCATATGCTTCTGCCTGTATGGCGTCCACCAATGGGGATGTCTAACCCTCGATCTGCCTAACCCCGGGGCAAAGAAAACGATCAGGTACGTGTATTTTCAGACTGAGCCACGTATTGTGGATGCATTTTCTGTCGGACATTACAGACACTATAACATTGCTCATCATCGTTATAATTTTGTATGGCAGTGGGCTACTTGTTTTTCTTTTTTTGTTTCCAGCTATACTTTTACTGTTTTAGCCCATGAAGGACACAATTGTGTCCATGTCTTTCCTGCTAGCGAAATGAAAATGCAGCAATTATATTAAGGTCACGAGATAGTAAACGTGAGTCGAAGTGTTTTTTACACTGTCAAGTTGGGACGAATTTCTCCCTGTGAGGGAGGGAACGTATAGCAAGGAGGTGCATGCGATGCCTACCCTGTCTTCCCTGCGAGGGAATTGAAAACGCAATGACTGGTCACGACCACGGCAGCGTGGGATGAATTTCTCCCTGTGAGGGATGGAATGTATAGTAAGGTGATGCATGCGATGCCTACCGTTGTAGTTTCCTGAGAGGAAACTTGTAAGACTTTTGAGGTGTGCTAATCTGAGACTGCCTTTCTACGTTTGTGCTTACAGATGCGGCTGCAACTGTCGGAGTTACAGGAAAAAAATTGTACGTCGTCTGTAGAAGATCATGGAGATGCTCTCTGAAAGGCATACTCTACCTTGGAATGCGCTCGACCGCAATTGTTGAATAAGTTACTTGGTAAATTGTTGCAATCGATTTAGAGCCGTGCCAGCTGAATTTGAAACCAACGTTTTCATGTCATCCTCTTACTTCTTGGCAATAAAGATGGCTAAGAAATTGTCTCAAAAGTTTCCTAATTTTTGCAACGTACATCAAACCTCAGTGACTAAGATGAAGTACTTTATCTGTGGTGTTATTGGGATATGGCGAAAGTGTGTAAAACAAAACGTAGAATGTTGACAAAATTGGTTCAAAACTGTTGTGTAATTTCTTGAGGGAATTGTCTCCTAGTTTAAGTTTTCGAAAAATTATTAAAACGTAAATTAAATGCACCATATGTTGTCATTTCTTGTTGGTGGTTCCCTTACCAGTGGTGGGGCGAATACCAAAAGCTCTTGCCGGCTGCCTGCCATTTGCAGGATCCTGTCTGGGGTGCCCTCTGTAGGTTTTACAAGGGCTATTTCACCTTTCCCCACTTTGGCATTCACAACTGGGAGATGCAATATACAATTGATCAGTGTTTAGCGACGGAAAACTTTTACCTGGGTAAGCTACAGGGCGCCGACACGCCTGTCCCTACTATAGAAGCAGTTCTGGCAGGAAGAGGTAAAGTCTCCCCTCACGACTTGATCTTCAGAAACCTACATGAGTTTATTACAGGAGAAGTACATAATGACTAGCAACTTGGCATTTGACTGAAAATCTGACATGTAAATCATATTTTGACTTTGGCTCTCGGAGTATCGGAGTACAGAACTCCGAACAAGGGCACGTTTAGAGGGAAGTGTAACAACCAACAATCCCCACCTCCTTGTGACATGTCAAAATAATTCATAATTTGTCGAATATTTCGGCAAGTTCATAGCATCCTGTATCTATATATGATAGATTGATATCGGTAGCAATATCAGTTGGGTATGATAAAATTTCTTGAAAGCTTTTGTGAAATGATATTTCCGTGCTCTTTGTTTAATTCATGTGAGGATGGGGAGAATATGGACTAGTGAGGACTGGGAGTATAAGGATTTGGTAGGTTGAGATTTTGTTAAACTAGGTTTTAGTAAAGGATTACGTTTGACGTAGTATGAAGCAACGACGCTCGCACCCTATCAAATCCTTCATACAATAGGAAATATCATCGAGCGAAGTGATTAGGCTTTATATTACTTTATTTAAAGCCTAAGATGTAAAATCATAAATATTCATGAATACAACGAGGTATAAAATAGGGCCCAGGGAACACAAGGTGTCATTCCTCACACAGCCAGGGTAGAGTAAGCAGGGCGCTGGGAGGTGGAATGTGAGAAACTGTAAGTCATGAGGGTAGGAGAAAGGAGTTTTTTGTCCCAACTTCCCTCCCTTATACATTGTGTTAAATGGATACTTTGGTCATGATATACCGCAACAAACTCGCACAATATTCAATCCTTTATACAAGAGGCAATATAATTGAGCGAAGTGGTTAGGCTCATATATAACTTTAATGAGACCTAAGAGAAAGGGTCAAGCCAATCAGCGAGCTGTAAGCGGACATTATAGGACCTCAAACACCAATCACTGTGGCCGGCAAATGTGTCTAGGACATAAATCGTAGGTCAATTTGAAACGGAACCATTCGTACACACAGGTGGATAAGAGTTGATTCTCAGGACTTCTGAAAGAATATTTAAATTTGAAGCATTTTAAAATCTCTGTTGGCTTAATTGCTAGAACATACATGCATGAGAAGCATAAAAATCAAACCTGTATGTACAATTGTGTAACTCTAAATCTAATCAAATACCTTTACATGCGGGACTTTACACCGACTACGATATATTACTAAAACAACTATCATACAATATCAGGCCTATACAGGTACTTCATTAATCTACCACTTCTTAAGGGAAGAGTGTAACATTACAAAGATTTTTGTGCCAACAGAGTGAATTCGAAAACCATCTAATTCAGTTTCAGAGCAATAATCCACGTCTAAAGTCTTTGTATCCCTGATTCCCATTCAGACTTTGTGTTGGCTTCAGCGCTATGGAAAATACGTACCAAACTAGGGCACACTTGTGAGCTTAACAATAAAAACTGATACTTGACACTTTCCATTTCATGCAGTGATCCTAATAGTTTAAATCCTATTCTTTTCCTCTTATCATGAGTTAATTTTACATCCGGTCAAAAGCAACCACTCCTCTTTATGTTATTTTCATTTTATCAGATCGTCAAATCTGTTTATTACCTTTGCGAACAGTGAATATCCCTTGGATTCAGATTGAGAACTAAGCCTGTAGAATTCATCCTAAAGCTTTGGAATGCACTGTCTTGTGTGTATGCGATTCTTACGGGGAGACATCAAGTATGGAACCTTTTCCCTTGGGCCCAGTTCAGCCCCCTGTTCCACAAGGACCACAGTTGAAGAGGTGTCTGATACATCCATATCCCCATTTTCCGTAATATCTGAGACCCAAAGTAAGGCCCGTAGACAAAAAGGGCACGTTCTAGGCCATCGTACCACCAAATGAAATAAACCCTTGGCTACACATACGATGTTGTCCTCTAATTCTACTGGAACAAAAGCAGAAGTGAATAAATGCATGAATAATTTATAAGTCTATCCTTAAATTTAAATAGTAATAACCGAGACTTATTTAATCACAGAAGTAAAACTCGTTTTTATATGGAAAAATAATACAAAACTCAATTTTGAATTGGATGTAGAGACAGCTGAAGAAGGTGTAATCGTTTGCGTGCAAATCTTATCAAACCTTGCAGGTGTAGTCGCCTCAAGTAAAGTTGTCTCTCAGTCAAATTCAAAACTGATTGTAAGATTTGTCTCTCTATAAAAATTAGAGTTTCACCTCTTTGATAAATAAGTCTGGGCTATTACCTCTTAAACTGAGAAGTATATACAGAGTTATAAATTATCAATGCATTTATTCACTTAAAACTGCTTTTGTTGTGGTAGAATTAGAACGCCACATCGTATGTCTAGCCAAGGATTTACGTCATGGAACTGGTAGTAACAACTGAACAAGACGGATATCACCTCGGGAAGTCTGCTAAAAGGAATATCATTCTTCACCTCCGAGAGAAATCAATTGGTGTTAAATGGCCTAACAAGTAACCCCTCAGGGTAAATGAGCGTTACGTTTTGCCTCAGCTGCTTCATATAGCAGAAAAATTTAGAATTTCCGTATAAAGCCAGCCATATTTCATATATTAATGACTCTAAAGAGCTCATATCCACCCTTCATGCATTGGTGCCTGCTTCATCCCACTACCAAAATACTGTGTCTGTTGTCACAAAGCCAAGAGCCAGCACCTCACTGAGACTCAAGACACGGATGTGAAAATGAGTCTAATTCGAATTCCGAGCAAGTTAGAGAGTTAAACCTATCAGGTCGTGGTAAAAACAATGGGTGTGAGAAAAACATTACAAATAAGGCACTGATGGACCACCTATCTCATCTTTCATATTTCAAATAAACCAATTAGGTGTAAAATTCAAAAATGGAGAAATATTATTTTTATTTCATGGGTAAGGAAGTCATGACAACCCATCGCTTGACAGTTTGATGATAGGTAGATGGTTGTGAGACTACAATTACCAGTTTCTGCGAAAAGTTTGAAAAAATCTTCTCTCGAATAGGATTATTTAAGCATTTATTCATTTATTTGGCTCAAGATAGGTGGTCCTTCTGGTCACATTCAAAAGGTGGTTATCCTGAGGGTTGGCAGTTTTGCAGCACATTCAAATGTTGCCTGCAATTTTAGGAGAGAGGAGGGAGATAGTGGACTATCATACTGAAAAGATCTTGTTTCATTTTCTTCATCGTTTTTTTGTAAGCAAGACTTGAAGAGGGTGTGGTGCTGCAAATGCCACGTTCCGTCAGTTTTTGAAGTGCCATAGCTTAACTTTTTCGGGTACAGTTGGGGTTCTGGTGCCAATCTTTTCACTAATTCGGGAATGATACGGGTCAGGTACCACCGTAACCCACAAAAGTGAGGGTCAAGATGCTTGTCTGGTCTACTAAGTTTACCATTCTTGTCTGAATCTAAGACATATTTGTTTAGACACCGATTATTTCAACGTCTCTTTGTCATCTGGCATTGGACGAAAATATAGAATGTTTTATATTCAGAAATTTATCTGGTATTAGCCAGTGGCTATGATTATCTGTGAATTATGTTACACTAGATAGAATCCAGACAGTAAGTAACAGATAATTTGCTAAAGTACCTGTAGATAATCTGAAAAAGTACTGTCTGTCTGAATCTTACTACTTTCAAAATATTAAGTGACATTCGCCAGTACCCAACGCCAAACGTTAAAGAAAACAAATATTTAGACTGCTAGAAGAAAATATTATTAGAAGCAAAACTTAGGCTGTCAAACATTGCAAATGAAACAGTACATGCAGCAATAATTTTTTTTTCAGAAGACCTGCCTGTCCGCGCATCACCACTGAGTAAAATGCTTGATATACGATGAGTATATTTACGTATATGGACGTATATGGAATACAATATTAGTGATATACGTAGCATATATCTCTGTTTATTAAACCTCACCTACAATACTGATCTCTTGATTGGCTAAAAGTACGTCACTAGACATTCCAAAAAAGTGATATAACATGGTTCCATTTGCTATTGGCCCGACTCTTGCCCGCTACACGCAAGCCGTTCGAACACAAGTTCGAAGCGCACATGCATTGTAGTGTATAGACGCCGCGCAAGGTACTCTTGCACGAGATTTAAATAATAACACACGCCTGTAAGGGCAAGATCACGATTTGTTGCCCGCCCAAGGGATGGTGCTCATGACGGTAATATTGATGATGCCCGAGCCGAAGGCGAGGGTATCATCAATATTACCGTCATGAGCACCAGCCCGAGGGCAGGCAACAAATCGTGATCTTGCCCGTGCTAGCGTGTGTTATTAATTTTATTACACCGAACAAACACTGTTGTTTTGAAACTTTGCTTAGAATACAGTCAAGTGTCGATCGAGACTCGCCACAGTGAAACGTTCTATTTGTTGCTCGATCGTAATGCTACATGAAGTTGAAGGTCAACTTAAATTAACATCTATAAAAACAAAGACAGTGTTGTTAAAGCTTTTCTCGTTTAATCGTTAATGTACTAAATGTCCTCTACATCAGGTCCAGCTAATTTCTTGTACCTTTTCAAAACCCATTGCTTTACAGAAAATTCCAAGCAAATGTACGCGATGATGTGGTACGCGCAGAAAGGACGCGCGGTATTCCAGAACGTGGTAGCGGGCTATATCACTGCACGCGACAGGGCTATATCACCTAAGCCATGTTCTATCACTTTTTGTTCTATATCACGTGAGTGAGGCTCAGCCAATCACAGTACCTGGATAATACGTGAGGTGTAATAATATAGAATGCGTCATTCAAAAATTTGCGCGTAATTTCAACCTGCCGTTCGATGCGCGCAATACAAATACTGGATTTGTGATAATTTCAAATGTTCGGTGTAATAAAATTAATAACAGATGAAGATTGGTCAATATCACGATTTGTGGCATGCCCTCGGGCTAGTGATCCTGACTGGAATTTTGACGATACCCTCTCCTTCGGCTTGGGCATCATAAATATTTCGGCCAGAATCACCATCCCTTGGGCAGGCCACAAATCGTGATATTGCCCTCATTGTCATGTTTTATGCACGAATCAACACTTTCGAGAAGTGGACATGTTTACATTGCATCATGGGAAATACAACTGAGGTCACGGGACCATTCGTGCCAAAACGCTTGTAGGGGAGTACGTACGATGACGGCATAGCTACAAAACACAAGATCGCTGCATCGTTGTTTTGAAGTCCAAAATAAGCAGCGTCGATCGAGGCATCGTATTTTCATGAGCGTACGATACAAACTGGTATGACAACAAAATTCATATGTAGGGCGATATTTTCGTTATTTCTTGTTTATCTTTTACGAAGATCAATGTACGGGCACGGGCCCGGAAAACCACAGACCCTAAAAGGAAACCCAGTTCGTACACGGTGCAGATCATTTAGAACTCGGGACCGCGACGTGCTGGCCAGGCGCCGAAAAGTGGTTACCTAGTAGTAAAATGTTTCAAGTATTGCTATGGAAAATAGCATCATTGTTATTGGTTGCTGTCAAACTTTGTCAAAGGTCCAAGGGACCATGATTGGGTGGCGAGATAATGCTTCTTAATTGGGGATTTGGATTTGCAGAGTTTTCTCTCGGATGCGCGCATTTCGAGCAGTTGTCTGCCCTGAAAAATTACTGACAGCGCGAAAATGCCATAGAAAACAGCTTTTAGTTATTTGGCGCAATCTGCGCAATACGCAACATTGGGCCAACATAATCTAGAGATTGCGCTCGACACATGGTACACGTTGCACAATGGGGCATGCACATTAACTTCAAAATGATTCTGTTACGACAGTCGAATCGCATCTTGGCGCGAAAAGAACTTCGTCCCCTAGAAATCTTATTCACTCTTGGGTATGTTTCAAACCGAGTTTTGTCCATACAAAAATGTTCTGCAGTAGTTACTAAGCTCTGCATGGCAGGGCTGTGTTATCGGCTATAGGCCTCCAGTATAGCTAGTTGGGTGCATGTCTAGGGCAATCACTCGGCATTTAGTAATCTTCTTTTAGTAATCAGCGCAATCTGTGGTGCAATACGGAACATTGCCACGCAATACGCAACATTGCTCCAACGGAATCTACATATCCCGCTGGAAACATTGTACACGTAGCTCAATGGAGCATGCACATTAAATTCGAAATGGTGTTGTCGAATCTCATCTTGGCGCAAAAACCCGAAAACTATCAGCCAATAATATTTTACTTTCTCTTTTCTGCTTTGACTTTGGGTGTGAATTGTTTCCAATTACATCTCCTATGATTGGATAGCGTATCCACATATCCCATCTGTAGCCAACTTGTCTATCAACACGTTGTGTTACCACGGTGACATTTCACTGCGACTTTCTGGCAATGAAAACGATGACCGAAACCCGACCCCCGATATCACTGTGATTTAGGTTCCATCAGTTTGTTGCAAAGATGTTTTGCGATATTTTACCGATCATTCCATGTGTATAAAGTTCGAAGTTTGAAATTAAACCACAGACGTCATGTCCGATATTTTGATTCTCGTTGAGTTGTATAATGTACAATGATAACGATATATTTAGTTTAGAGCGATATACTTTGCTTTGTAAAGGGTATACTCTTTAAAGGTAACTGAAAGTTGCAGGTGCACAGGACTGAGCTTGTCTGATGTCTCTTCTCGAGTCGGTAATCACTGAACGCAGGGCAGACCAGGAATGGTTCACTTTAAAAACAGAGGCTGCCAAGCGCCGATCGTCCTAAATCGATTTCATAAACTTCATTTCTATTCATAATTCGAACTTATTTCATATTAAGCCTACATCACACTTTTTCTGTCAAGTTGACAAGTAATTTCATTATTTTCTGTGCTATATTTTGAAAAGTACGCCATGCACTGCCAAGCTGTCAACCCCATCATTCATAGTATAACCCACCCGTTTGGCGCCGTGGCACGCAGCAAAATTATTGCGTCCTTTGGCCCAATGTTGCCTATTGCGGCGCAATGTTGCGTATTGCGCAGATAGCGCTGATTAAAATCTGTGGCACCATGGCGTAATACGCAACATTGCGCCAATGGACGCCATAATTTTCTTCACGCCACAGGGCCAATAGGAGTTGGGTGATACTATGAATGATAGGGTTAGTAGCTTGGCAGTCCATTGCGATTTTTTCACTGTAGCAATGAATAACAAATTACTTGTCAACCAGACAGAATAAAACAATTGTGATGTATTACGACGAGGAACAACAGCAACTTCACAATTCGCTGAACTATGCACTGGGCAACCCGCGCATATATCAGTATGTGTGGATGTCTGTGCTTGATGAGTTTTGTGCGCGGTTTCCGCGCTGTCAGTAACTTTTATAGGGTAGACAACGGCTCGCAATGCGCAATTTGAAACCCTGAAAGAGTATACGCTTTACAAAGGAAAGTCTATAGCTCTAAACTGAATATATGGTTGTCATTGTTCATTATTTATACTACATCGCGAAAAAAAATACCGGGCATGACGTCTGTGGTTTAATTTCAAACTTCAAACTTCATACGCATGGAAAGAACGGTAATTTCGCATCTTTGTGACAAAGTGATGGTAAATCACAGTAATATTGGGGAAAGGGTGTCGATCATTGTTTTCAATACCAGAAAGTCGCAATGAAATGTTACCGTGGTAACTTAGATGTTGGTAAACAAGTTGGCTACATATTGGGACATGTTGATACGCTATCCAATCATACGATCTCGAATTCGGGAACAATTCATACTCAAAGTCAAAGCCGAAAAGAGAAAGTAAAATATTATCGGCTGAAAATTTTAGTTTTTCGCGCCAAGATGCGATTCGACTGTCATGACAGCATCATTTTGAAGTTGATGTGCATGCCCCATTGTGCAACGTGTACAATGTATCGAGCACAATCTCTAGATTCCATTGGCGCAATGATGCGTATTGCGCAGATTGTGCTGATTACTAAAAGCCTGACAAAACATAGCATTCAAAGACGTCTGAGGGTGACCCAAGCACATGGTGCGGCGACCTGTGAAGAAAAGACAAAATATCCCCTGTCGTTCAGCTTTGGTGACGTGCATGACATGGAGTGTACTGATCGAAAAGAACAGCCAGCGACGTAGTTATTGTGGTTCAGTCTCCACGGATACTAGTGCAATTGTATGTTCATGTTTTGATAGCTGTAGGGTTTGAAAGAAACTTGAAACATTGTATTAATGATGAAATTTTGGAAAATTGCAGCAGTTAACCTAAAGTTAACCTCCAAATGTATATTTATGGGTTTTTTACACAAAAAACTACACAACTAAATGTTGTGTCAAAAGAGGTGCTCATTTCCATTTTACAATTCTAGGTTTAATAGGTACAAGGATGTGCCACAAAAGTCTAACATTTGATAGATTTCACAGCTCGTATGCGCGCGCATGCGTATGATCAGGTACACACAAGCGAGCCCCTGCGACTTTTAAGCGTTGTCCTGCCTAAAGACTACTTGCAATGGATTGTAGTTGTCTTCCTTGTCACTGACATGAGATTAGGAAAAACATAATCAATTAATTAAAGTTTACGTTGGTAAGTGAGCAAAAATTACTTTTGTAGTTCATTAAAAAAGGTTTCCTACTAATGCCTTGCCCGGACCCCTACTGTAGTTTTCAGAAGTGCGATCGAGCATGCATGGCATTGTACTGACTCTTTCGCACATAGCAGGTTACAGTACGCGCGCAGTAACCTGTAATAAGGAGGCTCATATCTACAAAAGTCTTGCAGTATCATTTCCTATAGCTTATATACTCCCCTGGTTTTCAATATTTCTCACTATAAAACAAGTGTCTGATACCAATTTTCTGCGATCCTTGCAACAACTGGTGCGATGCTCCATTAGGCTTCTGAAAACCTTCAGTTTACTCTTTGCACATACATGCGCTCAGGGACCCAATCCTTCTGCAATCTCTGACACTTTTCACCAACTTCACACAACATTTCTTAAAGATACTTGCTACTAGGCATGACTTGTCGTTTTTCAAGTAGTAGATCTATGAAGTGAATGCCACAGCAATGGCCATCGAGTTAACTAACCACCATTGAATACCCAGTAAGCATTGAAAACCACTCTTTCACAAAATTTAATATTCCCGCTGTAAGTTTCGAGTATTTTTTTGTCTTTTCAGGAACATTTTAATTCGCTAACTTTTCAAAGCGTCGAGTTGGATGGAAAACGCCTTATCGAACAGGTAAATGTAAAATACAGTTTGAAATTGGCTTGGGGAAAGTAGCTACATGTAATTACCTGTTGTTATACCAAGTTCCAATGTCATGGAATGTTTCCAATGATATGGAATGTTTCAATGTGCTATTTAGTTTTCGCCCATTTAGATACGCACCCTTATTTTTTCTTCTTAAAGTATTGCAAAATACAACTGTCAGCCTTCAAACACAATGAACTGAATATAATGTGCATTTTTATTATCGACACTCTAATTCTAATCCACACAAAATACAGCTGACATTGAACACGTGCAGGCTGTGCTGACAAATTGAAGAAAGGGCGCTTGGGCATGATTCGGGTAGTACAAGACTGTATTTTCAAGCTCAATCAAAATACTGATATTGGAAAAGTGCATGAAATGCTACATCTATGGGTCTTAACACAGATCTTTTTCCTGTGTGCTATAGTGTCACCAAATAAGATTGACGATTCGTTATAAGAAAACACTGAAAGAGATATCAATCTAATATGGCGAGTACGACACCATTGATAGTTCTTGTATGATTCTCCGCTTTGACGCCAAATTATTTTGAAATGTGATCTCGAATTTCGCTTTCATAAACTCGCCAACGAGTTTATTTTAACACTACATCTCATTGTCTGTTGCCAGTTACACAATTCTCTGTTGGAGAGATTTCACAGCAGTGTCGATGTCATTACGAAGTTGCGTGATGCGGTCCAGTCGTCGATATCGTCTGCTGGGTCCAAATGGCAACAGTGTTGCGAACTTGAGAAAGACGATCTGACGTATAGTAGCAGATTCGGTAAAGGGGTAAGGACACTGTTAATTGTATTTATAGCGTAGGTATCCACAACGATTAGGTTTGTGAGATTTTGATGATTAAATCTAAAAGCAGTAGCTTTATTCTAATTCGATTTGGGTTGAAAATATGTGTTCGGAAATGAAAGTCTTATATCCCTCTTTCCTGGGGAATGTTGCAAGCTTTCTCGTTTCAAGTATTTCAAATGAAACAACAAACTTGATTTCTTGATTTCATTGAGGCCCTGGTCATGATCATATTGGTTTTGCAGCTGGCAGCAAAGGTCAAAAATAAACAAGACCGTCATGGTCAAGGCGAAATGCATACTTAATGATGATGATGATGATATTTGTGGTGGTGGTGGTGGTGGTGGTGGTGGTCGTGGTGGTAATGGCGATTCTTCCACGTTTGGCTATGATCTCCACACCTTTCTCACATTGAATAACTGTTTCTTCTTCTATGTAAGCATTTGATGTATTACCATATTAGATGCCGATTCAATTGAATGCCCATAGACATTTATGATTTCTCTAAATCATCTTATGTTTAACAGATCGACATAAATACAGCATGTGAGCGTGTGTCTCCCGAAGCAAAGAACGATGCGAGACGACTCCCTACCAGAGTCATTGATGTTATGAAGCGTAATTACGAAGAGAACAGCGGTATCAAATGGCAATATTTCGGAAACGAGGGTGGTGTCTTTACAATCTATCCCGCCAACTCCAGATCTGCTTGTGACGACTACGATAGTAGATACAGGTAATTAGGCAACACAAGGCTCTGTTGACAAGTTGAAAGTCGGGCACGTTGACACGATTTAGGGAGCAGAAGAAGAAACTATCTTATAAACAGTACAAAAATACTGAATTTCGTTTTTCTGTCATAATTTCAGACCTTGGTATGTTGAAACAGCAACTCCAGAACCGAAAAACGTGGTCATCGTAATTGACAAAAGTAGTTCCATGAGCACGGAACACGAAGGACGAACGTTGATGCAAATTGCGAAAGAAGCTGCCATTACCGTTGTAGAAACCATGAATCCAAATGATAAGGTAATAAAAACTTGTTATTTTCTGTCTCAAAATTGTCAAATCCGTCAGTCTTATCAGCTGTAGATCTAGAAAACCAGAGGATTTCATAAAATTTAACAAATTGTGTCTGAGAAAATAGTTTTATACTTTCTAGGGAGACGTAAACCCCGGTCTCACCTACCCTACAACAACGACTTGCAAAGTATTCCATTCCGCAAGTACCCTTCTCTTAAGCCTCTCCACGAGAACACCGAACAGCTCTCTTCACGTATTGAGATTCCCCTTCCCCTACTTGTCGTGATGAGAGAATCTTTCAATATTGTAATAAGAATTTAATCAAAATGAGCAACTAAACCAACACAACCACTGCCTAGGACCTACCCGAATTATCCTGAAAAGACAGACACTCGCTAGACTTTTTTGTTAAAATTGTAACGGGAAAAAAGATCTAATGGCCTTAGACGAATACCTTCTCTCAGATGGCCCAATTACTAATCCTATTTTCCACAATGAGACTGGTTGCCCGTACCTTCCTAACGATTACCATATTCCATAATAACAATTTGAGGAAAAACAACAACAACAACAAAATATTCTTACAATTTTCTTCAAGGTATATGACATTCACGTTCATTTACAGAAGGTACTTTTACCGCTCTCTGAAATTTCTGATCTTGTATTTACCTAAGCCCTGCGAAAAGTAAGATGTTAAAAGCATTTGTATTAGCATGTGATTCTCTCTCTCTCTCTCTCTCTCTCTCTCTCTCTCTCTCTCTCTCTCTCTCTCTCTCTCTCTCTCTCTCTCTCTCTCTCTCTCTCTCTCTCTCTCTCTCTCTCCAGGTTAATGTTGTTGCCTTTTCTGATACAGTCTCGATACCTACCCGATGTGAAGACAAGTGTTACGAAAGTCAGCTGGCCCAAGCGACCCCTCACAACAAAGAATGCTTGCACGACTTTATCAGTTCAGTCGGCGATGGTGGTAATTTGTTTCGAAAATATTCAAAACTGCATGAATCCTCATCACTCTCTTGATCCACTTGGAGATCAGGGATTGTCTTCCGCAGTATGTTTAACTTGAAGGATATAATCCAATATTTACGAGAGGGGCTGCTAATGAAGTTCTTTGTGAATAAATGCTTGGAAGTGGTTCGGTGGCGGGAGGGCAGATTGTATATTCTCTCAGTGAGTTGGAAAGAGAGCACTTGTTTTATATCACTGAGCAGGGAGAGGGAGACTCTTGTACGTCACCGGGCAGGGAAAATTTTGTTTTCATTTGAGTTCACCTCATTTCATTTCCTGAACCAATATCGCATACACTGAACGAGTTTTCCACATTGTCGCAGGCCAAACGTCCGAGCACTACTGCTGACTTGGGCGTGTATAAGTGGAAAATGTGGCTTATCAATTAAAGGGACAAAGTCGGCCATTTTTCATGAATTTTGTTTAATACGAGATATTACTTATATTGTTTGACATGTTGAAAGATACTGAGTGAATGGGTGACCATGCATATATTCGACCCCGGTTTTAGACACGATACATGAAACCATGGCGAAAATGTATTAATGGTCATGACTATCAATTCATTTTCGCCATGGTTTCATTCAAGTTGTCTAAAACCTGGGTCGAATATATGCATTGTCACCCATTCATTTAGTATCTTTCAACATGTCAAACAATATAAGTAGTATCTTGCATCAAACAAAATTCATGAAAAATGGCTGACTTTGTCCCTTTATTCAATTTTTTTTTCATATACGATCTGGCTAAGTATACTGCCAACCAATAAACAGCACTTCATCAACTTGTTTCAGCTCGCAGTAATTTATACAAATGTTTTGCCAAGTAAACTTTATTGTGAACGCTATCTGTCGGTCAAAAGTAAGAATAGCACACTGGCGAACTCGGGAAGAGCAAAAATCCTCTTTTGACGTTTCATTCCAGAATGTCGACATACTGTTGTGATATAATAGCAATAAAGCACACCCAGCGACGGTATACCACTTGCTTTTGACCAGTTCACTCCATATATGTACTTGCTATCGCTCGTGCATATATGTCGTGAAGTAGTCAAATCTCCTGGTATATCGTTGCCGGGTGTGCTTTATTGCTTAAATATTATAGAGAATTTCAACCTATATTACTGAGTGTGGTTTTTGAAGTAGTGTATTGTTTGATGTGCTTGATTGCAAGCTTGTGTATGGCCTTTACTGATTGAATTCGACAATAATACATGTATGTTTGAGTGCTGACTACGATTACTCAACATAATTCCTCGAGAATGAGATACTCCATGCACGTTGTTAGTCCAATATTATTTCAAATATATTGGATGAATGTATTTACACACGACTACTGGTCTGGTTGTATATTTTCTTTTAATTGTGTTGGTGTGTTAACAATTTTCGTCCTAAAAGTACGACTTCATGAGGTGAAACGATGTCTCCTAAAGAAACCAAAACAGACAGAAGCAGAGAACAAAATAAGACTACTGTTCATCTTCATCAAATGATGAATGAGTTGCAAATGTACAATAGGTAAAGAGTGTAACAATTCTTACCGATTATGTGTGACGCGGATGGAAAGAGGCACTTGAAAATCGGTGAGCAATTGCTCACAGCGCCCTAAGATGGGCACTTAACCATAAATAACAAATTTTTAATTTTTCACAACGGCCTCAGACTTAGCGCAAATTTTCAATTCCCGCTTTCGATCTGCGCCACACATAAACGGTAAGAGTGATCATACTCTATACCTATTGTAACTTGTAACTCACTCAGCTTGTAAAATACGTTCAACATTTGATAAAGATGAACACTTGCCTAATTTTTTCTTTTGTTTTTGTCTGGTTTTTTTCTTTGTTGACATTTTTTCATCTGATGAAGTCCTACTTTTAGGACGAAACGTTGAGTCAACATTACCAAGGCAATAAACAGAAAATATACAACCAGATCAGTAAATGTGTGTAAATATATATTCATCCGTTTACCAAGCCACGCTACGAACAATACTGGGAGCTATCTGTAGAACGCAACTTTACTATTCTAAATATATAATGTATTAATTTTTTCATCTTGCATGTCAGGCAGTACGGTGTATTCCACAGCTCTAAAGGCAGCTTTCGACTTGCTCCAGGCGTCTGAAGGTTCTGATTCAAAAGACAGAGGTAAACAAACTTTCTATTTTAACTCCAAATGTTTCTTGTTACTTTTAAGAGGCTAAAAATTGAAATATCCATGGTATGACTCTTCAAAGTCTAACATCAACGATACGAAACTTTGCCTAAAAAGGCGGTAACAAAATAATTCTTTATCTTGCGTAGGTCGACAAAGGCACACATGCAGTGTCTATATGGTTCTTTAATATGTTATAGGATGTTCAAATCAGAACGAGCATTGTGTGTGCAAATAAATCAAATGAATGTGGCTTGCAAAGAAATAGAAAAATACTTACCTTGAGAACGGTGAAGACAATCAATAAAAATTGGACGAAATGACTACCACCACTATCTTTTTCCTCTTATTATTGTTACTTGCAGAAAAAAGGAACAAAAGATGAACTCAGCATTTTCCGTATAAAACGAAATTTATTACGAAAATAAAACTTATCACTAAGTCAAGGGATAGAATACAAACTGTAAAAGTGTACAGACTACTTATCTCAGCTGGGACGGCAAAGCTCCAGTCTCAGAGTTGTAACAGTCAGTCTGATGAATGAACAGTCCTTTGGCTTGCAGGCTTGAAGTTGCACAAAGTCCACAGTATAAATCCAGCGTTGGCAGTGAAGGTCTTGAAAAGTCTTGGAAATAATACTGCTGGAGTTTCCAAAGTCTTGAAGTAACACGCAAGAGACTTGATCCCAAAAGTCTGACTGGAAGCTGTGCATGTCCCTATTTATACCCATGTGCTTACATAAGAGCATATAAGAACAATCTAGAACTTTTATTGACATGCTAATCACTGTTCTAAAATTATCTCTCTTTCACAACTAACCAAATTTCCAGAACATTCCAAACATGACTAATCGAATTCAAGGTTGTGAGGTAATTAAGGGCAGTGACCTTGAGAATATTCTAGACTAATTAAACCCAGGTCATGATGAGTGAGTGACGGGGAAAATGACCAACATAACACACCCCCTCTTCAAAAAAGAACATTTTTCAGAGAAAAATATTTCTTTTAAAAGTGTGAACAACAATAAACTCTAAATACGAGAGAGACAGTCTGCAATTAAATTGTCTCTGCCTTTGATATGTCTAATATCAAGGTTAAACTCCTGTAACATTAAGCTCTATCTTAGCAATCTCTGACTTTTTGCCTTTTAATTTCTGCAGAAAACAAGAGGGTTGTGATCAATATAAACCACTATTGCCTGATTTGAAGAAGTAACATAAACTACAAAATAATGTAAAGCTAATTGTAGAGTAATTTCAATTGCAGAGTAATTTCTCTGGGATTTGTTAATTTGCGTGAAAAATAGCAAACAGGATGATCTATCCCATAACTATCCTCTTGCAATAAAACAGCACCAGCAGCCGTATCACTAGCATCTACAGCTAATTTGAATGGCATACTAAAATCTGGTGCAGACAAGACTGGAGCACATTGAAGTACGGCTTAGAGTGTATCAAATGCCTGTTGGCATTGCTCTGACCAAACAAACTTTACTTTCTTTTTAAGTAAGTTAGTCAAAAGCTCAGTAATTGTGGAGAAATTGGGACAGAATTTTTTGTTGTAACCAGCCCTACCGAGAAAGCGCATCAGTTGTCTCTTGCAATTTGGTGTGGGAAAATTTGAAATGGCACTGATATTGGCATCAGCAGTTTTACCGCACCCTGTCCTACAGTATGTCCAAGGTAAGTCACCCTCGCCTAACCACACTCAGATTTGGCAAGGTTGACAGTCAACATTGCTATGCTCAGTCTTTCAAAGAACTTCGGCATGAGTTTGATGTGTTCCTCCCAGGTGTCACTATACAGGACGACGTCATCGACGTACGCTTCACATCTGTCTAGCCCGGATATGACATCGTTGATTATTCGTTGGAACGTTGCCGGAGAGTTCTTCATTCCGAGGCATCACCTTGTACCAGAACAATCCGTCTGGTGTAACAAAGGCAGATATTTCATGAGCACAGTCCGTCAGAGGGACTTGCCAAAATCCCTTCAGTAAGTCAAATTTCGTCACATACTTGGTTTTCCCACTCGATCGATGCATTCATCAATCCTCGGGATTGGCGAGTGTCTGTCTTTGTTAAAGTGTTTACTTCCTGTAGTCCGTGCACATACAGTAACTGTGATCTGATTTTGGTACAAGTATACATGGCGAACTCCAGTTACTTTTACTGGGTTCAATAAAGTCATTATCTAGCAGGTATTTGACTTCTTCCTGGAGATATTTTGCTTTTGTTGGATTCAGTATGTATCGATGTTGTTTCACAGGCTTACTGTCCCCGACATCGACGTCGTAATAGATGACGTTTCTCCTCATTGGAACATCTGGAAACAGGTGTTTATATTCGTGGAGCAGTTCTTTCACCTGTTGTTGTTGTGACGGCTGCAGGTGTGCCAACTTTGTAGACTCCAAATTCTCCATGATTTCAGAGTTCTGAAGTTTGACCGAGCCGAGCTTTGAATTTAGAGTATTTTCACTCAAGTCAGTTTCAGTATCGCTATCTTCATAAGAGTTTGAACTGACTGCACTGACAGGCTGTGTTATAGTAGGATTATCCCTATCTAAATATGGCTTAAGCATATTTATGTGGCATAACTGTTTTTGTTTTCGCCTGTCAGGTGTTATTATGATGTAATTTAAATCGCTCAATTTCTTATCAATTAGATATGGCCCAAAGTAACGAGCATGGAGTGGTTTGCCAGGAACTGGAAGTAGAACAAGAACTTTTTGACCTGGTTCAAACTTCTGTTTTGAGGTGTTTTTATCGTATTTGATTTTTATTGACTGCTGAGATGACTCAAGGTTTTCTCTGGCTAATTCACATGCCTTAGAGAGTTTTGTACGAAAATCTGACACATATTGTAAAATATTCAGACAATCATCATCGTCTGATAGGAATTTCTCTTTAAAGAGCTAAAGCCACTCTTTTCAATCCCAGGTTCTCGCATTAGTGGAGTTCTCCTCCCAGTCAAACACCTGGCCAGTACGATGTTTGATTTCTATAACATTAATTACACAAACTGATCTCAACCTTTTGTCACATTTTGCTAATCCTGCAAACAGAGTTTATGCAAGCTTTTGATTGACGGTTGGTTCAAATCGCCAACGGTCATTGATTCCCCACCACAAACGCTTGAATTTCCTAAAAAATTGTCTTCCAGTCGCGTTAGACTTTGAATATAACCACAGAGTTCGATCGGCAGCAACTTTGCGCTGACCGCTTGGCAGTCTGTCTGTGTTTTTGCGGCCAGGAAAACTAAAAAGTGGCATTTTCTGGAGTGTGTGCCCGTGTGTTGCCTGTTTGGTGTCCACTTACACAATGAACGCCGCCATAGCTTGGTGTCCTTTTAAAGGGAGGCTCCGCCTTAAGTGGGCAACGGACTGTATGTCCAAATACAAGCTCAAATAGGCTAAAACCAAGAGACTCTTGAATTGACTCTCTAACAGCAAAGAGCAGAAAAAGAATTCCTTCATCCCACTGCTTCTCTGTTGCAAAACAATAGGTCCAAATCATGTTTTTGAAAGTTTGATGAAATCGCTCAAGAGCACCCTGACTTACTGGATGATAGGTGGATGACCTATACTGTTTAATGCCTAGCTGTTCCATTACTTGTTGAATAATTCCAGACGTAAAGTTGGAGCCTTGATCGGACTTGACACATTTAGGGAGGCCAAATAGAGTGAAAAATTTGACTAAAGCTCTCACTATAGTCTTTGTCCTTATGTTCTTCAGTGGTATGGCTTCTGGGAACCGAGTAGATGTACACATTATTGTCAACATGTACTCATTTCCTGATCTTGTTTTTGGTAGGGGCCACACACAGTCTATTAGTATCCTACTAAAGGGTTCTTGAAATGCGGGAATTGGCTGTAAAGGGGTCTTTGGAATGGTCTGATTCGGCTTTCCGACCATGTGACATGTGTGACAAGTTTTACAAAAATGTGCTACATCCTGCCTGAGATTAGGCCAATAAAAGTCACTGAGAATTTTATGATACGTTTTCCTGACTCCATTGACCAGCCCAGGGGTTTCATGGGCCAGGCACAATATTTCAGCACAATAGGGCTTTGGACCACATTGAGTTTAGCACACAAATGTTCATAGCCCATCGTCATCAACCAAGACATCTGGAGGTCTCCATTTACGCATGAGAATACCAGATTTTGTATAATAGGAAACACGGCTGTCTGAAGTTTCATCTTCATCAACAACCCTGTCGAACAAACACAAAATATCTGGGTTCTTGTGTTGTTCTTCAATAAGATGTTATATAGAAAATGTTTGACCTTGGTCAGCAGAAGTTTTACTGGAGGTTTCAAATCCATTGATGATAATGGACTGATCTATATCAAACACCTGTGTGAGAAAAGTGTCATTGAAGTCAACATCTGTGACATCATTTTTGAGAATATTTTGATTCTCAGAAGTTTCTTTGACATGGCTCGAGTAACAGCACATGAAGGAAATAATTCAGGGATTTCTTGTTCAATTGGCTCTGGATCCTGATCTAAACTAGGTTTATCAGTCACAAGTGGATTTGTAATGACCTTGTCCCCAGCAAGGTTGTTTCCAAGAAGAAGGTGAATCCCTTCAAAAGGCAAAAAAGGCCTAATACCTAAAGTCACAGGTCCAGAAACAAAGTCCGAAGACGAATAGACATTATGGAGAGAAACAGGAATTTAGTCATTACAATCTACCCCGTTAATAAGCACTTTGAACCTGAAAATGAATTTTTAGAAAACGCAGGGTATCTGCCAATAAAAGAGACTTGGACGCCCCGGTATCTCTTAAAATTTTGACACGGGTAGCGGAAGAAAAATCACTAGAAAGTGATATAAAACCATTGTGAATAAATGGTTCAAAAATACCTATAATGTTATCTTGAGAAGAATTGACCTTGACCTCATTTATTGGGGATAAGAGGAGTTTAACCTCAAGGAATGTGTTATACACATTATTAGACTCTAATTGAGATGATGAAGAAATAAAGCCGGTGGGCTTAGATCCACTTTGACCTTCACGTTTTCTTTTCAATTTGAAACAATGTGACACTAAATGGCCATCTTTCTTACAATAATTACAAGAAAGTGTACCAAACTGTTTGTCAGAAGGAGATTGAGATTTTAGATCTGATGATGTGGAGGTGTTACTTGAATTTTGTGAACTGTTGTTATTTGATTTTCTACTCTCCCTTGAAAAATTCATGGATGAAAAGGAGGAGTTAAATTTACCTACATTGTTACGATATGAAAAGGACTGGGACGGTTTGCTGAGAAAGGAAGATTTATAGGTCAATGAATAATCGTCGGCCAAACATGCAGCAACCTCCAATGTATCAGCCTTTTGTCCATTGATAAATGTCTTGATGTCACTCCGAATGCACCTTTTAAATTCCTAAATCAAAACACGTTGTCGTAATTTTTCACAATTCTGACTGACCTTTTCAGAAGAACACCAACGATCAAACAGTTGGGTTTTTTTTATTCAAGCAAATTCGACATAAGTTTGATCCTCCGCCTTCTCACAATCCCTAAATTTCTGACAGTAAGATTCAGGCACCAACTCATAACCCTTGAGAATTAGTTCCTTCACAGAATCATAATCAATCATAATCTGAAGCCTGCTCTATTGACAACTGAACGTAAATTTCTCTGGCTTTACCCACCAAAGCACTCTCCAATAGCATAGACCATGACTTCTTAGGCCAATTCAGATTCTGAGCAATTTTCTCAAAATGAAGAAAATATTTGTCAACATCCTTTTCTCTGAAAGGGGGGACTAACCTGAAATGCTTAGTGATGTCAAAATCGTCTGAAGGGAAGAATTTTTCTGACTATCCAAGCTCTAAACATTTCATTTCTAACTGTAGTCGACGTTCTTCTAATTCTCTTTTCTTTTCTCTCTGACTTTCTTCCATTTGTAATTCATTGTCTTTCATTTCTAATTCTTTTTCTTTTTTAATGCCAATTTTTTAAGCTCCAAATCTGCCTGTATTTCTAATTCTAATTTTCTTAGTTCAAAGGTAGACTCGGGCTTGTAATCTTTCAAGGCGGATTCCTCAAATTGGCCTAAATTAAGTAAATGTTTGACAATATTGTACTGAATTTCCTTCTTGCGCACAGATCTTTTAACTTCTACTTTAAGGAAATTGGCCAGTGCTATGAGGTTGTCTTTTCTGAGGGAATCAAATATGTCCTGATCACCTGATCAAGGTCATCAAAAAATTCGTCTTGCTTTGAATTCCGCCATGATTGAATTTCGCTGAGTTCACAGTATACAGAAGTTTTGAAAAGGGCAGGCAAAATATTGTCGAACGGCTCAAAATGTTCGTCTCCCGGACAAGCCCCCAATTTTGTTATGTGCAGAGAAAACGAACAAAAGAGTGAACTCAGCAGTTTCCGTATAAAACGAAATTTATTACGAAAATAAAACTAATTGCTAAGTCAGGGATAGAATACAAACTGTAAAAGTGTACAGACTACTTATCTCAGCTGGGACGGCAAAGCTCCAGTCTCAGAGTTGTAACAGTCAGTCTGATGAATGAACAGTCCTTTGGCTTGCAGGCTTGAAGTTGCACAAAGTCCACAGTATAAATCCAGCGTTGGCAGTGAAGGTCTTGAAAAGTCTTGGAAATAATACTGCTGGAGTTTCCAAAGTCTTGAAGTAACATGCAAGAGACTTGATCCCAAAAGTCTGACTGAGGCTGTGCACGTCCCTATTTATACCCATGTGCTTACATAAGAGCATATAAGAACAATCTAGAACTTTTATTGACATGCTTATTACTGTTCTAAAATTATCTCTCTTACACAACTAACTAAATTTCCAGAATATTCCAAGCATGACTAATCGAATTCAAGGTTGTGAGGTCATTAAGGGCAGTGACTTTGAAAATGTTCTAGACTAATTAAACTAAGGTCATGATGAGTGTGGAGGAAAATGACCTACATAACATTATAATCATGATAGTCATCATCATTATTACATCATCCACAACAACATTTTCATTATCATCACTGTGATGATGATAATGATAATAACGTCGATGATGATGATTATGATGATGATGATGATGATGATGATGATGATGATGATGATGATGATGATGATTATGATGATGATCATGATGATGATGATGATGATTATTATTATATAGTTGTTGTTGTTTTATTCATTATGATGACAATAATGATGATGATAATGGTGATGGTGATGATGATGATGATGATAGTGATGATGATGATGTTGTTGTTGTTGTCGTTATTGTTGTTGTATTATAGGCATGCCTAGGTGGGGTAGTTAAGGATCATTACAAGCTTCTTTTAGTGGTGAATATCAAGTGGGTCAATCCTTCCAGAGTCCATGAGTGGAATTTGCAGCGGGTACTTGTAGATAATAGATACATGAGGTGTGAACAATAGTTGACAAGACCCATCTGCTACTATTCAATAGCTGTTTATTCTCATATTCCTTGACCATGTAGAACACAGTGTAATTTTCGTCCCTTTTTCCATTGTGTCGGTATAGCCTCTGATGAAGGTCGTCCGTGTACGTCCGAAACGTTAGGAACAATAAACATCTATTGAATGGTAGCAGATGGGTCTTGTCAACTATTTTTCACACCTCATGTAAGCTTTTTTGCAAACATGAATGTTATTGTTTAAGTGAATGTTAACATAATTAAGTAAGTACAGCATATGTGCCCTGCTTGGTGTCATTTGACTCTACTTTCTGAATTTCTAGATCATGTCATTTTGTTCCTGACGGATGGACATCCGGAAGACGCAGTGGCCGATAGTCTATCTGAAAGTGAAAAGGAAGCTCAGAGAAGACATGATATTATGGATACAATCAAGACAAGGAATGCTCAAATGGGGAATAAAGTCATCATCTTGACCTTTGGCCTTGGAAACCGTAAGAATTTTAATCTTAAAGATGGATCCTTTTTAAAAGTAGTCAGAATTGTACCTGTACTTTTTAGATCATGAACCTAACCCATTTTATGTCAATCGTCAGACAAATAGGTTCTCCTATCTGTATTTCTCACTGACAGATGTGAATGTTCACGCCAAATAATGTTATATAACTGAGGTTATAATGATATTTAGGGTTATGTGGTAGTGTGTTGGGGCCGGGAAGGCTAGTATTCCAATGTTGAAGGATGTAAAGATGACTGGAAGTAGCAAGTACTAAAATCTAAGATGCTACTTTATTACACTAAGCACTAGGCTACGTACATAGAGTGATGCTAAGCTAGAGACTGACTTGAGTACACTTGGGCTAAGACAGATATATATGCCCTCATGAATAATAATGACAGCTCATGAATGATAATTACATGACACTACGCTGATTCGCAGTTACCGAATCCGCAATTACTACATCTCTCCAATTCTCGTTGCTCTGATCTTTCGATGTATAGTACATAGAGTTGTTTCTATGTCCTTGTTGCAATACACCAGTTTATTTCTTTCTTGCCATTCTCTCAGCATGTTGATATGATAAACCCGCTTCAGTTTTCTACGGCCACCTCGCTCAATTCCGTAATCAACGTTCAAAACTTTCCTAACCACAGTGAATGGTCCTTGCCACTGAGCACTCAATTCATGCGTGCAGGAAGGCTAGTGTACAAGTACTTTATCACCGTTCTTAAAAGAAAGTTTTCTTGCTCCCCTATCATACCACCTGTTTTGTCGTGCCTGGGCTTTTTCCATGTTCTTCTTGACAATTTTTCTCATGTCGGCAAGCCTTTCTCGCATCGTTATTACGTATTGCGCCAAGTTTTCCTCCTGTGAACTTTTCTCAGTCCACTGATCCTTGATCACAGCGAGTGGTCCCCTTATACTTCGACCATACATTAGCTCGAAAGGTGAGAAACCGGTACTCACTTGCGGTACTTCTCTGTATGCAAAAAGAAGGTACAGCAAATATCAGTCCAGCTCCTTCAGGTCTTCTGCTACAAAATGTTGTAACATCGCCTTGAGGGTGCCGGTTAAACCTCTCAGTTAATCCATTTCCTTAAATGTGATATGGGCTAGTTTTAATCTTTGAGATCTTCAACTTAGCACACATATCAGTCATAAGACGCGACATGAAGTTTGTACCCTGGTCTGTCAAAATTTCACCAGGTAGTCCCATACGATCAATGCCATCGCAACAGTTTCAGCTTCCTGGTCTGGCATAGCCAAGGCCTCGGGATACTGAGTTGCATAATCCACAATGACTAAAATAAACTTATTTCACGTCGAGTTCTTTTCAAGGGACCCACAATATCCATTGCGATTAACTCGAACGGTATATTTATAATAGGCATCGAAACAAGAGGAGCTTTCTCAGATGCTCTCCGTTTTGCATTTTTTTAATATGGACTACTGTATTCTGCAACATCCTTGAAAATACTGGGACAGTGATAGCATTGTAGCAGCCTTTGTTTAGTCTTTTCAATGCCAAGGGGTCCTGACAGAGGTATGTCATTTGACACTCTTAGCAATGCATTACGGTATTCTGCCGGAATTACAATTTGTTTAACTTCACACACCTTATGAGAAGAAATCCACTTGCAATACAATAATTTCTCATGCCAGAAAACTCCAGTCTGATTTTCCGATGATTGATTTGCATCTGCATGCTCTCGCAGCTTTGCAAGAGTAGGATCGGCCGATTGAAGTTGTCTTAACTTATCCCGATCTAACCTGAATATTTCAGCATATTCCTGCTGACATTTTAACCCTCAAAGTGCCATAGACTTTATATGCATCCCACCCCACTGGCCAAGGACATTTTGAACCCAACAAGTCAAGATGCTAGGCTTCTTTTGACACATGCAGTTCATTTTATTCATGAAGAACCCACAATAACCCAAACGAATTTTACACCTAAGAAATTACCAAGCTCTCAGTATAATTTACATGTTTGATTGAACACATTTAGGGTGGAATATCGGGGTAAAAGTGCACATTTTTGGTTCAAAATTCAATGAAAATGATTAAAACATTCTGAAAATATATCTTATTGCTCAAAAACTTGAAATATTCTTAACATTTTCTCGTTGTGTAAAGACGAAAGTTCAGGTAAAAATTTTTACAGATTTATCATCGATGTAAACAGTAAACAAACAAACAAACAAACAAGTATTGGCATTTGTAAGTAATATAAATGCTCCCTTCTCTCTATATAGGAACACAAATGCGGAAATGTTTTTTAATACAATGTAACAAATATATTTTGAAAACTATAGGATATGGCGTTGCCCAATATTCATATGTTACTTATGTTTGTTTGTTCATTTCCTTTGTTTGTTTTAGTGGAAAGAGAAAGTCGTGCATTACCACCAATGCAAAATACACAGAAAAATCTTTGTGTATACTCATTATATTTGAATATGTTTGAAATCAAGTGTATTTTCTGTTTTTGTTGTGCATGCTATGTGTCATAAAAGTCTGAAAATAATCACAGTTGTTTGCATGACATGTAAACACAAACAATTAATTTGAATACACAGACAATCTGCTTCCATCTTACCATATGGTACATGCATGTAATCACTGGGAAAATGCAGCAATATCTAGCTATGGCATGGTGGATGATTGTTAATACACAAACAATGTAAGATTGAAAGTTGAAGACAACAATGCATCGTTACGATTTTTGATCAATAAAATTCAGTTTTGCAACCAGCTACAATCAGTTAAAGCCCGAAAATTCCAGCTTTTGGGTCTGAAGGCTTGGCCCCATCATGTCAGGATCGATCTTCAGTCAAATGTTCAAAAGAATGATCATGTCTTCTGACGAGAGTGCAACAAAAGTTGCCCACAAAATTGAAAGAAGCTTCAAGATATTGGCGGTACAAGTTCATACATGATTTATTTCGATCAAACAATGTGTTATGTACGTTGGAAATCTATCGCGAGTTCTTCACTTCAGTCTCCCTATGAAACGTACACAACTCAGTGACCACTATGGCTGTCTCCCATGTCGGACAGAGCACACAATGTAACATCAAAGTTTTCTTCACAGAAATATTGGGTTCTTGAGCATCAATCACTCGAAAATTAACAAGTTCGATTGAAATTTGATGAAAATCCGAACAAAAGTCTCCATATAAAGTGTTTTAACTTACAAGACTTTGATCACAGAGCACCGTCTGGAGCGTTCACCACTGCGTTCAGCAAGATCTGCTGTAGCCGCCATTATGGATCGTCACTCCACTTCAAAATCACATTCGACTGATGATCACCAAACTCTCCATTCTCCGTATATATTGTCTTAAAAAACCTTATATCCACCGTTTTTATCACTAACTAGGAGATACACTGACAAAATAATCACTGTCTTCCACATACATGGCTTGTAACAGAGTGCAAAATGCATCCCACTTGGGACGTACGCGTGAGCAATCAGAGCGACCTAATTAAATATGCGGGATAAAAATGAGTGACCGCTTAAGCAGAAAGGTTGCATAAATTACCGGAAATGTCCATATTTAAGCTAGATGATTTCATTATTTTAGTCCTTATATGGTACTGAAGTGGGTTCAAAGGGTAAGGATAGGATAGTCAGTGAGTTTAGTTAGGCAACAAGTTGCTGAGTTAGGCATTATTGAGCGATAAAGCTTGTCGATGTCTACATCGACGTGGCGTGGAACCCAGAAGTGAGCTGTCGATGTATACATCGACACGGCGCTGTAAGGGTTAATCAAGTGGACATATTCTTTGACACTTTACAAGTAACATCATCACTTTCCTTGTCACCATTGATGTCACTCAGATCTGATGAAGGCTCATCGAACGGCTCATCAAGGGCTGATGCATCATAGGAGGTATCATTACACTCACTCCCACTGTTTACATCATCCGCTTCACATTTTTTGAATTGTCCTCATCGAACAATCTAGAGATACCCAGCGAATCATCGTGTTCGTCACATGACCCATTTACCCAGAGTCTTGGATTTCATTGACCGTGTTAATGTGTTATGAAGCGCTGGTACTTTCGTCAGATGATTCCACTTCCTCATCAGGGTTATCATCACTTTGTTCCGCTTCACTGAGAGTCGGCAATTCCTCAACAGGTATTGCTCTCACGACAGACGCCTCATTTTGCTTAACTATAGCCTGGCGCTCATCCTGCGCTTTCTTTTAACATCTTGTGACCACTAACGCACGGCGATTCTGCAAGGCAAGAGCGTCCTCACCAAGCAGAACGTCCTTGGGTATACCTTTCCATACCTCAATACGTAAGGTCCAGTGAAAATTTCACTTTCGATGTGGGCTTTGACAACAGGCGCCTTGTGCACTGTTTCGTCTGCAAAACTAATATTGAAAGTCTCTCCAGGCAAATAGTTAGATTGTTGTACGACCTCTGGCTTTATCACGGTTTGACAACAACCCGTGTTCCTCTGAATACTTACTGGTTTCCCATCTCAACACCCGAAGTAAGTATTTCTCCCAAGTAGATACTCATTACCAAATTCAGCCAAAATATCGTAGCCTTTGTCGGCCTGACTTCTGACATGGCCAACGACCTTTGTCTTTGCTGAACCTGCATTTTATCAGACTTTTGTTTGGGACACTTGCCAAATGACCAGTTTTCCCCCAGTGTAAAATGCAGCTGAGGGCTTTGACTTCTCATAGTCAGGAGGCTTAGCAAAAATATCGTTACACGAATGATAAAAGTGCCAAATTTGCTGCAGATGTTTGCATATATGTGTAGATTAAAATTAAGTACTGCTCCAACAATTTGGGCCACCGAAAAGGATTCATGATGTCATAAATCCAAAATGGCCGCCATTCTATTGCTTAAAAATGGTAAAATACGGTTTATTCAGCCAGTTTTTTACTGTTTTTGAATAAACTTACACAAACATCCCAAATTACAAATAGGCCTACAACATAAAATTGATGCAAATCAATTATCATGATGACGTCATAAAGCCAAAATGGCCGACCAAATTCAAATTATCCCCATAGCCTAATATAGTCTGATAATGTTCAAATGGGCCTAAGCTTACTGTTAATTAAGCCTGTTTTCAGCTTTATAGTGCCTGAACTGAAATTTACACCCCACATTACAGACAACACATATAATTGAGGCAAATTAATTATTGTGATGACGTCATAAAACAAAAAGAGCAACCGAAATTACAAAATGGCCTATTATGAAGTTCACTATGCTTAGTACAATGACAAAATGATAGTTTAAAGGTAATGTACAATTTGTCTTGATGATCCATAAACTCAAAATAAGTGATGAATGAACTAAAACTTAGCCAATAAGCTCAACACAAGTCACAAACTATCATGAAATTATTGATTATTTAACAATGGCCGTTGCCTTAAAAACTGAATCAATATCAAGGAAATGAAGGCAACTTTACGCATCGATTCTACTACTTTTTAAAGTTGTGCAGTGAGTAGATCAGTAGTAGTGTGATTTCATGATAACGAAAAACATGGCGAGAAACCGGTGAATAAATCATGCCTTGACCCTGGTCATGCGACCTTGGTCCCTGAAAAATGGTTTTTATGTTTGTGATTTTAGTCATGTTCTCCCGAGAAGCCTTTTTCCGTTGCTGAATTTTCTTATTTTTTTGTGTCTCGATATGTGGTGATAGACACATAGTTTTGTGCTACAGTAGTTTTCTTTTGGAGGATGTGCTGGCCAAAAAGATCGTTTGGTCAGGCTTTTATGAACAAAGAGAATACTTTTTTGCCTTTTGAAGGTAGCTTAGCTTGCCTTTTTCAGCTTTCGTGAATTTTATGAAAAACGTCTCTGCTTTTCGTTTTTGGTCTCGTTTTGCTCTATGGAACCAAAAAACATAAAAAGCCAGGAAGAACATAAACAGAAATGGAAGGTTAACAAAGACAAGAACTCAGAAAGATTCTCAGATTCATCAGCAATCTTGCAAATCAAACCTTAACAAATGTTGCAATAAAAGCATTAAGCAAAGGCTTGAAATTTATTCCCACTCCGAAGTGCTTATACAGAAAAATTGTCGTATGAGATATCAACAAATTTATTCGCATCACAAGATTGTGCAATGTCATGAGAAAGAATCAATCAATCAGTCAATCATCTGTTCTAAGATAAGTCCATGTTCGACATTAATAACAGCGGGAAAACCAAAAATTGTAAAACTCTCTCGAAGCAACTTGGATCGATAGAGAAAATTCCATTCGCAACCCACATCAGAGAGAACATGATTCTAGCAAAAAAGACTGCTCTGAACAATCCGTCTAAAACCAAACAAATCTCAATAAAACCCATCAATAAACGAAGAGGCATAGTAATTGTGAATACGACAAATGACATTAAAGAAAGTTATAGACAGCTGCGAAATGTACACTATTACACTTGGCGACATAACTATACAGTGGATATTGTATATGAAATCATTTATCTACGACAAGAAGATCATTGACGAGATGATTTACAGTTTCCCCATTCCCATCAGTAGAATAATTTGTACACCACGATAGTATTTCCTGCCAAAAATACACAAAACCCAAGCAGAAGGAACAATCATCATCCAACGTCTCAATAGAAATGGCTGCTCGAGCCCAATAAACCAAATCTCGGAATTTCTAGACTTTGTCATAAAACCAATCGTCCAAAGACGACTTACATATGCCAGGGACACAAAAGCTACATTAACTAGTGAGAATCAATAAAAAAAAAGCAGGATGCGCTTACTATTTTCGAAACACCTGACATCAATTCTTGGTCTTTTGGCCAGAGGTCCACATATCTTTCTTTCATGAATTTGACTTTGTTTGTGTACCGTCTATTTACTGTCTGTTCTGTGCTGTTTTGTGTCTTTGTTTACAACTATTGTCTTACGAATTCTGACCTAGTGTTATTGGATTATGGATTGGTATTATTGCGATTATTCTATCGACAAAATCTCATACCTTGATCTTGTAGTCTTCAAATGTCAGAGACGCAATCGAGAGAGATGGCTCGATTTTAAAACCCACACAAAATTATCTGACGATATTTATCTGCCACCAACTTTCAAATGCTTCATTAAAGGTGAATTACTCAGAATTACGAGATAACAAAAAGAAAGACATAGCTAGCATCAAAAAAGAAGTTAATGTAACAAAACGTCAGCCATCCTTCATCAACAAATAAGAGCAATGATGTAACAAAAACTTGTCAGCACAACCTCATCAAGACCAGCCTAATCAAACAATATGATTAGAAACTGGAAAAGATTGAGGGGCGATTAAATGCTGGCAATCACTGCATGAAAACGCAATAATACAGATAAATCCACATTAATCAGTTGCCTGTATTATAGAATAATACACGTGAATACACATGAATCCACATGAATATAGGCTTGCTGAATACAAACTATGTATTCGTGACTGTATTCATCTGTATATGCACTCTTCAGCTAAAATACAGGCAATAATCCATGCTAATACAGTAAGTATTATAGTGTTTTTATGCAGTGCATGTTTTCCAGAAAACCTATAATAACGTATAAAGGAAGAAACACACAAAATATCCTCCTTCAAGTAAAATTCAAACACAAGCAACGTACAAATGAACGGTCTGAGCAATAATTCACGCAACAATCAGACCACAACATAATGGTCTTAGCATCTCTCTTTGTTGAACAATGGCTACCATCAAACTGAGCATGTAGGAATATAAAACCATTCAAGAGAAACCATATTGATCTAGTCACTATACCGTATCACAAGCAAAGGTAGAACCAGTGTGTGAAATTGCCTTCATTTCCTTTATATCGATTCGATTTTTCAAACACAGACCATTGTTTAATAATAAATAATCTCATAAGAGTTTGTTACTTGTGTTGAACTTATTGACTAAGTTTAGTATATTTATCTTTTATTTTGAGTTTATGGAATACAAATTGTACATAAACTTTGAACTATTATTTTTTTCCGTAAATGGGCTATTGTACCAAGCACAGTGAACTTCATAATGGGCCATTTTGTAATTTTCGGTTGCCATTTTGGTTTATGACGTCATCTCAATAATTAATTTGCATCAATTATATGTTTTGTCTGTAATTTGGGGTGTAAATTTCAGTTCAGGTGTTAAAATGCTGAAAACAGGCTTAATAAACAGTGTTTTACCACATTTTGGCGTTATGACGTCATCATTATAATTAATTTGCGTCAATTCAATGTTTTATTTGTAATTGAGAATGTTTGTGTCAGTTTATTCAAAAGAATATTGAAAACTGGCTGAATAAACCGTATTTTACCATTTTTAAGCAATATAATGGCGGCCATTTTGAATGTATGACGTCATCGAGCCTTTCCGGTGGCCCAAATTTTTGGAGCAATAGCTAATTTTGATCTACACACATATGTGAACCTCTGTAGCAAATTTGGCACTTTTGTCATCAGTGTAACGATCTTTCTGTTTTCTGTTGCTAAGCCACCTGACTATCACCGCTCTGCGACGAGTTATCAGACTTCTTTTCCTCATCCTTTTGCTGCTTATTTTATTGTTAAAACTTTTGAAACCCCACTTCCGCTCAGTCTGATCGCTAGCAGCGCCAGAATGAGCAGATTAATATATCTCACCAAGTTTTACCACTCCTTGTAGTTTTCGGATCCCTTTCCTTCATCCATGTTTGCATTCGTTGGGCACGCCCTCAACTAATTGCTCGATTATAAATAGTTCACATACCCGTTCATACTTTTCGTCACCTCTTAAGGACGGAATCCCACTTGTTTCCATCCAGCGGTCAAAAGTATCGGCAACAATATCATAACAATATCGGCAACAATATGTCTCTTCATCTGTATGTTTGCAAGCTCTAAATTTAACTCTGCATGACTCTCTGGTGAGCTCATATTTCCTAGGTATGGCCACCTTGACCTTATCATAATCCGGCGCTTCGTCTTCTTTCAACATAGAATATGTTTCCTGGGCCTTGCCGACGAGAGTCGGAGCTAATTTCTTTGGCCAAATCCTCTCAGGCCAACTATACGTTCGAGCTAGCCTCTCGAATGTACGAAAATGTGTGTCAACATTATCATCTTCTTTAAATTGAGGGAGTTTAGCAGTCCAATCATTGAACTCACGATCCGCGTCATGCAAACTTTCCTTTGCTTTTAGCTCAAGTTCTTTCATTTTCAAATCGAGCACCAGCTGTTCTCTTTCTGCCTACGATTCCTGTTTTTCTCTTTTCTTTTTCTTGCTCGCGTTTTTCTTTTTCTGCGTTTATACGCATCCATTCCAATTCTATACGCTTCTTGTGATTTGCCCGCTCTTGTGTATACAAATTCGATTTGAGCTGAAGAATTTCTTTTTGGTGCAAGAGGTTTTCATTTAAATCTTTTCCATTTAAACCACAAGTTGCGCCATAATCATCATTAGGCTCTCTCTTAACTTTCGTTTTGTCTTGGACTTCTGACATACTGGAAAACTTACTTTAGTATCACTATTAGACATAAGACCCCACCCAGCTAGTGTGAATTTCTTAATTGAATGCTAGTATTTCCCATGGCTTCTTATCTTTGTTTTTTGCCGCTAATGAAAAGATACACAAGTGCACAATCACAGAAATGCAGATTTCCTGTCGTACGATTTACACTGGTACTTAGTTAAGGGGCGTTCACCCCAGAAAAACAAGCTATCTTTAGATCTTTAAGATTTTGTTTCAATAGGTGTTTATATTAGTACTTACAGTCTTTTGCGTCAACAGGGTGTGTCTTCCCGCGTATACTGAAAGATTAATTAAACACTGAAACAAAAAGATTGTGAAAATTTCCTGCACACAGAAATTTTCCAGAAATTCAAAAGTCATGAAAAGCAAGTCCGGTTGCTTTAATGACAGTGTCCACGGCAAAGTTCAATTAAGTTCACTTCACACAAAAGTTCTTTTGTCTTCTTAATTGTCCACCGTTGACTGTGAACTGGTCTTCTACTGGCGATGGTTGACTTTTCCGCTAGATGTCTTGTCCTTGACAGTGCTAACAGTCCAACTTCCCGTCTTTGGTTTATTAGCTCCGTACACACGGCAACGTCTGAACCAGTATTAAGTTGATCAGCAAATTCAGTTCTGCTAGACTATCTCAGTGGACCGGAGACTCTGCTATGCTGGCACACACCAATACATATACAGGACAACAATCTCTCCACTGCAGATAGCACTTTCCAAAGTTTTCCCGTTTCTTTCAGCAGTAAAACTTGCTGCTTGTAGCAATGTCAGATTACAAAAGCTATAGAAGCATTCGTTCCGAGTCTCTCAGCTTTAAGTAGCACACAGTTATTTGTTAAAGTTCCAAGCGTGTCTCACACACGCTTATAAGTATCTTAAAGTACTTACAGGTTAAGCTTTGTTACAACCAGATTTCCTCCAAGTCCGTCTTGATAATATGAGTTAGAATCTCATTAAGTTGGCACCAATGTGATATAACCGAGGTTATGATGGTATTGTCGGTTACGTGGTAGCGTGTCAGGGCCAGCAAGGCTGGTATTCCAATGTTGAAGGGATGTAAAGACGACTGGAAGCAGCAAGTACAATAATTTAAGATGCTACTTTATTACACTAAGCACTAGGCTACGTACATAGAGTGATGCTAAGCTGGAGACTGACTTGAGTACACGTGGGCCAAGACAGATATACATGCCCTCATGAATAGTAATGACAGCTCATTAATAATAATGACATGACACTATGTCACAAATAGAGACTCGCCACAGAAGATAACTTGAGGAATTGTCTCTTGATTTTTTGAAGAGTAAAAAATTGTAAACAGTTGTCTCAAGGTTGAAACGATACTGTAATGCCTACTGTCATCGACATGAACACGTTTTGAGAAATAACGTTTGGAACAGTGTTTTTAGGAAAGGTTCTTCTCCCATAAGATATAGAAGTCTATAAATGATGACGTCAGCTGAGCTCAATTAGCTGTTACATATTGATTTAAGTTCAAGTGATGTTCTTCTGTCTGTAAAGTGCAGTTTCTTGTTTAACTTATAGAATAATATCGAAAATCTCAGTGTTCAATTTGTCAACAATGTTCAAGAGAAATTCATATTATTCCTGCGAACAATAACATTGTGCTCACATTTTTGAGAAAAAATCACTCCTTATTCAAACACATGCGGGAGAGAATAAAGAAATGTGATTTTTATGGCGCACAATTAGTAAAAATACCATCAAAGGTTAAAGTTATGAGCCCATGGTGGTGAGGTAGTGATCACGCGCTCTCTGTTTGCCGTTCAGCTGATAAGCAAATCAATAAAAATCTCTATATTCAAATTTCTTTTTAAGCATTGGTGAAAAAACTATCACTGGAATTTACATAGGGATTTACATAGGGACACAATAAGCAGTTACATGCAGTAACACACACATTATAGACAAGAATATGAATTTGGTCAGCACAATGACTCTAGATATTAATCAAAACCAGAGACTGTTTTGTATATAAGACATCACTTTTACATACTGCTATATTTCTTGGATTGCCACTTTGTCTAAATGAATTACAGAATTGGACGAGGAACTTCTTGAAGCAATGGCGAAACAGGATGGTACTGATTTTGACATTCCTAGAAACACGAGTGCTGGAGAAATTAAAGTAAGTATCAGCGTTGCTTAATTTCGCTACAAAATTGCAATATTTTACCAAATTTGTGTCGATCAGAGACAGTTTGATTCAAAGGGTCTGTCTTAATATGTAAAATGTATCATGGAATATCATTCACGTATGAATGTTCATAAGTCATATGGTTATTATATGAAACCGGTGCTTATTCTTGAGGGTTTCCCAGAACAAAACGTTACAAATGGAGCATTCCTGTCGTTATTTGTCATAGAAAAACCGGCCTCATATCATCTGAAAGGTCTCATGAAAGTATACATGTATGCGCTTTTTGTCTATATTTTATGCACATTTACAAGAATTAGTGTAAGCAGTATAGTATTGTAAGTCACGTTTTTATTGTTTTAGTTTGTTGATTTTTAAAATCGATAATTAATATCAATAAAAGTGAAGAAAGTTGACACATTTTCCATGCTTTATATCGTTTTGTTTCATTTTTGCATGCAGTCATTTATTTTCGCACGAAGATAAAGTAGTAAATTTGACTTTTTTGTGCCTCCCAAGAAGTTCCAATAAAGCTATACTACATCTGAAATCAAGAAAATAAAGTAACTGTCAGAAGATGTTTCTTAAAACGTTCGCCAATTCACTGCCATACAGTTTACCTGCACGGCGTATAACTAACAGATGACTTGTACACAGTAAATGATCCTTATTTACATCATTCTTATTAGTTTAGGTTATTCCTAGGCAGGTGATTTGGTATCCTAAATGGTGCAATCTCAACTCAACTAAGCCTTCAAACGTTCCCATAGATTGCTTTTCTGTTTAAAATGTGTATTTGCTCGAATAAAGTTACAAATACGTATGCGTATACTATGTATGATATTTTGCTTCAAGGTTGGCAGATTCACCAAAGTTACCAACCCAAATAACCTTCGAGCTGAGATGGCATCCTACTACAACTTCTTCTCAACAGGGGTTATCACTGACAAACCAGTATTCTCGGTACCGCACCAAGCCGCATCTGGTATAGGTAGGTAAGAATAAGCAAACAAACTGTTTGTAGACAAGGGTAAAAAAACATTGATGTTGTCAGAAACTGAAAAGTGTGACCCACCTACAGAACTTCAGGTTCGTCCTATGGTCACGGTTAGTCAGAGCTTGTCTGAGGATAACTTCTATGATAAATACATACAAACGTCCTCCAATCTTAGGATGATGTTTAATTACACTCTAGCTTAACGTGAGCTCAATGTTCTTGACCTTTCGAGTGACAATCGCAATCGTATTTAGGACGAAAATGTATAGGTTACACCAAATTTGTGATATCATTTTGTGTTTTGTTCCAACGTCATAGTTCCCATTTTTTCAAAGCATATTTATGTGTATTCTTTATGGTACGAAAATAAAATTATAGCCCGTTCAATTATTGACAGAGAATGCTCACTAGGGAAGAGTGTTATTTAAACACACAATAAAAATTTTCACCCCTTTACTACCAACATACAAATATAACACAGTCCATTGGGTATTATACACTTTGAAAAGACAAATGATATTCAAAAAAGTATTGTCTTCTTGAAATTAATGTACAGAGTGCCATCTACCTATGCAGTTAAATCGTCCACGAATAGCAATGCACTTTCGATGACCAAATACTGTGGTAGTTCTATGGAAGCGATGGTGTCCATAAATATAATGCACGATCATGATGTAATCATTTCTTGTGTTCTACAGGTTTGATAACTACGGTGGCTCTTCCAATATTAGAGGGTGGTAAGTTGGAAGGAGTTGTTGGGGTGGCCATCACCTTGCAAGATCTGTTTGCCGACGTTACAAATTTCCAAGAGGGCCAATCAACGTACTCGTTCATCTACGAAGTAAAGAGTAAAGCAATGGGTGAGTAAACCTCTGAGAGCGCGTGTCTATCTGTAGTCTTGATTAGCCAATATCAGCCAGTGGCTCTACCTATTGACAGGCAACATTATTGTTGTTTTTGTCGTTTACCCTGTCGCAAGTGTACGTTGAGTATTACATTCCTTGATGGATGTATCCCCTTTCAAAATACCTGCAAGGTTTAAACAGCTTCTGACTGGTTCGACCTGGCCAAAGGTGGTTAAAAATTATGTAAGTCTCCCACAGACAGACTCAGTGCTCAGTAACTATATAGTCACCATATCTATGCAGATCTCCATACCTGAAGTACTTAAGGTAGTTGGGAGCTATGCAGTCACAGTTTGGCATGTCTGATAAATAATTTTGACTCACTTTAAAATGGCGACAAATGATCTTGAACTTTCAAAATCTTTGAATCCAAAGCCGAATGAAGTAAGAGATGTGAGAAATTTATTTGGCACAAAGACAGGGAAGCAATGATAAAGATTACACATTATGCTACAAATACGCTGGAAACAGATTGTACTGAACCCAGTCGCCGCACAGCGGCATCATAAAGATCCTTTAGATACCATAAACACAATCATAATGATATGTGAGGAAAGTTCGATGCCATTTGTTTCACTTGGCACAAGGGTGAGCAAAAGCAAAAATTTCTATCCCATATATATGTACCTTTCCCATAATTTACAAGAGTTTTTAGCAGAAGGTATAGGGAATGATTTGTGTACTTAACTTCAACTGGAAACTCCCAAGGCTGAAGTTACCTGGAATTTCACTGCATATTAAAACTGAAACACTTTTCGGGAAAAGCGAAATCCGATAACCAGTTGAAAAGTTGCTACAGATAAACAGAAATGAATAATATTGAACTTACAAAATCCTTACTAGCCATCCCGTAGTATTTATGTGATTCAGTAAAATGAAAATACCATTATAGGTCTAGAAGGTGTCAAAGAACGAAGTAAACTCCTCTAAACAACATTTAATGTCTAAATTGGTGTAGTCATTGGTTTTCAAATGTACTATAAACAGAACTGTGGATAAGCATGATCTGCCAGTTGGTGATATCAGTATAAGAGAGGAGAAAACCATGGGTAATGAAAAAAGCCAAAACTTTGAGTAAATATAGGGACATATAGCGCAAATGTTATCACTGAGCGATTTGAAAGACCTGAAAGGTATTAATGCAGTTAAGCATAAGTAAATGAAGAAAAACGTTACAATCTTGTGTTAGATAGTAGTGAGTACATAATAGAACTCAAGCCAAATGACATAACACTGAGTGATTGGCAGGATCTGAAAGGTGTTGATAAAGGAAAGAAGAGAAAATATAGCTGCAAGCAGCGATGTCGGGGCCCGAACAATGTAAGTGGGTAAAAGAAGTTGAAGATCGTTAATGAGGTAAAAGGTCATCTTGATCACTTGTCTTTTTTGCAGAAAAGGTTTGTTCCCATTGATATCCCTTTCCACCAAAAATCAGATCACTACGTTTATTGGCTAGCTCAAAATTAGATATGTGCATAATTGGTGATGTAAAGGATGCGGGACTATAACGTAACCTATCCTACCAAATACAAACGGTATAACACTTGTAGTTACTGATTTATTGACTTTTGAGAAATCAAGGTCAAAATAAACCTGGTCATTTGATATTTTATCAAATAGTTTTCCTTCCATACTTGCCCCTATTTACAAAAAAAAATCAGACGCTTGCTCAGAATTAGATATGCGTATAATTAATGGACACAGGAAATTGCATAATTGGATCTAGAATAGTTATCCCTCTGTACCATTCATCAGACCTCTAGGTCTATTGGGTAGACTAGAATTATAAATGCACATATTGAACAATGCACAAGATGTTACATCATAAGGTCTACCATCCTACCAAATATGAAGGATATCACCCTTGTGGCTACTGATTTATGGGCATTAAATTGTATTTGAGGTCAAAGGTCATTGAAGTCACGTGTTATTTTTTCAAACATTTTTGTTCCCATAGTTATCCCTGTATACAAAAAATCAGACCTCTAGCTCCCTTGGTGAAAGGTCATCGGTCTCACGTGATATTTTGTCAAAAATCCTTGCTCCCATAGATATACCTTTGTACAAAAAATTGGACCTCTAGCTCTATTGGCTAGCCTGGAATTAGATATATGCATAATTAATAAGGTATATGATGTGACACCATAAGTTTACCATCCTCTCAACTATATAGCCATTGAAGCTACTGATTTATAGGCGTATATGTATATTTGAGGTCAAAGGTCATCGATGTCACGTGATAGTTTATAAAAAATTCTTCTCCAATAGATATGCCTGTGTACGAAAAATCAACCTCTAGCACTATTGGGTAGCCTAGAATGATATATGCACATATATAATGTGGCACAAGGTGTCGCCCAATAAGGTCTACTATCCTACCAAATATGGAGGATATAGACCTTGTGGCTACTGGTTTTTAGCCATGTAAGTGTATTTGAGTTCAAAGGTACTCGAAGTAAATTTTTAACTTGTACTTTCGTCTTTGACCTACAACATATCGTTATTCCCATGACATCACTAATTTTTTTCGACCACTTGTGCATGATTATTCTACTCGTAAAGTCCTTGCTGGAAATGTTTGTATCCCAAAACATAATCTCACACTCACACAAAATCAAATTACGTTCGTCGCTGCTGCAAAACATTGGAACTCACTTCCCTCCTCAATTAAACAGACAACATCAAGACAAAAATTTAAAAAGGCGTTGAAACAAACTCTCCTCTATTCTATGGTTGATTGATTTAGTTTTTCTTCCTTCGTAATATGTCAGACTTCATTTCTTTTCAATAAGTATTTTCAGTTATAAATGTTGTTGTATTGTTTCTTTTTTATTTCCTGATTTCATCTCTTTTCCTAAATTGTGATATTCCTTGTTGCTCTGTTTCCCCCACCAATTCCGATTTATTTTGAAGTTATTTCTTTATGTATTTAGTATCAGAGTATGCACCTATTTTGTTCTACATGTATAATATTTTTGCAACTCTTAATACCTTCATTATTTCGCGCCCATAGATTTCCTCTGTATACCAAAATCAGACCTGTAGCTCCATTGGCTAGCCCGGAATTAGATATGCGCATAAGGTACATGATGTGGCACAATAAGGTCTACCATCTTACCAACTATGAACGCAAACGCCATTGTGGCTACTGATTTATAGGCATAAATGTATATTTGAGGTCAAAGGTCATCGAGATCACGTGGTATTTTGTCAAAAATCCTTGCTAAAATAGATATGCCTGTGTGACAAAAATTGGACCTCTAGCTCTATTGGTTAGCCCAGAATTAGATTTGTACATAATAAATGAGGCACATGATATGTGACACAATAAGGTCTACCACCCTACCAAATATGAACTCTACAGCGATTGCGACTACTGATCTATAGGCAAATAAGTATATTTGAGGTCAAAGATTATCGTGGTTATGTGATATTTTGTCCAACAGCTTTGTTCTGAAAGTTAAGAAGATGATTTTTGATTTTTGATTTTTCAAATGAACGTTTATTACTAAAATTAAACTCCTGTACAGAAAAGTACATATCAAATCAATTCAAATTTTGAGACGAAAAGCATAAATGAAATCAGACAAATGCGTTATAGCAAATGATGGTCAATTACTGAAAAAAACTAAGCAAAGTTGGACTCTTTAAAAACCAGCAAAAACTGCAAAATGGCTATGACACTGAAGCTGGAGCGAGACGGAGAGAACTGGTGAAAAGGCAAACAGGTAGCTATATCACTTGCAACATAGGGAAGGATACCAATTAAATCTGAAAAAAGCACAATTTTGTCATTGACAGAAGGCAAGATGCGAGGTGCATGAAAATTCTCCACTGAATAGGAGAAAGCAAAACAAAGTTCCGAAACAAGAAAACAGCAACAGAAATTTGCAAAGAAATAGAACAAAAAACACCTTACATCTTGCAGAAAAATGCCGCCTAACCGCCAATGAGAAGGGACATGCCAACCAAGAATTTTCTCAACTGACTACCCCCTCTCAATCCGAGGAGTACGGTGCCCAGGACGAGTTAGGTTTTGGCAAAAGGGAAAGTGTGCTTAGAGGTGAAAGCACACAAAAGAAAGAAGTGTTTGTAACAAAATTGAAGTAATAGTAATTCCATCAATGTCTACGGAAGCAATGATGTCATTAATACACTAAATGTTTTTGAAAGCACTTACGTTTGAATTTAGCGTGAAGTAATTATATTCTTCTTAAATACGAGAACAAGCTCGCCTTTTAAAAACAGAAACAAGCATATTACTGATTGAGGGATCATGACCATTAATTGCATTTTGTCTCGTCACATGAATTGCAATTATAGCTGTCGTAAAAAGAAACTTTAAAAGCGCAAAAGTATTCTTGTCCATGTATGATTTATGAAAGGATGGACCTAAAACAAACCACGAGTATAAAATCTTGCATTCCTGACCAAGAAAACGGTGACTGAGTTTACGAAGGAGAATAAACACAGGAGAAAGACGAGGGCATTCTAAAAAATGTGTAAAAGGTCATCTCTGGCACTACAGAAAATACAATCAGAGGATGAGCTATACCCAGAATGGAACATAAACGAGCCAGTTGCGTACGCATCGTGGCAAAGACACCATTGAAGATCTCCTTTTTTTGGAATTGGACTGAGATAACAAGAAGTGGACAAAGGTTTGATATTTTCAGAAAGTGGAAGAGGATCTCTCCAAACTGTATCTTTACGTTTATTGTTCCCATAAAAATTGGACATAATGAAGAATTTATATATGCTACCCTTTTCAAATTTAAACAAGGGACAATTAAAAATAAAATAGTCATCAGTGCCTTAACAAATAAGTTCGAAAGAGTACGAAGGACGATGACAAGAATGAACGTCATCCAAATAAATTTCCTCTTCAAAATAACTTTAGATTTTGTTTTTCCAATCACAGGGAATAGAAGCAACCAACGTCTTGACAGTATTTGTTAAAATTCTATCCGAAAGAATAGAAATAATGTTTTTAAACAGGCTGAGGGAGCGCCAAGTTTTTTGGAAAGGGTCAAAAAGATCTCCAACTTTTGTAATGCCAGCACTGATAAAGTGATTAACAAGAGTACTATCAAGAGGGTTTGTAAAACTAACACAATCGTTGAAAAAAAGGGCTTCATGGAAGATATCTTTGATTGAAAGGGGTCCACCTTTTCTCAGGAAAATACATGACTTCCAGACTCTCAAAAGCTCAAGATAAAAATTAGGTAGAAATTCTGGAACAGACTGAAAATTCACTGTAAATAGTTGAGAGGTGTACTTGAGATTATCAACACTTCGAAAATAAAAATCAGCAAACAAAAATGAAGGATGATCCAGACCTGAATACAAATATCTTTGAAGATAATTTAACCTGAAAGCTTTCACACGTGAAGAGAGATCGATAAGATTTTGCCCTCCTAACTTCAATGGAGCAAAAACTGTTCGACTTGGCAACCAATGTTTTCCTTGCCAGAAGAAATCAAGAAATTTGTGCTGAATTTCATCAATGATAAAAGCAGGAGGACAGAGGCAAATTAAACGATGAAAGAGTTTAGTTGCAACAAGTTGATTAATAACGATAATACGGCCTTGGAATGACATAGCAGGAGCATATCTGTTGTAACTTATTGTCAATCTTTGTAACACACTCACTGAAAAATACTCATTACTGTTGCCCAAATAAGCACCAAGGACTTTGAGACCAATACTATCACAAAGAATTTCAAGTGGATGATCAGCACGTCCACGCCATGAGCCGATCCAAAGACCTTGGGACTTACGATAGTTAATTTTTGCATTACTGGCATGCTCAAAAGATAATGATGACTGACACGATCAAAAGCTTTTCCTGGTCTAAAGAAAGAATACCACGAGGAAGATTCATGTCATTATGAAATGAATGCAATCCCTAATTAAATGAATATTGTCAAAGATCTCCTGGAACAGTATAACTTTGATCTACATAAATGATATCTTGCAAAACTTGCTTCAAGTGAAGTGATAAAGCTTTAGTGAAAATTCTATAATCAGAGCAAAGGAGCAAAGTTCTTAAAAAGGGAGTTATCCCCTTGTTTCGAAGGAGTGTGATAACAGCTGTACGACAGGACGTTGGAAGAAGGCCATCGGAATTGACTTTTGAAAAACCTGGTGAAAATCTTTCCCCAGAAGAGACCAGAATATTTTATAAAATTCACAAGGTATGCCATCAACACTAGGTGTTTTTACCATTTGCAATGTTCTTGAGTGCGAAGGTGTACTCATCAAGACTAATGGGTTCATCAAGTTGAGTAACTTTGTCAGCAGGGAGATCATGAAGCAAAGTATTTTGTACTTCAGGTGAAACAGGCTCAGCAGTAAAAAGGTTTTGATAAACTGGCGAGTAAGTTGACGAATTTCTCTCTAATTTTCAGTAATTGTATGATCTTCACGTTGGAGATGAGTAATGGATTTACGACAGCCTTTGTATTTTTCAAGAAAAAAGATAAACTGTGAATTAGTATCAGAATCATTGAGCTGTTGAAAACGAGAACGAATAACTGTACATCTGGTATGAATCAATGTTTCAAAAGTATGACTTTCCTCAATAAGCCTTGTTTTGAACGTTTAAAGTGATGAACTCGTTCAGCGCTGTACAGCTGACTTAATTCTTTAATCTTTTGTTTTCCTGTATCCCACCAAGACTGAAGAGAAGAAAACCTGTCCTTCTCATTTCGCCAACCTTCCCATTCCTTAAATAAAGTACAGTAATTTTCATCGTTAAAAAGACTAGTATTGAGACACCAAACTGGATTTTTGTTGACACTCGAATTCATAGTTAAAACAAGAGAAACAAGAGAGTGATCAGATAAATCAGTAGGAGAGTCAATAGACACAGATTTAATTTTCGAAGTCAACCTCTTGTTGATGAAGAAAGTATCAATGCGACTTTTTTGCTCTCCTCTCTGCCACGTAAAATTTTGAGCCTGTTTATGAAAATAACGCCAGGCATCAGAAAGCTTACAACGATGGACAAGCGAAGAAAAAACTTGCAAAGACTTTAAATGAGGTTCAATATGAGACGACCTGTCTAAATCAGGAACAAGAGTACAATTAAAGTCTCCCCCTATGACAATATTTTCATTGTCAAGATCAAAATCAAGGAGAAATTTACGAAGACTTTGAAAGAAAATACAACGATCATCTCCACTTGAAGGAGCATAAATATTGAGCAAATGAAAGGAAGTGTCATCCATCTTAATATGTAAATGAAGAAGACGACCCTGGACAACATTTTTTACAGAAACAACATCAACATTTTTGTTTCGCAGAAACAGCACTGCAACCCCAGCAGAGTTACTGGTACCATGTGAGAAGTAAATAGGCGCGCGCCAAACGACTTGCCACTGAGCCTGATTAGCCACTGTAGAATGAGTTTCTTGTAAAAAATAAAATCAGCGTGATGATTGGACTTCAATGAAGACAAAATGTTGTACCGTTTTAAAGAATCATGACACCCATTTACGTTCCAAGAAATGAAACTTGCCATCACTAGACAAGCAAAGACAAGAACGATTTTACTTCCCATATTTAGTAATTGCCAAGCTTTTACATTGTCTAACATGTTGTTGTAACTTTGTCACAAGATTATGGATATAAAACTCTTTGTTGACTAGTGACAAGATCTGACCTGCGTAAGTTAACAAATGACTTTATGAGAACTTTGAAATCTGAGCAGTAATCTTTACATTTTTCTATCATGTTTTTAGAGCCTTTAATGTCTTCTAAAAACTCAAGCAAATTAGATGGCTTGATTTGCAGCTTTTCCTGAATTTCTGATAGGTCAGAATTTCAGACGAAACAGACTCATTATCCTGATCAGAAATTTTGCTGAGAACATCAAACGAGTTTGATGTTTTCACTCCTGACCAAATAAACTGACTTTAAGAATTTTTTCTCGGAGACTGAGACTGAGACATAAATAAGTCCTGAGAATAATTCATATTGACACCTGAAAAAGGAGTCTCAGGAAACTCAAGGGAATGAGATTGAACTAGTGAAGATGATGACAATGAAGGCGGGGGTCGAATGATAAAACGGGAGTAGAGGGGAGCGGAGAATACGAAGGCGAAGCAGGGGTTCGTACCCTGTCTTCATCGGCATGGACGTTAACGTTTCAGCAGAGTTAACACCTTTTTCTTTTCTCTTGGGCGTCAGTGCATTGACTGTTTTTACTGGTGAGCGATCTTTGATGTAAAGAATTTTCATCAACAGATGTAACTTTGTGAGCGGACTCTGATTGTGCCTCATTGTTGTCAACAAAGCGAGTTGACGTTGAGGCATTAATTAATGTTGAGGTATTAATTTCTGGGGTATTCATATGCTGATCAACACCTTCATTTGCATTTTCTTGACTTTCAACAATATCAATTAGACCTGAGTTTCGTCCACACAAGAATCGTTTTTCTGAATATTGCCTGTGTCATTACCGTTGTTTTCTGACGATCTACAGTTGGGACAATGTTTACGGATATGACCTTTTAGTCAACAATGAAAACAACGCAGTTCATCGACAGAAACCTAAACGGAATGAAAACGATCAGCATATTTGATCTGATGTTCTCGTTATGTAGCAAAACATGAACTTGTCGTCTAAACGACTTTACATGCTTCAGCGAAGCGTTTTTACAACCAAGAGGGATTGCTTTTATATGTCCAACAACTCTACCAAGTTTCCATAAATATTCTTCCAAAACTTCATCAGGAATGAAAGGAGGAACATTTGACAGAATTAATTTTGAAGCCGGTTTCACCATGTGTTCCACATCGACTAATTCATCAAACAAAGCGAACTTCGATTCAACAATGTTTTCAACATTACCGAGTGTTGCTAAAAACACAACAACGGACTTATTCATTCTAGATGCAGCAATAACATTTTCACTTCCGACTTTCTTTGCAATTTCTTCAACATAGCTTTCAACGGGAACACCTTCAATATTAGTACACCTGACAGCATGCTTGCGTGTCAGATTCCGAAATGGCTTGTCCTCCGGGTGGCCATATGGCCGACCACGGGTTAACAAATGACAAAAACAAGACCCAAAAGAACTAAACACTACTCACAACATAAACTGATGACAATTGACGAAGGATGGCACTTCTCACAGGTAGAAATTCAAAACAAGTAGGAGCCCTTCTTCTGTACGTCTATCGAATATGGCGGAAGAAGAAGAAGAAGAGAAGAAGAAGAAGAAGAAGGTTAAAGATCCAGAGTAAATACAAAGGGGACCAGCCGTACATAGGGCTTGGGCCCTAATGATTGACAATCTTCAAATCTAGAGTACAAAGCATTAGTTAACAGCTTATTTGAATTTTACGAAGAAAATACAGAAAGCCGTAATGTGAAAATGTGAAAACAAGAACCCTCCTCAAACAATAGCAGTTCTTACACTTAAAGATAGATGCACTGATATATATGGTACCTTGACAGGACGAACACTGACACATCCTCTGATGCCTGCACCGAGCACTGTGGAGGAAGATTCGGTGTTCGTTCATATTACTTCATTGGAGAGAGAGGCCGACTTTGAAGAAAATGTTTACAAAGTGTCACTGGGGTGAGTTGTCTTTTGAAAAAAAATTTGGTGTTCTTGGCAGGCTATTCCGTATAAATACTCTGCAAGAATTAATATGTGTCATAATACTATCTTTGGAGAGAAAATAAAAATAATACATACATATAAATGTATGTATACAGGTCAACCATAAATTAATTGGTACAGATTTACGTGTAGTTATGTCTGCACTAAGCTACTATTCACAACAATTTACTTTACTGACAGGGAACTAGTAGCTACAAAGTCACGATGTACAGGCAAGTGTTGCTTACTTTGCAGTAAAATCGCTTCTCGGCATCCATTTGTTGCCTCCTTCATATAGTTTGGTGTGGTGTAGTGTAGTGTAGTGTAGTGTAGTGTAGTGTAGTGTAGTGTAGTGTAGTGTAGTGTAGTGTAGTGTAGTGTAGTGTAGTGTAGTGTAGTGTAGTGTAGTGTAGTGTAGTGCAGTGCAGCGTAGTATCGTGCATGTAGTTCAATGTTATCGATGTCAAATTATGTTTAAATTATGTTATATTATTATATTGTTGTGTTTTATTGTTATTTTATTGTTATGTTATTTTTTGTGTTGTTTTTTTTGTCATATTATATTGTTATGTTATGTGTTTGTGTCACAGTATGTTATGTTATGTTATGTTATGTTATGTTATGTTATGTTATGTTATGTTATGTTATGTTATGTTATGTTATGTACGCCCGCTTCTTTGGCAGAACTGATGAGTTTGGAATGGCCATCTTTACCTCAACAAGGACAATACCGCGTGGAAATTCGGCCACTGAGGGCGTCGACACCGTTCAAGTGCCCTCAACCTTTCATTGGCGCAAGGTATGCAGAAAACGAGATAAGAAAGCAGTCATTTCAATAAACTTAGCAAATCTTTTTTGACTTAACGATTTGCAAGTATTTGATTATCTTCAATTGTGCACAGCGTATCTATAAGAGTAAGCATTTTCACATACTAGAAGGTATTCCATTGTGGCTGTGCAATGTCGTCGATGGTAAATGAATCAGTAAAGCGTTTTATCGTAAAATTCGTCTTCTTCATTATTCTAGGTAACTGGAACACCATACGTAGTGTGTCTGGTTTTGGGAGAAAATGACAAGGAGACCATTCTGTCTGAGCAGGATCCCACAGGTAAAAATGCATGCATAAAATTATCTTATGAATATCTGCATTCCTGGGAATCGTATGCAAGATGGTGACTGTACTGGATTTCCCTAAAGATACATTGAATGTCGTCACTCTTGTTTGTTTTGAAGATTATCCATAAAATTATGGTTTCAATAGAAGCCATAGTGAAGCAATTTGTTCGAGGGGGAAACAGTACATGGTTGCACGGTCACTCCATAGAGTGACCATGATGAACAGGTAATCTTTGTAATAAGGAAATTGGTCATTTAGAAATTAAAAATGACAGAAGTCAGATATTACAACAACGGAACCTTTTGTTTTGATTGTAGATTACAAAGTTAACATTAACATCTTTCAATTTCAGGAGACGACTTCACATTCATCTATCATCGCTTGGACTTAACATCTCCACCTGGTCTTTGCAGACATTTTAATAGGACTGCAACAAGAGGTATTTCCTCAGTAATTTATTAGATCATGGTTGTTCTCTCGGCGAACCGCTCTATAAAAATTATAACTGTATAAAACTGGGGTTCTGGAAAGTGTACCTATTTTAGGCCTTAATTTTAACTAATAAACCACTCAACGCCTTTTGGGTATGAGGGGGCAAGATGCCATGGAACTGAGGGGTTCGCCATTCCACGACGAGGCTGTTCAGACAGTATGTTGGGCAGACGAAACGCACATAGTAAGGCAGATAGTAAGTCAGACAGTAAGTCAGACAGTACATCAGGCAGTACATCAGGGTGAGTGAATGCACCATGTAATATCCCCTCCCTTTTTAAGAGACATGTCATTAGGCCATATCATACATAAGTCTGTTAAATGGTTTGCTAAGCACCAGTTTCTTCGTGGTTAAGAAGAACGGTCATTTCGTTTACGACCTGTTAAGCTTTTTACGAGCTTATCAGGCCGTAAACATACTAACGGAAGTGGAATATTATGGTCACACCATACATCACCACTTAATTGAATATTTCGGGTTTTTTATGTCAATGGTGAGAGCATACATATTTACTATAAGATTTATGTACGATGACGGGTATATTTTATGAGATGAAGGCTGAAGATGTGTACAAGTGGCTGCTGATGGGCTCTTGGCAGCTGTGTTGCTAGATCTGGATGAACGAGTTATGCAAGATCCACCATACTGTACTCCAGAAGGGAGATGGCACAAAGGCCACCTGAAGTGCATGATAGCCATTCAGAACCGGCTTTCTCTGTGGAGGGTTTGGAGATATGACAGCAAAACAGTTAAAGCTTTGAAGAGGGAACGAATCAAGATGATGAGGTAGAGAAAAAGGGATATGATGGTTTTGAAGAAAGAGTTGCCGTTTTGGCTGGGTTATGGCAATCCCTTACCTCTGACTACATTTAAATGTGATATTAGAAAAACAATTGCTGTTAGTTATATTTCCTATAAGTATAAACATTAACTATGACTGATAACTTAGGACCTTGGGAATGGCCTTGCCTTGCCTTCCACCACAGATGTCATGCAGTTAAGAACTACCTGTTGAGCTGGCAGATGAATGTTGCCAAAAGGCATCAATTCAGAGCTGACCCAGGAGTTTTCTTGGATGGTGTACAACCAAGATCAATGAGAGTCTCACCATAGGGTTCAGGACCTACAGGGCTTGAAGTTCCAGTCAGTCCTGAGGGTACGCCTTAGGATAAACAAACCAGATGGTGCCCCAGATCATTCAGAGCCCGTGTTCTTCAACAGGTAAGATGCTCTTCTATAGGCCAGTAAGATTGATGAGGCATTACACGGGGGCTCTCCCACTCCCCTGCAGAAGATGGAAAGGGGACATAGAGGGGTTCAGTTTAGTTGGTTGATTAGTTTATCACCCACTGGCTGAAAATCGCTAAATAGCAGCACCTGAGAGGCAGCTCTTAAATCGAACAACCAGCAGCTCTCAGAAACAAAATCCTAACAGGTCCTTTATGTACTCCACAACATGCCAAATGAAGCCGGCACAAAAATTGTTGGTTCATATCTTGTCTAAACCATCAAAATCAGCGGTGAAAAACCACAGTTTGCCGGATTAAAGCCAAAGGTGAGAACGAGTTGATCAACACAACGAACCTCCTAGAGAGAAATTTTGTCATGTACACCCTGATAACGTAACAAAAGATGGTCACACTTGACGATGGCTATGTTGTTAACACCTTGTCATGATTGACATGTTTAATGGGATGCGCAGCACGCGGCACAGAATGATGGTATATTCTACGCGTGCCGACAAAGGGAAAATGACACAACGATGAATGATACTCGTGAATGGATAAAATTCTGTGGCAAGCAAATGCCACGAAAAAACATTAACAACTCCATACCAACTCTCTCCGTATTTCATCTATCGCACATCGTCTGCTTCTTGTGTGTTATGTTATGCGTGGCGAATTACTTGGTACGTTACTCAGTCGCTTGTTTTCTGATACACGCTGGCCGGCCGTGCTGCAGTAAACACCGTGGTACACACTGGCTAACCAGCGGCAGTAATGTAGTAAACACGGCGTTTACTTCTGCACGGCCGGCCAGCATGTTGCAGAAATCAAGCGACTGAGGTAATTTATAAATGTGCGAGCCTATTAGCGTACTTTAGTATTTGGTAAATGTATGTTATTGATTGTCATCAGGCAGTTTTTACACTGCTATCAAATTCAGATATTTACTCTCACTCTGTAACAGAATTCATTAGGGTAATGCGTCCCATGTTAAAATCAGCGGGATCTGGGTAGGTCTCCCTTGCAGGTTCCACCCCGGCCAAAGCCATTGCCTTCACAATGGTGCCTGGTGAGCCTTTCGTCTCATTTTCTGGCAGTACAATGCATATATTCATGACCAATGGAACTCAGTTCTCTTATTTAGTAACAAATTGTAGGGTGAAGTAATTATATGGGTATTCTTTGATAATGTGAAATCAAGAGAAAACACCAAATAAATTTACATACTTTTTGACAGCTAAATGAATACATAAAACTTTACTTTAAAATGGGACACAGGCTACGGTGTTTTCTTGAGTTCACCTGAAAGTGTTAATCATATGGTAGATACGGCCGCCGGCCGGCATAAGGTATGAAAAGGTAATATCAACATATTTTTTGCCACTTTCCATAATGAATTCACCGTGTGACTTTGCAAAGCTCTCTGCCAAGAATCTGGCCGGTGGCTACTTGCCCACAAATTAATCACCGATGACGTGAACACCAAGGTTTATTTTGAAGGTTGGTTATCGAAGCATGATGACTGGGTTCCTTAACCTCGTACGCAAGATATAAACAAGAGCCTTACATCGCATCGCAAATAAACTATATAAACCAGAGTTTTACCTTTTCCAAAGTTTTAAGAATGTATATATATATATATATATATATATATATATATATATATATATATATATATATATATATATATATATATATATATATATATATATATATATATCATATAAGTAAGAATAGCCCCATTAGAGACAGGATTCTAGCAAATTTGAGTGATTTCTTGACCTAAGAAATAAACCTCTTGAACGAGACTGTGCTTTAAAAGTCAAAGGCATGTGTACCAACAGTAGCCAGACCAACCATTTCACACCTGATTAAGTGCACTCTTGTTGTCATTGTAAAGTTACTCTGGCTGTTACCACTCCCCCTGTGCAAGTTTGTAAACACGCTTGTTTATTTACAAAAACACAGGGTGTTTATTGGATAGCAAACATTGTCTACACTTCTGTATTGTCATTGTAATGAGTGTCTAGCAACAGAGTTTGTGCTAAGGGGTTTTCTCATGCACTCCGAAGACGGCCTTGATATAGCCTTCAAACGGGTCGATGTCCCACCCCTCTCCTAGATGGGCAAGGCAAAGAGACAGAGAGGGAGGCCTGGTCATAAAATTTCTTGGCTAGGATAAAGGCGTTATTGTCGTGTACCTCAGAGAGCAGCCCACAGGAATGCCCCGGAGCAGGTAGCTGTTGATCAAGGCAACTGGGAAATTCTACTACACCTGGTTAAAAACCTCAACTGGCTGCTATATGATCAGATGGAGTACAAGGAGTGCAAACACTTCTGCATACGCTGCCTCCACGGTTTTACCAGGCAGGACTTGCTGGAGACCTACAAGCCTGAGTGCCAGGGGATCAGGAAGACAGCCATGAGGGTTGACATGCCTGTAGTGGACAAAAACCAGCTGGTCTTCCAGAACTACCACAAGTAGCTCTCGTCTGCTCTGTGCTGTACACCAACTTTGAGGCCCTGATCATTAAGGTGACTCACAATGATTACCCTCTGGCCCCCGAGTACATGGTGGTTAAGGTAGAGTAGTTGTCAGCATACCAGCGAGGGCTCTTAGGAGGAAGGGGAACCCTCTGATGTTGAAAAAGCTAGTCATCCATCCTCTGCGGCAAGGTGTGCTACATCCTCCATCATCTCGCCTTGCAGTTGTACCTTTCCAAGGGGATGCAGCTAAAGAAGATCCACACTCTGAAGTTTGTGCAAAGCCCATGGATGGAGCTGCACATCTTGATTAACACAGATCTCTGAAAGCGGGTGACCTACACAGTCGAAAATGATCTCTAGACGCCGATGAACAACTCCATCTTTGGGAAGACCATGGATATCCTCAGCAAGCAGGTCAATGTTCGGCTTGTGCACACATGATCAGGATAATCTCAGCACCTGCTGGGCAGTTCTACACGAAGGCCGGCAACTTGATAACAAACTCATGGTGTGCCAGCTCGTCCTCAACTGCCCTGTGTACATGGGCATGAGAAACCTTGACATCTCAGGACTCCACATGTACGACCTCTTCCATAAGATGAAAGTTCAGTACGGGGAGCGCTGCCAGCTGCTCTACATGGACTACAACTCTCTCCTCCTCGAGGTAAAGAGAGAGGACGTCTACTAGGTCATGATCTACAATACATCCAACTACCTGCATGATCACTTCCTCTTGGCCTAGAGAACCAGATTGGGCTTGACAAGATGAAGGACGAGTGTGCCAAGTGCCTTATCGTCCAGTACTTGGGCCTGGGACCTTAGCTGTACTAAATCCTAGAGGCTCGGGATGCAGTCATCAAGAGGGCAAAAGCCAAAAAGGTCTGCTGATGCACTACTGAGCAAAAGACAACCATTTTATTTCATAATAGCGTATCAGTTTTTCACCACACATACGTTGAGTAAGCGTACAAGAAGTCAAATCCGCCTTCCATATTGTCTACACTTCTGTATGTCATCGTAAAGAGTGTCTAGCAACAGAGTTTGTGCTAAGGGGTTTTCTCATGGAAGACAGCCTTGATATAGCCTTCAAACGGGTCGATGTCCCACCCCTCTCCTAGATGGGCAAGGCAAAGAGACAGAGAGGGAGGCCTGGTCATAAAATTTCTTTGGCTAGGATAAAGGCGTTATTGTCGTGTACCTCAGAGAGCAGCCCACAGGAATGCCCCGGAGCAGGGAGCTGTTGATCAAGGCAACTGGGAAATTCTACTACACCTGGTTAAAACTTCAACTGGCTGCTATGTAATCAGATGGAGCACAAGGAGTGCAAACACTTCTGCATACGCTGCCTCCACGGTTTTACCAGGCAGGACTTGCTGGAGACCTACAAGCCTGAGTGCCAGGGGATCAGGAAGACAGCCATGAGGGTTGACATGCCTGAAGAGGACAAAAACCAGCTGGTCTTCCAGAACTACAACAAGTAGCTCTTGTCTGTTCTGTGCCTTACACCAACTTTGAGGCCCTGATCACTAAGGTGACTCACAATGATTACCCTCTGGCCCCCTAGTACATGGTGGTTAAGGTAGAGTAGTTGTCAGCATACCAGCGAGGGCTCTTAGGAGGAAGGGGAACCCTCTGATGTTGAAAAAGCTAGTCATCCATCCTCTGCGGCAAGGTGTGCTACATCCTCCACCATCTCGCCTTGCAGTTGTACCACGCTCCACGCTCTGAAGTTTGTGCAAAGCCCATGGATGGAGCTTCACATCTTGATTAACACAGATCTCTGAAAGCGGGTGACCTACACAGTCGAAAATGATCTCTAGACGCCGATGAACAACTCCATCTTTGGGAAGACCATGGATATCCTCAGCAAGCAGGTCAATGTTCGGCTTGTGCACACATGATCAGGATAATCTCAGCACCTGCTGGGCAGTTCTACACGAAGGCCGGCAACTTGATAACAAACTCATGGTGTGCCAGCTCGTCCTCAACTGCCCTGTGTACATGGGCATGAGAAACCTTGACATCTCAGGACTCCACATGTACGACCTCTTCCATAAGATGAAAGTTCAGTACGGGGAGCGCTGCCAGCTGCTCTACATGGACTACAACTCTCTCCTCCTCGAGGTAAAGAGAGAGGACGTCTACTAGGTCATGATCTACAATACATCCAACTACCTGCATGATCACTTCCTCTTGGCCTAGAGAACCAGATTGGGCTTGACAAGATGAAGGACGAGTGTGCCAAGTGCCTTATCGTCCAGTACTTGGGCCTGGGACCTTAGCTGTACTAAATCCTAGAGGCTCGGGGTGCAGTCATCAAAGACGGCAAAAGGCACAAAAAGGTGTGCTGATGCACTACTGAGCAAAAGACAACTATTTTATTTCATAATAGCATATCCGTTTTTCACCACACATACGTTGAGTAAGCGTACAAGAAGTCAAATCCGCCTTCCACATTGTCTACACTTCTGTATGTCATCGTAAAGAGTGTCTAGCAACAGAGTTTGTGCTAAGGGGTTTTCTCATGGAAGACGGCCTTGATATAGCCTTCGAACAGGTAGATGTCCCACCCCTCTCCTAGATGGGCAAGGCAAAGAGACAGAGAGGGAGGCCTGGTCATAAAATTTCTTTGGCTGGGATAAAGGCGTTATTGTCGTGTACCTCAGAGAGCAGCCCACAGGAATGCCCCGGAGCAGGTAGCTGTTGATCAAGGCAACTGGGAAATTCTACTACACCTGGTTAAAACTTCAACTGGCTGCTATATAATCAGATGGTGCACAAGGAGTGCAAACACTTCTGCATACGCTGCCTCCACGGTTTTACCAGGCAGGACTTGCTGGAGACCTACAAGCCTGAGTGCCAGGGGATCAGGAAGACAGCCATGAGGGTTGACATGCCTGAGAAGGACAAAAACCAGCTGGTCTTCCAGAACTACCACAAGTAGCTCTTGTCTGCTCTGTGCTGTACACCAACTTTGAGGCCCTGATCACTAAGGTGACTCACAATGATTACCCTCTGGCCCCCGAGTACATGGTGGTTAAGGTAGAGTAGTTGTCAGCATACCAGCGAGGGCTCTTAGGAGGAAGGGGAACCCTCTGATGTTGAAAAGCTAGTCATCCATCCTCTGCGGCAAGGTGTGCTACATCCTCCACCATCTCGCCTTGCAGTTGTACCTTTCCAAGGGGATGCAGCTAAAGAAGATCCACACTCTGAAGTTTGTGCAAAGCCCATGGATGGAGCTGCACATCTTGATTAACACAGATCTCTGAAAGCCGGTGACCTACACAGTCGAAAATGATCTCTATACGCCGATGAACAACTCCATCTTTCGGAAGATCATGGATAACTTCAGCAAGTAGGTCAATGTTCAGCTTGTGTGCGCACATGATCAGGATAATCTCAGCATCTGCTGGGCAGTCCTGCCTACACGAAGGTCGGCAACTTCGATAACAAACTCATGGTGTTCCAGCTCTACAAATGCCAGCTCGTCCTAAACTGCCCTGTTTACATGGGCATGAGCATTCTTGACCTCTCAAGGCTCCACATGTACGACCTCTTCCATAAGATGAAAGTTCAGTACGGGGAGCGCTGCCAGCTGCTCTACATGGACTACAACTCTCTCCTCCTCGAGGTAAAGAGAGAGGACGTCTACTAGGTCATGATCTACAATACATCCAACTACCTGCATGATCACTACCTCTTGGCCTAGAGAACCAGATTGGGCTTGACAAGATGAAGGACGAGTGTGCCAAGTGCCTTATCGTCCAGTACTTGGGCCTGGGACCTTAGCTGTACTAAATCCCAGAGGCTCGTGGTGCAGTCATCAAAGAGGGCAAAAGGCACAAAAAGGTGTGCTGATGCACTACTGAGCAAAAGACAACCATTTTATTTCATAATAGCATATCAGTTTTTTCACCACACATACGTTGAGTAAGCGTACAAGAAGTCAATCCGCCTTCCACATCAAGTTGAAAATTTCGCCGAATTTCCTCGCTGCACAGCTACATTTGATAAAAGAGTTTCAAAATAAAAGATGAGATGTGTACTCTCAAATAGAGAAACAGCAGCGAAATGAAAAAGTTAAACCAATGATTTTTTTCAGATGTATATTTAATTTTACGATGTGGCCACTGAGTTTGATTTTCCTAAGAAAACAATGGTGTCTAATATACTGCACAGGTTGCACACTTCTCGCCAATTCAAATTCCTTAATTCTGAACTAATGATGATAAAAGTGGCACAGTGGTCCTTTGTTGATGTACAAAATTCTTATCATTTTAGATTTTTGAATTTCTTCATGAAACTTGTTTTAGATGCATTTTATTTTGATCACTGAAATATACTGTTGCCTTCAATAATTGTGATCCGATGGTGTTTACATATTCAGAAAAAGGGTCTCAAATCAACGCACGGTAATCATTACGCGTCTCTTAAATTGTATAGACCAAATACCTGTCAAGTCGTTGTCTTTAAAACCAAATTTGAGCAAATATGAATGGTGAAATTGCATTAAATTGGAAAAACTAACACAGACTGGAGGCGAACTGGCATAGTGCCTCCACTGTAATCTTGTAGTGAACATTGTCGATCAATATTCTTTTCATCAGAAATTGATACCATGTTGTCTTGCTCACTCGCGTGTCCTCAGCTCAAATGGTGCCAAACTTGGCAAAAGTGCGCCAAAATATACTGAAAGATACAAGCATCACCAAAACTGAAATGCCCATTGAGTAGACAACAGTCAGCCCTGCCAGTAAAGAGTCATCGTACACATAGGTGACAAGGTGTTAGAGGTGAAATTCCATCCTAAATGTGTCAATATAAAAATTGAAAGTCGGGATTTCCCTGTCACCTCACAAGCCAGTTGTACATAAATAATTCCAATTTTAAAGAGAATGTTGAGAAACAGGTGGGGGAGGAGGATGGCCCCTGTATCTCGCCACCCATGCTATAGAGGTTGTGGTGTGGGGAGATCAGAAGGAACACCATTGGCATGTTTATTCGTCCTAGGCTGCTGGCGCAAGCACCACATCGGGGACAGAGTTAAGGGGAAGATTGGCAGCCAATGCTCCCTGATCTGTGCATATGCCATACTTGAGCCAGTGTGCAAATTTGTATGATTTTTCATACTACTCCAGTCTGTTCTCCAAGCATGTTACAAGTGATGGAGGCCTTTTAGGACAAACAACCAGCTGTCCCAGAGCCACTGCGAGGGTCAATACTCCCATTAGTGTTGATACAAGTTTGGCGTTGGGCTCTTGCTTTCCCATGAACCCAGGATGATGCAAACTTTACACTCCTAAAAGTCTGTGCCAAAGGCCGAGCCAAAGGCCAGAGGTCATGGGATCAAAGAGGTCTAAGGTCAAGGGTAAGGGCTCAAAGGCCACTAGTCGAGGGGTCAACAGGCAGGAACTTGCTGAAAAAGGGAACAAAGAATTAAAGCCTAACATTGCCTACCCTGGATAAGAAGCCGGATACCTCAGTCAGGCGAGAATTAGACCCTCGATCTTAGAGTCATCTCAGTTTTTTTTTCTCAGCCAAAAAAAATCAAGTGGTGCGACCTCTATATTCCACGTCTGTATGTATGTTTATGAGCTGACGAGCCTGACAAGGTCGTCAACATAATGATAGATTTTCTGAGCTGCGAACAAGCTGGCCCATAGGCATCCACTTAACATACTTATGTAAGATGAGGCCATGTGACAAGTCTCTGAAAAAAGGAGTGGTATTCCTTGGTGCGTTCACTCCCCTTCTTACTGCCTTACTTATGAGACATATATAGTAAGTCTGACTTTCTGTCAGACTTACTATATATATACATATATATATATATATATATATATATATATATATATATATATATATATATATATATATATATATATATATATATATATATATATATATATATATATATATATATATATCTCGTCTGGCCAACTCACTGCCTGAACAGCCTCGTCGTGGAATGGAGAATTCCTCCATCCTACAACCACTTGCCCCCTCCCACCAAAGAGATGTTGAGTGGTTAATTATTTAATATTAATGCCTAAAATAGGTATGCTGTTCTAGAACCCAAAGTTGTATACTACTCAGCTGTGTCAGTCTAGGCGTCCAGAACGTTATCCTTTAGTGACTTTAACAAGTAACGTTTGTCCCTGACTTCCTTGTCATGTGATATTTTTCCTGTTATCCTTACATTAAGACCTGATCACTCTGCCTCACACTGACTTTTTATCCCTCATCCAGAGGCATCTGCTGTTATGTTGAGCAAGGAAGCTTTCCTGGACCCCGATGAATATTTAATAAGCGAGGAGACCGAGAATCGGGTAAATGCTTACACGAAGTATATGAACGGTGAAAGTGAACAGAATAAATATTTCAAGGTAGGTACATTCAACCATTTCACCACCATGGTTTGACCGAAAGTTAAGATGATCACAATGGCTATGGTTGACCTGTTTACAGGAAATCGGGGTGCACAGGTTAAAAAACAGAACTGTGACATGAAGGAGAAATTTAGAAAGGATGTTCGCTGGACAGTGCAATAGTCCTGACAAAGTAACATCAGTACAGATTATGCGCAGTTTGACAAAACTGTAGAATACTGCGCTGCCGCTGGAGACTTCCACAAATTAATATAATCAAAGGGTATAGTTACTCCACAAAGCCATGGAAGGGCCTCAAGCAAAACTAAATTATTTTCTTTAGATGTGTCGTTTTGCTAATCTATAGAGTCTGAATTCACAATTTTTCTTACGTGTATATATATGAATATATAATATATAAGTAACATTATGTTTAAGTTTATAAGCTAATTGACATTGGCAAGCAAATAGCAATTTGATAATAATGGACATAGATAGCAATATAAGTGTATAACAATGAGTGTAACATAATACACAAAACTTGAACTTCTATACCCTGCGTGTTTGCAAGAATAGTAAACAGGCACTTATGCACCCAATATGTGTTTCAGTTTATGTGCATCTTGACAGGTCATTTACTGCCACGTTGTTTTGATGCAGGCTGGTGTTCGTGATATGGTGGTAGCCACCGCTAAAGCTGACGAGATATGGTCAACCACAGTGGACGTAGAGGAACACACCGCTTTCGTCTATATAGGCACTGAGAACGGCGTCTTCAGAAATTATCCCGGCGTGAGACTCAACAAAAGTTACGACCACACCGTTAGACCTTGGTAGGTTTACCTATTTTTCAAATATAAACTCAAGTTTGTTCCAAAGTTTGATTTTACAATAGTTATCTTCATACTGTCCATACTTTCTAGCGGTGACGTGGCTGTGCAAAAATCGAACTGTCCAGGAATGTTGACTTTGAACTAGCAAAGTAGTTTGCATAACTTTAGTCTATGCCATTTTTATCGCCGGAATAAACCTAGGGCCACCCGAAACAACACTTTTTTTTAAATCTTTATCATGAAAACGACATTTTCTAAGAGGGGCACTGGCTTAATTAATCAACTTGATCCTCTCTGATTATGGTGGTTCGTATAAATGGCAACCGTGAGCCCGGTTTTCTGAGACTTTCCATTTGACTCCTTGTTAATTTAGTATCTTCGATGCTGATGAGCGTCCAAAATTGTTCAATATTACAACATTAGAAATTGATATCCTGTTGGATACAGGTTATTCATTTCATTGGTTAGTTTGTTTGTGTGTTTGTTTTTGCTTTAGGGTTGCAAAATTTTGAAATGATAGATATAAGCAAAAGTTACTGATGTGCACTTCATGTTGCAAAGTATCAATGCCGTAAAAAGTCATTTACAGACAATAGATGTTACTTCTGATATATATTTCCACTGTTTCTGTTCAAGAAACAGGTACAGTTTGTTATTCGTCTCTCACTTGAACTGACTTCATAGCAGTTTTTGTAAAGTGACTTTTTTAACTTGAGTTAATAAGTTAAGGTAACTGTCACCGACGGACACAAGATGTCCTACATATTTAGGAGTTCTGCAAAGTTTTCACTAAAATAGCAGCTACGGCTCGTATCTGATTCTCAAACTTCGTGAAGAAGTGTGGCTATGCACCAAGATTCTTTCCATGTAAAACTGGCCATCATTCTGGCTCAATACAGAGCTGGAATAGGATGTTTTACGGATGGCAATCTAGTTCGCCAGAAGGAGCTACTAAGATGGCCGCTTTCGTCATCCCATCGTTGAACTGCCATATGTTTCTTTGGCAGTCAAACTTTGCCTGGTCGCTTTATTGGATATCTGGCCATGTGGAGCGCAACCCTAGGCCTACAAAGCTGCTATCATAGGAAACCACTACTGTCACCAGAGTCGAACCGGCAAATATAGAAGACAACAAGGCTATAAACGAAAAACGTTACAAGATTATCACGGACTCAGAATATATGCATAGAAATCTTGAACTACTCCAAACCGGAATGAATAACAATTAAGATGACATGTCTGACTAACGGGAACACCTTAAAAAAAACATAAGAAATGAACCCACTCGAACTAAGTAGTAAGTCTGTTAAATAGTCCTTGGAGCAACTCAAGAAAGAAAGTGATGATTTGATGACATGGAAACCGAAGTCGGAGAAACCGTCTCATGTTCTATGGAATCGAACAAAGTGATTTGAACAAAAGATGGGACATGTCAGAATAAAGGTTTTATCAGGTTTAGACAGGCTTTTAGATCAGCAAGAATATAAATAAAAGTTCTTATAGAAATCGTTTTCATGGTGTCGCATCACGGAATGCGGGTGAATTCTAGGGAATTATAATTCCTATATCGGCGGAAAGGGAAACAGTGCATATGATATCAGTGTAGAGTATTGGTATGAACATTTAGTTCACATTACAAAAACCTTTAGAAGAGCATGAAATCAAGCTTTCTTCTTAGAGAAATTATGTAGCATAAAATTACACCAACTTAGAGGTACTGAATGACCCAATCATAAAGAGTTAATATTAACCTGCTCTAAAAAATCTTACGATTTGTAAGGCGTGAGATCCAGACAGAAAACCCGATTAGTTTTACAACTATGCAGCGGAAATAATCCTAGAATTATTTATCGTTATTTTTATTCTGGATCGTTCACTTGTGAATGGTCAGCAGCAGTTGTCGTTCCTTTATTCAAAAATGGAGCAAGAAATGATGAAAAGAATACAAAGACATCTTAATTTCGAATAAACGATAAGTTAGTTGGTCAAATAAAACAAATGTTCACAAGATTGCCAAGCTGATTTTCACAAAAATCATAGTACTGCAGGAAATATATTTTATTCTACATGCATCAATAATATTTGAGCATAAAACGCTGGAAGCTATATTGTCTATTCGCGTACTTTTCAAAAGCTTTTGATAGAGTTAACCGCTTTCTGCTATTGGATAGGGTTGTTATGTTAGCAGTCAAAGGAAAAATGTATTGTTAGTATTTTGTATTCTATGTATAATAATCGCAATCATACCAATCCATAATCCAATAACACTAGTCAAAATATGTAAGACAATAGTTGTAAACATAGACACAAAACAGCACAGAACAGACAGTAAATAGACGGTACAAACAAAGTCAAATTCATGAAAGAAAGTATTATTAAGTCATGTGCTAGGACTACCAATATAATTTCAGAATACTTCGACTGTTCAGCTGGTGTCAGGCAAGAGTGTATTCGCAGTCTGATTCTGTTCACAATTCTCTTGTTGACGAATTGACTTCAATGCTTATTGTATCTAGGCAAATGGGTGTTCGTTCAACTAACACAAGAATTTTATTCTTTTCTTAATTACTGTATGCTTATGATGTAGCTATTTTTGTAAACTAGGTTAGGGACTTACAACATTAATTGATGTTCTCAACAAGTATTGTAAAACTTGGTGTGTGCGACTCAACTTGAACAAAACTTAAGTCATGATGTGTAGTAATGGCGGACATAGAACACTATGGGAAAACCATTTCCTTTTAGAGTTTCATGAGTATTAAAATTTGAGAAAGCAATATTAACCAAAAGAATTTCAATGTCAACAGTAACATTGGATATAGCACACTTTAGCTCTGTATTGACATAATTGTATTTGAGGGCGGAATGGAGAATCGGTCGTAGAAAGAACGACAGTCGGCTGTTGTTAGGTGCACGGCCGACGGCCCCTTTAACAAGTGTCACTGGGGCCTTTCGCCGTGTATCTATCCACATCAAACTGTAGGCAGAATAATAATAGAGCTTATATGTAAAACTTGCTTGCTATCAGCGCACACAGCGATTGTGATATATAGAGAAGGGGGCGTGTGGCAAATTAAACTTGTTTTTATGCAACACGTAGGTACGAGCGAGCAAAGAATAATAAAGGATATATAACTCTATCGACTCCCGATGAAGCTGCCACTGGAACTGGTTACGTCATTACCTTGGCTCATACCATTGTTGAAAGGTGAGTGGACAATAGAAGGAATGTTTCCTGTGTCTTGCATCAAGGTTTCCAGCGAGCAAAAATCTTACAAACATTGCTTGAATACAAGCTATAACTATCACTACCTCTGCAAAGCATTTCAAAAACAAAGTATATCTGTTCCTTGCCTACCCCAATCTCCCTAATAGCTATCGCTGACATTTACTAACACCTGCCAAAGAACTGTTGGCGGCGAACAAACACCTTCTTAATAGCCAACTCAGTAATAGACGGTAATGAGGGAAGGGGTAGCTATAGGCTATCGACCACAATCCATGCACAGATGTCAGGCCCGATAAAATGGTGTAAGAATTTTTTTTTTTTTTTGGTCATTTTAGGCAAACTGGTGCGAGAGCGTCGGGAACTTCAGACGAGGTAATCGCAGTCATGGGAAAGGATTTCTCGCTGCCATACTTCTCACTTTTCTTACGGCAGATGTACCCGAAATGCAATGAGAACAGATACAGGTGAGCTGGGCAAGATTTTCTGCAATAATCGGAAGTGCTTCCTTGGGTTCATCTCAGCGCAATTGTACTTAGTGCGCCGTCAGTTTGCTTCATTACGTTGCCTTCGGAATGCATGCTAAAGTATAAAATTTAAATCGTGCAAAAGAGCACATGTTGAATCGTCATTTGTAAGAAATTCACTTGTTTTTTATTTATTTTTTCTGACTGTTTTCTATCTATCTATCTATCTATCTATCTATCTATCTATCTATCTATCTATCTATCTATCTATCTATCTATCTATCTATCTGAATCATCTTTCAAATAGCTGCTTTGTCATGGACAACAGCGGCTATCTCATTACACACGATACGTTCTTTGACGTCAGCGGCGCTGTTCAAGATGGCATTGAATATACACATATCACCGAATTGGAAGAGACAATCGCACAGGATCTGATCAAAAAAGATGCCTTGGTTAAAAAACAGTGTGTAAACTTTCAAAATAAAAAGCTTCAAAATTACTACCAGGTAAGGAATTTAGGAACAATAATTAGGACATTCATTGCGACTGGTGCAATGGACGGCCTTTCCGATGACAGTCTATGGAGAAGATGTCAAAACAAAAGCCCCATCCATAAGGATAATTTGCATATAAATTGTCTACAAGGATTTTCATCTGACAGAGAGCACGTCATTGTCATGAGTATTCCAACATACCTACTTACCTACCTTCCTTCCTTCCTTCCTTCCTTCCTTCCTTCCTATCTACTAACATACATACATACATACATACATACATACATACATACATACATACATACATACATACATACATACATACATACATACATACATACATACATACATACATACATACATACATACGTACGTACGTACGTACGTACGTACGTACATACGTACATACATACATACATACATACATACATACATACATACATACATACATACATACATACATACATACATACATACATACATACATACATACATACATACATACATACATACATACATACATACATACATCGTACATACATATTACATAAATATACACTTGCAAAATTTACTTGCATGCACAAGTACATTTGTATGCAGAGATCTATAAAAGTATACTTAACTACATGAAATGATAGGCAGCCAATAAAAAGGCAAAATAAACACAATATTGTAGTCTTACCTAGTAGTTCCTCACTGTCCCTTTCGAAACTATCCAGGTGTATCAACCAAAGAGTGACATCGATGAGAAGAGAGAAGGCAATGAGTGCCTGCACTATCAGCTAGAACACATTCCTGGAACAAATGCGTACCTTGGTATCATTGAAAAATCCTTAATATGTACTCCTGACGTCTGTCCATGCCTAAAGGTGAACTAAAATGAAAAATATGAATAGCCCATTGCTTTATTTTTAAAGATTTGTAGTTTTATTTCAACCTATAGCTCGATATGCAATCGAATGATGTTACGGTATTTGCTTGTGAGTATTTAAAAGCTCCAAAAGCTCCCGTTTAATATATTGAAATATTTGCAAATGGATATTTTACAGCTGTGCCGCGAATTTTTAAAAAGTTTTAAAAATTTCTGATTTTCCGTGTTTGATTTGAATGGACTCGCATGATCAAAAAGGACCAACCTGTTAGTTCAGACGAATACATTTCATATATCAAATTACAACAGTCTTGTCCTAATCTAATGGATTATTTGTTAAATTTTACAGACTTCATGTCAAAAGGCTGGCTTGCAAAAAGAATGTGAGTGCCCATGTCTCTCCGATGCAGAATACGATCACTGCAATAATCAGTTCGACTTGGGGAGGTATGTATGCATTCGTTGAGGGCGTCAGCGGATGACCGCTCTTAAGCTTGTTTCTGTCCACTGTATTGTCGAACGATCACTTATAACTGTGTGTTGAAAACAATGGTTGGTCAATTTTTACTTCGAAATGGCACATCGAAAGGCATATCAGTTCGAAGGATCTTAAATAAATGGGAAGGACAATGTGAACAACATCCATACGGAAGAAAATGATGGTATACATTGACGGGAGGATGAGTCTTCCCTGGAAGGGAATAGAGAACACCCACGGGCAGTCAACAAACTTTGTTAAGCTCTTCACAAAACAACCACAATGTCATTCAGTTAACAGGTTTACTTATGAGCATGCGGGTATGTTCCCTTTTTCAGCGGACGGGGAAATGTAGAAGGGGACTGTTTAATCTTTTGCCCATTGAGAACGTGAGAAATTCTAGCGGACGGGTATCGACAGGCATTCAGTGACGGTAGGTGTGGCGAATTTGTCTCACGACAAGAGAGCTGACAATTGCAAACAGCTTTAATAGCCCTTCCAAACTCCAATTGTCTTAAAAGTATCTCTGAATTGAACAATTTTCCTTGACAAACACTTTACTCACAATTTCTGAAAATCAGCTCATTGTCTACCTCGAAACAACGTGAGAAAGATTTATTTCTTAGAACCTTGAGACCATCTGCAGCATAGAAAAAAATGACTAATGTTTTTATGCGACAGGTCTGTGAATGTCATAATTGGCTTCTTAGTAACACAGTGTTTATTTTTTGCTCCCTTAGCGATGATGCGCCATCTTGTACCCCGCCTATCATAAGCCTTGAGCCCGTCGTGACTGTAGATCGTGATCTGCGCAGTCTCCCAAAATGCTATCCCACGGACTGTTTCAATTCAAGACAAGCATGTAAGATGATGTGTCGTAATTACCGTTTAAGTACAAAAATGTTTATTCACTATCTTTAATTTATGTAAAAATGAAAATTGATCTTCTCATCAAGAGTAAAATTAATATTATGTATGCAAACTGCAACCAAAGAGGAGTCTAATATATACAAGCGACACGGTCTCAAAGAAAAGATCTGATATCTTCAATTTTGTTATTCAACTGTGCCGAAATCACATATATTGCCGAGACATACTGAAATGCACGTGTTTCAGTCATACATTTGCAGCTCTGAAAACACGTGTGAGGCAGATTGTTTTCAAGAAAACTCTTGGGAAAAATTCATCTCATAAAACATCACTAATTTATAATTTTTTTTTAATTTCCAGGGAATGTATAGCTGCAGTTAGTTGTGAGTGGTGTAACAAGGACATCTACGAGGATAAGCCATTCTGTTATGATCTCATCTACTCCTGCAAGCGTGAGTATTATATCACGTGACTTCCTTACTTAATTGTGTTTCAATCGAATCAGTTTTACCAAAAAATTGATGTTTTCATTATTTATACGGGTACATATCATGAGCCTGTCTTAGAAACATATAAACAAATGCAATCTCTTGGTTAATGTTTAGTAGTTGAAATACAAAGTCAGCATCCACGAGACGAAATTAATTTTTAAATATTGACAGTACTTAAGTATAAAGTAAAACGGGCTGTTTAGCGATGATTCAATTGAGGCAGATCTGTGTTTTGTCCTTAATAACGTCCGACTTTTCAACAAATATCGTCTGAGTGTGTGACACGACTTAGATCACTTGGTCACATCGTGGTGGTGACATCAAGTAAGCCCAAACTGTTTATTATTTTATTTCCTCAGCTGCTAAAGACGCGGAAACGTCGTCACCGGGTGTCATCACTGGCGTCGTCATAGCCGTAGTCCTTGTTGTTGTCATAGTGATAGTCATCATCGTCGCGTTGTTGATCAAGCTGAGAAATATCAGCAGATCTGTACCTCGAGACGACAACATACCCGTGGCCTACAGGACAAATACTTTTTCACCAGCTCCGTCAGCGCCCTCTGCGCCGAGCTTCAACCCGGCTGCTCCTTTCGGGAGCGCGCATCGTATGCAACCCGAGCCGACGTACCAGAACCCATATGAATTTAAAAGAGACAGCTTAGATCCGGGCCTGGGAGACATCAATCCCAGGGATTGATTCGCCCACAGCATTCTTTCATAAGTGGACACTCGTACGATGCGCCCATTAACAGCGACGACAACCAAATCTGACAATCCGACTAGTTATGACGTAGCAGTACCATGATGTCACACTGACATGAACCATTTTTACCCGGTTTGCATGATCCATATATTTGAAAAATAGTGTTCAGGATGGAAACGAAAATGTGTAGACTTCATTCACGAAAGAGGCACAAGTTATACTGTATACATTTGCCGAATTTAGTAACGACATTTAGAATTTGGCGCGAGAATTGGCAGGCAGACAAAAACATATTGCAAAGTTGCACTTAAAAAATTATCGAGAACTGAGAATGTTGAATAGAGTGAATTTGTTCACCAGTAAATCACAATTATTGTGACATAATCAATAAAGCTATGATTTCGAAGACTTTTCTCCTTTGAAATATGTAAATAAAACAGCTTGATAACATGAAGGGGGAGTATTCTCGTTAACATTAGACACACAGCGAAATCTTTCAAAGGATTTAGAATTCAGAGCAAGACATAGGCTCTCAGAGCGTGAATGAGATTGGTAAACGTAGCGAGTTAAGTGTATACGTCAACGAAAATACCGTGCCCGGAAAGAATAGATCAGTTCGAAAGGCGCCATCACTGTATTGAGTTTGGAGGATACGCAATCAAGCGCCCTCTCTTTCCGCCTGTACGCCCTACTATATTGGCGCAAAAATATCTGTGCTACCCCGTAAATACTCAATGGTTGTCAACAGCTCCTCTAAGCAATCCTTGACATTGACTCGCTGAATTGATACCGACTTGGAATCATCCATACTCTCAACTTCTGGCTACAGCATAGCTTACAAAACGTCTTTTTTGGAGAAGACTGACACGGTCCACATGGATTGAGGATCTTCGTGAAACTTTGAAAAGATTACTTCGTTATTCAAAGTTCCGATTACAATATCACATAGGATGACACATGCGTACGCTATTTTAAGGGACCGTAGCAGGGTAAACGCAATTTCTGTGTCCAGGGGGGGGTCATCATAATTTTGGAATCCGCGAAGGGGGGGGTCATCACTTTTTCACTGGTAGGAAAGGGGGGTCACCACATTTTCAAAAACATAATACCTACAATAAAGTTCACTTTATGCCATGGCCATGATTGACCCTCTTTACCGGCGGGCGCCTTCGGCGGCCCTCTACAGTATACTTTATGTATTACCCATGACCCTCTTAACGGGCAGACGCCTTTGGCGGCCCACTCCAATTAGGTTTACTTCATGCAATGGCCATGATCGACCCTCTTTACCGGCGGGCCGCCTGCGGCGGCCCACTACAATAAATTGACTTTATTGTAATACCCCATGACCATCTTTACGGCCGGACGCCTTCAGCGGCCCTGTTCAGTAAAATTTACTTCGTGCAATGGCCATGAACGACCCTCTTTTTACCAGCGGGCCACCTTTGGTTACCCACAAGAATAAAGTTGACATTACGTAATGGCCCATGACCCTCTTAACCGGAGGGCTGCCTATGGCGAACCACTCCAATAAAGTTTACTTTATACAATGTCCATGGACATAAGTTGTCTATGGAAATGAAGTTAAAAATTGCCTTACAGTCGTCTTAATTAAAAGACGTTTGCATGGATGTTGCTGAGAAGTTTGTGCACTGGCATCTCTGCTACACGAATAAAGTGCGCCGCGTACCGGAGTTCAAATGCAAACCGTACGGGTAAATTTGACATATGGGTTTTGGTTATTTTTCCGCGGGGGGGGGGGGTCAGCAATTTGGGGGGGTCATCATTTTTTCGTGAAAAATGCAGGGGGTCTATATTTTTTTGAACACCGGCAACAAAATTTTGCCGCCCCGCCCCCCCCCCCAGGCCGTAAACACTGAACGGTCCCTTAGGGGGAGGGAGTTGGCTGTATTTCGATTACCGTACACAAAAAATTACACTACATGTTTTATATCGCCATATCCCGCTACACGTTTTATGTAATCGTAAAATATCCCGCTATATTGTTTGGCGTGTACCAGGCCAGTGCTGCACCGGCGCTACACCAGCCTTCCTTTGACATTCACGTGGCTCAGTGTACGAGTAATATAACGTAACGATCAAACACTGTGTCAATTCATTTCATTCTGTTGGTTGCGTCATTTTCGAGTTGCCGCTGAACAAAGATTGATTATAGAGGGGATGGGGTTGGGGGTTGGTAGCGTATGCGTGATTTCATGGCGACATTATTGCCGATTGTAGTTATATTAATGCAGAATGAGGATTGGTTGGATTTTCGCATTTCCAAACTTTCGTTTCGGGGAGGGGGGGTTGAGGCCGAACGCACTTAGTTGCGTTTACCGTGCGCATGTTTTAATTATCCACGGCCCCTAACCTTCCACTGCCCACAGCTGGATGCTCCATTATACAAGGATCCAAAGAATTAATATAGACTTCAAATTTACTTACAATACAGCGCCCTCGGATGCTAGCTACCACCCTAAGTTGATCTGAGGGTTTTGTCAACAAGGGCGTTGGTAACGGAGTTGAGAGTGTGTTGAGGTAACGGAGTTGAGAGTGCGTTGTGGTCCTGACTCTTGGCGTGAAGATAGTTTAAGCTTCGCAGTTACATAGCGTCACTAACCTCTTACTGATCAAGATTTTATCTCATTGTGATTTCGAACCCGCAAGAATTCGACAGCTTGAAAAAAATTATCGGAGACAATGCTCAAAAGCGTCTATTGGACTTTCGTTGCCGTCCAGTTTATAGCTTACGGTTTGGCGCAGTCATCGGAAAGACTTGACGTCACTAAACTAAGCCGAAAACTGTCAGAACTGGCAGACAATAGTTTGGGAGTCAGTTTTATGCAGGTAATGTACATTTATCTTGTACTATATAGCATAGCATTGTGAGACCTGTTCAACAATATCGAACCAACGTGACCTCAATTTCTATGGAGAACGGAGAAGTATCCATATTGGCGTTACCAAACGAGTTAACGATATAAAACATAAAAAAATCATAAATCTGCATTTAGAGAGATCACCCTACATTACCCTATATCATCGACTTTTGATTTACGATGTATCAAATGCTGGGACCTCGTCTATTTCGAAAGTGTACAAGCTGTACAATGTACTGAACATTACTTCCTGTCCTTTGGTCTTACTGATGACTGGGCCTGAACTGCTTTACAGAAATATCTAAATCACTCCTTGATATATTGCCAGAAAAATTAAACTCGCACATTGAAGCAAAAGAACAATTCTGAGTAAAAAAGCCGGACTTGAATCACCAGTTATGTCAGATGGTAGACTTGCGAATCAGTTTTATGAAGATTGCAACGAAAACATGTATACCGTTCATAAAATTGATTCTAAAATCCTATTTCAGTGTGATATAAATTGGTACAACATGGTATTCAACTCTAACTAGGCACACCCTTCCACTTATGTACCTTATTGCTTTGTTTGTACGATCAGCGGATGGTGTCAAAGTGGTGGTGGTGGTATGGTAGTCGTGAGTGTTGGTTTGTGTGCTGCAACAGTCTAAGACTGTTGCTTGTACGATGAAACAAGAGTTCAAATGTATTTTGCACAGGGCAATCGACTTAAACGATGCTGTACACTTAACTTGCATGGAAAGTATAAGCAATACAAGGGATAGATTCCACTTTTATGAGGAAGTAGTAGACAAGCAACCGAAACTCTTTCTCTTGAAAGACGACAAAAGACCAAGTCTGCCCGTCGCTGATAATTCGAGGTTGATACAGGGGAGTACATAATTAAACCTTATGTATGCACCCCTTTGTATAAATCTGCATACTTACTTGAAAATTATTATTAAGATGTGGAACATTAAAGTAGAATGCTTTATTTCTATCCGTAAAAACCAACTTGGTAAACGTAAAAAGAAAAGGGGAGACTTTTCACAAATGCTGACAGGAGATTAAACTTTTATGTCTGATAGTAATGTCCGGCACATTGTCTCAGTTATTTTTAGTTTTGTAAACTTTGTATGATTGCAATAAGATATTAATAAAAAGGGGAAGTTAATAAAAAATAGGTACATAAGTTCTTAAATGGATACGTACAGTAGGTCTGGCAGAACACCACTGTATTATGTACCCGTGATTTCTGCAAATATCTATTGTGTCGGTAAGGTCTGATTTGTACACAAAGGTGGAACAAAGAGCCGTAGCCAGAGTTGATTCTCAGGACTCGTGAAAGAATCTTTAAATTTGTAGCATTTTAAAAATCTCTGTTGGCTTATTGCCAGAACGTGCATGCATATCAAGCATGAAAATCAATCCTGTTTGTACAATCGTGTATTAAACACATAGTCTAATCAAACACTTTTACATGCGTAATTTTACACCGACTACAATATATTACAAAAACAACAAATACACTACAATATCAAGCATGTCCTTTTGTTTCCGTAAGTCGTCTGTCATTGGTTATAGGTTGTATGCACCTCGAAAGTGAAAAACTTAAACTTTTGGACAAACTTTCCTCAACGAATCTTTCAATCAATCTCTTTCAAAATCAAGAATAAAAATCGGGGGTCACCGTGGAAATATTTCTCGTTAAGTAAAGTTGTCTCTCAACCCAATTCAAAACCGACTGTTAGATTTTTGTTTCTATAAAATTAGAGTTTCACTTCTTTGACAAATAAGTCTCGGCTATTAACTTTTATATTGAGAAGTATATACAGAGTTACAGCTATCCAGACATTTATTTACTTAAAACTGCTTTTTATGGTAGAATTGGAGCGCCACATTACATGTCTAGCCAAGGTTTTACTTCATTTGAAAACATAAAATGGGAAATTTGTTTGATGTAACTGGTGATCACAATTGAACAAGAGGGATATCACTTCACTATAAAGTGAGTATTCTTCATTTCCGAGAGAATTAAATTGGCGGTTTCAACTGAATGGCGTAAAACGTGATCCTTCGGGATAAATGGGTTCTACGTTTTGCCTCATCTGCTTCAATACCCTATATTGCAGAAACTAAAGTTAACCAACAAATGTACATGTTTTTCACACTTCAAAACTACGAAACTAAATTTTGTGTCGAAAAAGGTGTGCGTTTCCACGTCACAATTTTAGGTTTAATTTCCAAGAGATACAAGGATGGGCCACAAAAGTAAAACTGTTGACAGTTTACATAGCTCGTATGCGCGCGCATGCGTATGATAAGGTAAACCCAAGCGAGCCCCTGTGACTTTTAGGTGCTGTCCTGCCTAAAGACTACTCTCAGTGGATTGTGTTTGTCTTCCTTGTCACTGACATAAGATTAAGAAAAAACATAATCAATTAATTACACTTTGAGTAGGTAAGCTAGTAAGTAAAGTTACCGTTAAAGTCCAAGAAAATAGGTTTCCTTGTAACTCCTTGCCGGGGCCCCTACTGTAGTTTCCAAAAGTGCGATCGAGCGTGCGTGACATTGTGCTGGCTCTTTCGCGCAAATCAGATTACAGTAAGCGCGCAGTAACTTGTAAGGTGGCTCATATTTACAAAAGCCTTCCAGTATCATTTCCCATAGCTTCTGTGCTCCCCTGGTTTTCAATATTTCTCACTACAAAACAGTGTCTGCAATCAATCTTCTGCGATCCTTGCAACAACTGACGCGATGCTCCATTAGCCTTTTGAGATCCTTCAGTTTACTTTTTGCACATACATGCCCCCAGAGACCCAAGCCTTCTGCCATCTCTGACACTTGTTACCAACTTCCCACAATCTTTCTAAAAGATATTTTCTACTGACCATGACTTCTCGTACTGCAAGTAGTAGAGGCATGAAGTGAATACCACAGCAGGGCCATCGAGCTAACCACAATCGAATACCCAGTCACCATTGAAAACCTCTGTTTCACAAATTAATATTCCACTGTAAGTTTCGAGTATTTTTGTCTTTTCAGGAACATTTTAATTCGCTAACTTTTCAAAGCCTCAAGTTGGATGGACAGCGCCTTATCGAACAGGTGATTGTAAAATACAGTTTGAAATTGGCTTTGAGAAAAGTAGCTACCTGTCATTACATAACGTTATACCATCCTGCAATGGCTCATAAGTGGTTGTAATATTGACTTAAATAGGCACTTATGAGGCCCTGTCGTTATACCATCCTGCAATGTCAATAAGTGATATGTGATGTTTCTTGTGGTTATTTAGTTTTCGCCCATTTAGATTTTACGCATCCGTATTTTTCTTAAAGTATTGTGAAATACAACTATTAGCCTTCAAGCACAACGAACTGAACACAATTCGCATTGCAATTATTGACACACTGATTCTAATCCGCACAAAATGCAGTCGATATCGTACACGTACACTGTACAGGTTGTGTTGACAAATTGAAGAAAGGGCGCTTGGACATGATTAGGAAGTAGTACAAGAAAGTGTATTTTTCAAGCTCAAACAAAATATTGGAAAAGTGTACTAAAGTTTACACTTATGGGTCTTAAGACAGATCGTTTTCCTGAATGCTATAGTGTCACCAAATAAAATTAATGTTTCCTTATAAGAAAACACTGATATTAATCTAATATGGCAAGTACGACACCATGATCATTTTACAGGATTCTCAGCTTTAACACTAGCTTATTTTGAAGTGTGATCTTGAATTTTGCCTTCATAAACTCGGCAACGAATTTATTTTCATTCTACATCCCATCGCCTTTTACCAGTTACACGATTCTCTGTTGAAGAGATTTCATAGCAGTGTCGAAGCCGTTAGTAAGTTGCGTGATGCGGTCCAGTCGTCGATATCGTCTGCTGGGTCGGAATGGCGACAGTGCTGCGAATTTGATGAAGACGAGATGACTTATAGTAGCAGATTTGGTAAAGGGGTGAGGACACTGCTATTTGTATTTCATTGCGCTGGTATCAACAACGATTTATTTTGTGAGGTTTTGATGATTAAATATCAGTATCTTTATTCTAATTCAACTTGGTTTGAAAACATGTTTTAGACGTGAAAGTCTTAAATCCCCCTTCCCTGGGGAATTTTGCAAGTTTTCCCGAGTATTCCAAATGACTTAACAAACTTGATTTCTTAGTTTAGTCACTGGGGCTCTGGTCATGATCATATTGGTTGTGCAACTGACAGCAAATGTCTCAAAATCAACAAGGTCGTCATGATCAAGGCGAATTGCATAAGTGATAAAGACTACGACGACGACGACGACGATGACGATGATGATGATGATGATGATGATGATGATCTTTATGGTAATAGTGGTCACCATGTGAAATGTTCCGTATCTAGAGAGTTAGGCCTATATAAGAATCAATTTTGATGTATTCTCACAATATACAAGAATCCATGAGGAATACATCAATATCCAGCACTGGGAATTCACCTCAGCCAGAATAAGCAATAGATTCTTTTCTGATTCAAAAGTATTCTAAAAGAATGCAACATAGAATCCAGCATAATCTTTTCTGGATTCAGCTCCTTTGGCATAGTTGGTAGTTGCAGCGATTGGCTATAATCTCTACATTTTTCTTAAATTTGATTACTGTTTCTTCTTCTATGTAATCGTTTGATGTATTACCGTATTTAGATGTCGATTCAATTGTATGCTCAGAGACATTTCTGATTCTCTAAATCATCTTATATTCAACAGATCGATACAAATACAGCATGTGAGCGTTTGTCTGCCGAAGCAAGGAACGATGCGAGACGACTCCCCACCAGTGTCATTGATGTAATGAAGCGTAATTATGAAGAGAACAGCGGTATCAAATGGCAATATTTCGGAAACGAGGATGGTGTCTTTACAATCTACCCTGCAAGCACCAGATATGCTTGTGACGATTATGATAGTAGATACAGGTAATTAGGGGACACACATCTATGTGAAAATTTAAAATTGTCCAGAATTTTTATATGAGGGCGTATCGATTAATTTCTATAATAAATTTCCGGAAAGTCTGCTGTCACGTTGATAGATGCGAGAGATCCCATGATCGTGGAGTGATTGGGAACAATAGCATTTGCCGTAACGCACATGCAGACTGTGTCGACAAGTTGAAAGCTGGGCATGTAGATATGATTTAGGAAGCAGAAGAAGAAACTATCTTATAAACAGTACTAAAATACTGAAGTACACTTTACTCGCATGATTTCAGACCGTGGTATGTTGAGACATTTACGTCAGAATCGAAAAACGTGGTCATCGTTATCGACAAAAGTAGTTCCATGAGCAGGGAACACGAAGGAAGAAAGCTGATGCAGATTGCAAAAGAAGCCGCCATTTCTGTTGTAGAAACCATGAATCCAAATGATAAGGTAATTAAAAGTGATATTCTGTGGTACGGTCTCAACATTTTCTTATCAGCTGGAGCGAACCAGAAGATTTAACGAAATTGTAATAAACTGTTCGCGAAAATGAATTAATGGTCATGACCATTAAGGTTTCACTTACAGTGTCTAAAACCGGGGTCGAATATATGCATAGTCACCCATTCATTAAGTATCTTTCAACATCCCAAACTATATATTTAGTATCTAAAATCAAACAAAATTCATGAATAATGGCCGACTTTGTCCCTTTAAGGTATATTAACAATTAAAGTTCATTTCAAAAGGGTACTTTTACCACACCGCTCTCTAGAATTTCTGATCTAGTATTTAACTAAGCTCTGTCTGTAATGTGTACTGTGTAGGATAGAGATTCTGATCTATTGAAGGTACTGTCCGTATAAATGGATAATTACAATGATGCTGCGAAAAGTAACTATGTACATTTAGGTGTTAAAAGTATATTTATTAGTATGCTATACTCTCTCTCTCTCTCTCTCTCTCTCTCTCTCTCTCTCTCTCTCTGTCTCTCTCTCTCTCTCTCTCTCTCTCTCTCCTCTCTCTCTCTCTCTCTCTCTCTCTCTCTCTCTCTCTCTCTCTCTCTCTCTCTCTCTAGGTAAATGTGGTTGCCTTTTCGGATACAGTCTCGATGCCTACCCGATGTGAAGACAAGTGTTACGAAAGTCAATTGGCCCGAGCGACCCCTCACAACAAAGAATGCTTGCACGACTTTATCACTTCAATCGGCGATGGTGGTAATTTGTTTCGAAAATATTCAAAACTGCATGAATCCTCATCACTCTCTTGATCTACTTGGACATCAGGAATTGTTTTCCGCAGTATGTTTAACTTGAAGGATATAAGTGAATGTTTACAAGAGAGGCAGCCAATAAAGCTATTAGTGAAAAAGTGTTTTTAAGCGGCTTTGTGGCGGGAGAGGGAAAATATTGTATTCTCTCAGTGAACTGGGAAGAGAGTATTTTTATATCAGTGGGCGTTGAGAGGGAGATTCTTGTGCATCACTTGGCGGGGAAAACTTTGTTTTCATTTCACTTCATCTCATTTTATTTCTCTTACTAATAACACAATCACTGAACCAGTTTTCCACATTGTCACAGGCCAAAGGTCCGAGCATTATTGCACTGGTGCGTGTATAAGTGGAACATGTGGCTTAGCAATTAATTGAACATTTAAAAATTAATTATTTTTTTCAAGTGAGGATGTCTTCTTACTGAGTATCCTGCCAACCGATAAACAGCACTCAATCAACTTGTTTCAGTTATCAAGAATTAATAGAAATATTCTGTCAATTAAACTTTATTGTGAACGCGATTTGTCGGTCCAAAGTAAAAATAGCACACTTTCGAACTCTCGGCAAGAGCAAAAGTCCATTTTTTGACGTTCCATGCCAATATTTTAATTTATTGTTATGATACTATAGCAATAAATCACACCAAGTGACCATATACCACTCGGTTTTGACTAATTCACTTCATATATGTACTCGCTATCGCTTATGCATATGTCGTGATCTGGTCACAATCTTTTGGTATATCGTTGCTGGGTGTGCTTTATTGCTAAAATATTATAGAGAATTTCAACCTATAGTACAGAGTGTGACTTTAGGATAACGTATCGTTTGATGTGCACCATTTAATTGCAAGCTTGTGTGCGGCCTTCACTGTTTGAATTGACAATTATATGCTCATATCTATGTTTGAGTAGTGACTACGATTATTCCAACATAATTCCTCGAGGATAAGATACTGCCATGCACGTTGTTAATCCAATATTTTTTTAAATATATAATCTATTAATTGTTTTCATCTTGCGTATCAGGCAACACGGTTTATTCCACAGCTCTAGAGACAGCTTTCGACTTGCTCCAGGCGTCTAAAGGTTCTGATTCTCAAGACAGAGGTAAAAAAACGTACCTATTCAAACTCCAAATGACCCTTGTTACTTTTTAGAGGCTAAAAAATTGAAATGTCAATAGTGTGATACTTCAAAACTTAACATCAACGGCAGGAATCTTTGCCTAAAATGGCGATAACAAAATAATTCTTCACCTTACGTGGATTGACAAAGGCTCACATGTCTATATGGTTTTTTAAAATGTTAGAGGATATTCTAATCAGAAACGAGCATTGTGTGTGCAGATACATAACATAAATGTGGCTCGCTATGAAATAGAAAGACACTTACCTTGAGAACGTTGAAGACATCAATTAAAAATAAGACAAAATGAATACTACCACTATCATCCTCCTCATTATTATAATCATGATCATCATAATTACATCATCTACGATAACATCTTTATCATCGTCACTGTGATGGCGATAATGATGATGACGTGGATGATGACGTGGATGATGATGATGATGATGATGATGATGATGATGATGATGATGATGATGATGATGATGATGATGATGATGATGATGATGATATTGTTATTGTTGTATTCATGATGATGATGATGATTATTATTATGATGATTATTATTGTACTTGGGCCTCAGCCCAAGTACATTTGTTTTCATTCCGTGGGAAAAAACTGTAAGGTATAACCATTTCTGGCTGAGACCAGGGAGGGCAAAATGTATTGGCTTCATCTTTCTTGGCATAATAAATGGCGTAATGATGTTAACTGAATGGAAGTGCTGCTCTCAGCCAGTCTTGAATAAGTGAGATGTGAATATAAATGCTTCTCTATCTGAGTTTTTGCCACAAAATCTTCTGAATATAATCAAAATGTGCATCGAATGCAACAATTAATGCACCCTCCGTTTACTAGGCGATGGCACGACCCTTGCTACACCACTGGACGAGCCAAAGTGGGAGGGGTAATTTCGGTTTGGTCGAACAGGAGGGCTCGAGACCAGAATTTAACATTTAAACTTGAAACATGTTTAATCACTGACAAGATGTGGATTAGTGTTAATCAAAGAGAAAGTTTGAAAAGGAAAGGTTTTATATCCCGGACACAATGAAAACATTACGACTGGAAACTGTACCCCCGGTTGAGAATAGTAATGCCCACAGCGATGGAGAACACTTATCCTTGAGCTGAGAAAACCAGACCATCATTTCGAAATAGAGCTGCAGATTCGAGAAGCTCGTTAAAAATAGCTAGGTACAACCCATAGGGGTGGTTTTCGAGTCTTGAGGGCAAATTTCGCCTCCTTCATTTAGAAATCGTACGTTTGTTTTTCCAGGGGAACACATCATTTGACACAAAATTTGCATGAAAAGGGGTCGCCAGTAAGCACGTGGTCAAATCTGGCATAAGAAACAATATGAAATGTTGGGTAAAGCCAGTCCAAAATAAACTGATTTGAATTTTTGTGTTTGTAATTTATACCACTGCAGTAACATGACTTTTTTTGACAACATCACACAATGTAATACGTTTTGAAACTGAATACTCCGACGTATTCTGTGTCCCTTTGCTAAAAAATACGGTATGCCGATTACCATGTAAGGAGATGATGACGTCAAGACAGATTTGTAGTGCGTTTGGTCTTGGATGGTGCACGAAGTTTTGTCGAGGTAGCTTGTGTATTTATTTCCTAAATGGGAGATATTAGGGTCGATCTAAAAGAAGGCCGAAAAATGTTATGATACTCTAAGCGAGCTGAACTCCAATGCGAATGGTTGGATAATTTGGAGGATGTCTAGACTGATCTCGTCTCATTAAGATTATTTGGCGGTCAGTATTGAATTTCAACTGCGTCACAAGTTTGCATCGAACGGTCAACGAACGATATTTTAGAAATCTGGAGACATGGCACATCGCAGTTTTATTTTAGTATTTTATATTTTACAAAAGATGTAAGAAGCAATGATTTTGTTGAAAATTCTGAAAAAATATAGGAAGATTTGATCGCGAACACATTTTCACTTGGGGGTCAACTAGCCCTGCGTACGATGCTGTGTGTTCCGCTACAGCTACCGCCCCGCTCACCACAGCCCTGCAAAGACCCGTACGTTGGGTCGGTGACTTCAAATCCATTTTGAGACTTGACGTAAAAAGCCAAATTACTGCCGAAATTCAGCGTTCTTGGGCCCAAGTCGTATCCCAGCCTACCTCAGCTACTCGATCGCTTCCAAAAATGACAGTCTTTTATTCACTTCTCGTAAATAACCGTCGATGTCGGCAACTCTCTCGCTGGCCCTGCGTACGATGCTGTGTGTTAGCTGTAGCACATAGCATCGTACGCAGGGCTAGGGGTCAACATGGGGTCGCAGCCATGTTGCCTCAAAACTTATTTCTGTCTGCACTCAAAACTCAAAAATGTCGCACATGAACCTGAAAAATCGATGTAATTTTGTCAAACTTCGGCGAAATTTCAGCCTATAGACAAAATTTCATCTAGGTAAGGTAAATTTACTGAAATTTGATCGACAAATAATCCTGAGCTTGAACGTGACAGCTCGCCTTCTCCGGGAAGTCATGCATCCGGCCAGCTGCCCATATGGCCGGGTGCATGAGATTGTTTTCAAGCGACGGCGGCAGACCGTACGGGGCTCTGGATATGAACCTACCGCCGGTGTAGCTGTAATAACTGTTGCGTTGTTTTTAATCACCACGGACGAAGTCCGAGGGGACTTATAGGTTTGGTCATGTCCGTCCGTCCGTCCGTCCGTTCACGCCTAGTACCCAACCCCATACAGATGCACGTCGATTTGTTTCACAATGCTATCAAATTTGGCCGTGTTAGAGGACTTTTTAGTTTACACCTCTATAGACTCCCATGTATATGGCAGTTCTCCATAGACTCGCATGTATGATGCGAAGAAAAATAAAAATTTAGTTTCTCATCGTATTCATATTGCCTAAAGGATGCAGTGACAGTTTTTTTGTCCCCACGGATAAAGTCCAGGGGGCTTATAGATTGGCTCATATCCGTCCGTGAGTCAATCAGTGAGTCCATCGGTCACGCAGATATCTCAGACATTTTGACAAAATATCATGTGACCTTGGTGACCTTTGACCTCAAATATACATTATTGTCCATAACTTAGTAACCACAATTGCTAAACCTTTCATATTTGGTATGATGGGACACCTTATGATGCCACATATTGTACCCCATTAATTATGTGCATATCTAATTATGAGCGAGCCAATAGAGCAAGAGGTCTGATTTCTGGTATATAGGGATAAGTTAACAATATAATTTGTTTGACAAAACTTCACGTGACCTCAATGACCTTTGACCTCAAATATACATATTTGTCCACAACTCAGTAACCACAAGTGCTACACCCTTCATATTTGGTATGAAAGGACACCTTATGACACCATATATTGTACCTCATTAATTATGTGCATATCTTATTTTGAGCGAGCCAATAGAGCTAGAGGTCTGATTTTTGGTATATAGGAATAACTTAGCAATACAATTATTATGACAAATACAATTATTATGACAAAATGTGACGTGACCTCAATGACCTTTGACCTCAAATATATATATTTGTCCACAACTCAGTAACCACAAGTGCTACATCCTTCATATTTGGTATGATAAGACACCTATGACACTACATATTGTACCTCATTAATTATGCGCATATCTAATTCTGAGCAAGCCAATAGAGCTGGATGTCCGATTTTTGGTATATAGGGATAACTAGGGTAGAAATCTAAATATGCCCATCTAAATATTAGACATCTACCATCGAGAACAAAAGAAATTTGCTGTAATTTGAATATTTAAGGAGTTTAAGCAATTCCCGCTATAAATAAAGAACCCCTGCCTCAAACTCCACAAAAGTTGCTAGACATATTTTGCCGTTGTCATGCCATTGCTTCGTTTAATAACCAGTTAATCAAATGCCTCATTGACAGAGGAAATTCAAGACCATATTTGAATAGTAGTATATATTGTCCTCAAAATTACCCTATCAAGGCCCAAGTACTCATTGCCTTCAGCAATACTGCCTTGTTTTATAATTAATTAATTAATCAATTTATGATGATGATGATGATGATGATGATGATGATGATGATGATGATGATGATGATGATGATGATGATGATGATGATGATGATAATGATGTTGTTGCTGTTGTTATTGTTTTTAGGATAATTAGTTGTGGTAGTCCAGCATCATTACAAGCTTTTTTACAAATTTGAATGTTATTGTTTAACTGACTGTTAACATAAGTAAGTACAGCATGCCCCGCTTGTTGTCATTTGACTCTACTTTCTGAATTTCTAGATCATGTCATCTTGTTCCTGACCGATGGACATCCGGAAGACGCAGTGGCCGATAGTCTATCTGAAGGTGAAAAGGAAGCTCAGAGAAGACATAATATTATGGATAAAATCAAGACAAGAAATGCTCAAATGGGGAATAAAGTCATCATCTTGACCTTTGGTCTTGGAAACCGTAAGAATTTCATTCCTAAAGATGGATCGTTTTAAAATTAGTCCGCATTGCACCTCTTCTTTTAGAGCATGAACTTAACCCATTCTAGATCGATCGTCAGACAAATAGGTTTTCCTATCTGTATTTCTCACTGACAGATGTGAATAGCGTCGAATAGAGACTCGCCACAGTAACATAACTCAGTTATCTGTCTCTTAATTTTTCGAAGACTAAAAAATTGTAAACAGTTGTCACTATGTTGAAACAATACTGTAAATACCTACGGCTGTCGACATGAACACGTTTCGAGAAGTAAAGTTTGGAGCAGTGTTTTTAGAAAAGGTCCTTCTGCTCCCATAAAACTGAGAAGTCTGTAAATGCATGAAGTCAGCTAAGCTCAATCAACTGTTGCATATAGGTTATTGTTTTGGTAATGTTGCTCTGTTTGTAAAGTGCAGTTTCCTGTTTAACTTTTGGAATAATGTCAAAAATCCCAGTGTTAAACTTGTCAATAGTTTTCAGTGAGAAATTTATATTATTATTATTACTATTATTATTATTATTATTATTATTATTGTTATTGTTATTGTTATTGTTATTACTTATATTATTCCTGTGAACAATGGTGCTCACATTTTAGGGCAATGAAAATGATTTCTTATTCCAACATACATTGGGGAAGAGAATATGGAGCACAATTAATGAAAATGTCACTCAACGGTTACAGTTATGAGCCTGTGGTAACGGCCACGCTCTCTCTAATTCTCGTTCAGGTGATAAGTCAATGAACACGATTAGAACAAATTTGGGATAATTGGATTTCCATATTTTTCAAATTTCTCAAAAGTGTTAGGTGCCCGAATTTGTTTAGCACAATGACTCTAGCAATTAATCAAAACCAGAGATTGTGTTGTATATTAGATATAAATACTGTATTTATTGGGTTACCATTTTGTTAAAATGAATTACAGAATTGGACGAAGAACTTCTTGAGGCAATGGCGCAACAGGATGGTACTGATTTTGACATTCCTAGAAACAATAGTGCTGGAGAAATTAAAGTAAGTATCAGCTTTGCTTAATTTCGCTGCAAAATTGCAATAATTTACCACAATTTGAGTCGATCAGAAACTTAGCCTGATTCAAAGGTCCTGTTCAAATATGTAAAATGTATAAGGGAATATCATTCAAGTGTGAATATTGATATGTCATATAGAAAATTATAGAGAATTATGGCATGCTAACTTTAAACCGGTGCTAATTCTTGAGGGTTTTCAGAACACAATGTTGAAATGGAGCATGCTTGTCGTTATTTGTCATAGAAAGAATCCTTACTCAGATCACCTGAAAGGCCTTACGAAAGTATAGATGTTCAAACTTTTCGTTGTTTATATTTTATGCACATTTACAATAAATAGTGTAAGCTGTGTAGTATGATACGTAACGTTTGTAACTTTAGCTTGTTGATTTTGAAAACGATAATTAATATCGATAAAGGTAAATAAAGTTGACACATTTTCCAGTGATTTTTATCTCTTTGTTTTATTTTTGCATACAGTTATTTATGCTCATACGAAGTTAAAGTAGTAAATTTCACCTTTTTGTGCCACAATTTCGCTTTAGTAACTCAAATAACAGATTTCCTCTCTTCCCAAGAAGATCAGTAAAACTATACTACATATGAAAACAAGCAGAATCAAGTAACCATCAGCAGATGTTTCAAAAAAAGTTTACCGATTTACGACCATACAGTTTACCTTTACACTGTATCATCAACACACATTTCAGTGGACGCGTACGATCCAAAGCTCTTTGTTTTCTTATTAGTTTAGGTTATTCTTAGGCAAATGATTTGCTATCCTAAATGCTGCGATCTCAACTCAGCTAAGCCTTGAAACGTTCCCATACGATACGTATTTCATGGACACGTTTTCAAACGTTTGTATGTTATATGTGCATTTGTTCGAAAAACGCTACAATTGCGTATACTTATGCTGTGTATGATATTTTGCTTCAAGGTTGGCCGATTCACCAAAGTTACCAACCCAAATAACCTTCGAGCTGAGATGGCCTCCTACTACAATTTCTTCTCAACAGGGGTTATCGCTGACGAACCAGTATTCTCGGTACCGCACCAAGCCGCGTCTGGTATAGGTAGGTACGAATAAGAAAAAAAATGTTTGTAGTCAAGGGTAAAAAACATTTATGTTCTTATGTTGTTAGAAATTGAAAAGTGGGACCAACCTGAAAAACCTGAGGCCCGTCTTAGCTATGGTATTAGTCACAGCTTGACTAAGGATGCCTTTCTATGATAAATACATACAAACATCCATCCATCTTAGGATAGTGTTTAATTGAACTGTAACTTAGCGTGTGCTCAGTGTTCTTGGTCTTTCGAAGTGACAATGGCAAACGTTTGTTGGATGAAAATGTATAGGTTACACTCAATCAGTGATATAATTTTGTGTTTTGGTCCAACATCATAGTTCGTATTTTGAAAGCATATTATTGTGTATTCTTTAATGGTAAGAAAATCAAATTATAACACTTGTTATATTGGCAGTGTATCTAAATTACAATAAAATGATTCTGCTAACATACAATATAACACAGTTCTTTGAAAAAGATACACGAAATTCACAAAATAAAAGTATTGTCGTCTTAAAAAGCTTGAAACCGAGGTTAAATACAGTTAAATCATCAACAAATAGCAATACACATTCCATGACCAAATACAGAGGTGGTTCTATGGAAGCAATGGTGACCATAGATATAATGCACTCGATGTAATCATTTCTTGTGTTCTATAGGTTTGATAACAACGGTGGCTCTTCCCATATTAGAGGCAGGTAAGTTGGAAGGAGTTGTCGGGGTGGACATCACCTTGCAAGATCTGTTTGCCGACGTTATGTATTTCAAAGAGGGCCAAACAACATACTCGTTCATCTACGAAGTGAAAAGTAAAGCAATGGGTGAGTAAACCTCTAAGAGCGCGTTTCCTTCTGTAGTCACGATTAGCCAACATTAGTCAGGGCGACATGATTGTTGGTTTACCCTACCGCAAGTATACGCTGATTATTACACTCCTTGATGGATCTATCCCCATTCATGATATCTACAAGGTTTAAACAGTTTCTGACTAGTATAACCTGGCCAAAGGTAGTTGAAAAACTATGTAGGTCTCCCGCAGACTTACTCGGTACTCAGAAACTGTATAGTCCCCATATCTATGCAGATCTCCGTACCTGACATACTTAAGGTAGTCGGGACACTATGCAGTTATAGTTTGACATGTCTGATAAATAATTTTCACTCAATTTTAAATGGCGACAACTGATTTTGAAAATATTTGTATCCAAAACTCAATGAACTGGGAAGACAAATGATAAAGATTTCAAATTTGGTACAAATATGCCGGAAACAATTTGACTAAACCCAGGCGCAGTACAGCAGCATCATAAACATCATTTAGAAACTATAAACACAATAATACCTGTGGGAAATTCGACACCATTTGTTTCACTTAGCACAAGGGTGAGCAGAAGCAAAAATTTCCATCCTATATAATATCTAACTTTCCTTATAATTTACAAGAGTTTCTAGATTCATCAGTTGCTAGCCAATGCAACATTCTATATAACTATGTATTGAATTTCACAAAGCCGAAGGTATAAGGAATGGTTTTTGTACTTAGCTTGAACTGGAAACTCCCAATACTCAAGTTACCCAGAATTCCACTGCATATTAAATTTGAGCCACTTTTAGGGAAAAGCAAAATTCGATAACCAGTTGAAAAGTTGTGTTATAGATGAAACAGTAATGAATGACATTGAACTTACAACATCCTTACTAGCCAATCCCAAAGTATGTGTGTGATTCAGTAAAATGAAAATAACGTTATAGGTCTAGAAGTTGACAACAAACAAAGTAAACTCCTCTAAACATCATTGAACGCCCGAATTGGTGTAGTCATTGGTTTTCAAATGTACTATAAACAGAACTGTGGATAAGCATGATCTGCCAGTTAGTAATATCAGGGTAAGAGTGGACAAATTTTAAGAAAACCAAATATTTTGAGTGAATATAGGGACATATAGCGCAAATGCAATCACTGGGGATTTGAAAGACCTGAAAGGTATTAATGCAGTTAAGCATAAGTAAATGAAGAAAAACTTTTCAATCTTTTGTGCGATAGTAGTCATTATAACACTGAGTATGAAATCAGCAGGATCTGAAAGGTGTTGATGAAGGAAAGAAGAGAAATGATTGACAATCAAGTCTAGAGTACAAGGCATTAGTTAATAGCTTATTTGAATTTTACAAAGTAAATGCAAAAAGTCGTACTTGGTGTACAAAAGGAACCCTCCTCAAACAATCGTATTTCATAGATGCACTGATTTTTGTGGCAGTTAATTTTAATGAATTTACCTGGTCAGGGCGAACTCTGACACATCCTCTGATGCCTGCACCGAGCACTGTGGAGGAAGAGCCGGTGTTCGTGCATATTACATCTTTGGAGAGAGAGGCAGACTTCGAAGAAAATGTTTACAAAGTGTCTCTGGGGTGAGTTGTGTTTTGAAAAAAATACAGTGGTGTCTTGGCAGGCTACTTCGTATGAAACCTCTCCACAGAAACAGTATTTGTCATTATATTATCTTAGGAGGGACAATGAAATCAATACATACATACATACATATATGTATACAAGTCAATCATAAATTAATTGGCACAGACTTAAGTGTAGTTTGTATACTAATGTACTATCCACAACAATTTCGTACAGACAGGTAACTAGTCGCCAAAAGTCAGAAAGCAAAGGCTTACGTTGCATTCTTTGCAGTACAGTCGCTTCTTAGCATCAATTTGTTGCCTCTTTCATGTAGTGTAGTGTAGTGTAGTGTAGTGTAGTGTAGTGTAGTGTAGTGTAGTGTAGTGTAGTGTAGTGTAGTGTAGTGAAGTGTAGTGTAGTAAAGTGAAGTGTAGTTCAATGTCATTCATGTCAAATTATGGCAAATTGTATTATGTCATTTGTTGTATTGTTATTTTATTGTGTTATATCATGTTATGAGTTATGCTGTGTCAAATTATGTTATATTATACTTTGTTATGAATTTTTGTTATTATATGTCATGTTACATTACATTACATTACGTTACGTTACGTTATGTTACGTAATGTTATGTTATGTTATGTTATGTTATCTTATGTTATACTATGTCATGTCATGTCATGTCATGTTATGTTATGTTTTGTTCGCCTGCTTCTTTGGCAGAACTGATGAGTTTGGAATGGCCACCTTCACCTCAACAAGGACAATACCGCGTGGAAACTCAGCCACAGAAGGCGTTGACACAGTTCAAGTGCCCTCAACTTTTCGTTGGCACAAGGTATGCAGGAAATGGTATGATAAAGTAGCCATTACAATAACCTTAACAAATCTTTTTGACTTAACACAGTGCAAGTATTTGATTATTTATCATCATGCACAGCTTATCTATGTTAGTAAGTATTTTCATATACAATAAGTTATTCCATTGTGCCTGTGCGATGTCGTTGGCGGAAAATGTAGTCCAGTCAAAATATGAAGTGACCCACCACAAATTGCAACAGAATTTATTTTTTCACTACTCACCTCAGACAAACCCAGAGAAAAACATATCAAAAGTCTTCCAAAATCCAAGGAGTGGAAAAGTGCCTAATTTGCATAAATCCAAAATGGCCGCCCCGGTATTATAGGTTCAATGCTTTTGGCCACTTACTGCCCAATATTGGTCCGATTTTGGTAATTTTTTTTTTATTTCCATGTACCTTGTACATTTTCATCATATTTTAGACATGTTTACAAAAATTCCATTGTTTTTATTCACAAAACAGGAACATAATTGTAAAACAATGGTATTCTCACACACTATGTCTTCTAATCAATACTTGTTTCATGATTTTATAAGGTGCAAATGTCTGTAATGTTAAATAAATAAATAAATAAATAAGTAAATAAGTAAAAAATAAACACAAGGATTGGAACAATGACAGATTGGAACAATGCCTAATTTGCATAAATCCAAAATGGCCGCCCCGGTATTATTGAATCAACACTTATGACCACATATTGCGCGATATCAGTCCGATTTGGACAATATTTTTTTTATTTTCTTATAAATTGTACATTCTCTTCTAATTTCCAACATTTTAGGGCATTTCCAATTGTAGTTATTAATAAAACAGGTACACAAGTCTGAATTTCAGGGTAAAACAATGGTACACAAACACACTTCACCTTCCAATCAATACTGGTCTAATTTTGCAAGATGCTAACGTATATGGTGTGAAATATATAAATAAAATTGAAAGCAATCTCAGTATAACTAATACAGAATATGTATCCATTTTAATTTTGGTTGTTAATTTGCCAATAACCTATTCCCTATTTCACATTAAAAGCCACCGGCTGAACTTACGCATTTTTTAGAACATTCGTCCTATAAAAAGTGGGCGGTTTATTCATATCAAACACAGTCAACCTGGTTTGAAGTCTAGTTATATCTAGTGTGTTGATATTGTGTTACCAGGGTACACTGGTTGTCACCATAGTTGTGAATTCAACATGAGGTTCAATACTAGCTGGTAATTGGAAAATTACCAGTTTCCCAAATGCTGTTTATTTTACCCAAATTGTAGATAAACAGCCGCGCCTGAATTGACAAAGTGTGCCAGCGCGGGAGAGCCAAGCAAAGGGAGAGGGGGTTTAAAGTCTCCTGGAAAGTGTACAGATCACATTGGAATTAAATAGTATTGGTAGAAAAGGAAAAGCAACTCCACACATCGTTCATATTTGGGTTGTTTGCGTTTTGTGAATGATATTGTGTATAATATAAGTGTATATCATGTTTGGCTGTTTTATGTAAAATGTTGCTTAGCCATGGCGAGACGTACCCGTAATCTACGTGTCTTGTGTTAATCCGCACTGGCGCGGAGAGATTGCTGTGACACTATGATCCTTTGGCGCTACGTTTCGAAAACAGACTTTTCTTCATCAGCCATTTAAATTCATTTTTGATTGGTGAGACAATTGATTGATTGTTAGATTTTTTAATTTGGTAATACGTTGTTCCACTTACGTTTGTTGTTCAAGTAGGGAAGCTAGAATGTCTACAGTTTGATCTCGTTTTGTTTGTGTAGGTTCGTGTGACCCTGAGTTTGAGCTATTGTAGTTTTTGTGAAGTCTGGCGCTTATAAGTGTGTCACCTATATTTCTGTTCCTTCTTATAAATATATGCGATTATAGGTTAATTTTGGAACAGTTTTTTAGTGTTTCGTCTTTTTCAAGTTCACTCCAGTTTTCTGTTTGGGCTTGCTTAATTTTTGCCGTTTCTATGTAGGGGGTATTCTATTTCATTTTTTTGTATTGTCGGTCTTGTAATTTTTCACTAAATTGTGTGACTTTTTGTGTAAAATCGATTTCGTTGTTACATGTTCTGATGTATCGTAATGATTCACCTTTGATCAGACCTTTGAATGTTGCTGCCGGATGGCATAAGTTTCTTTGTAAGAATTGAAATGTATCTGTTGGCTTTGTGTGTGTTGATGTCGAGAATATTCTCTTTGTTGTATCGACGACCTTTGTAGATAGGTCTAAATATGTGATTTCTTGAGAGGAGCTTTCAAACGAAAAATTGAAAGTAGGATGCATTTTGTTGATGTTTGATATGAATTCATTGAGTTAGTGTGTGTTCCGATGAAAATCAGAAAACATCGTCCCTGAACCTCAGCTAGGTCGATATTTGTTGTTTGTGTTTCTTTATTATTCTCGTTTCTGTCTCATGAAATGTAATATCTGCTATTTCTGGAGAAAACGGGGACCCCATCGAGCATCCCCATATTTACAGTAGAATTCATCGTTGAATTCGAATGTGTTGTTTTTTTTTTTAGATTACTTCTAGAAGAGCTATCATGTGTTTCGTTGGTGGTTCCTTGATTATGTAACTGTTTGATGATCTTCCTGATTTAATGCTCTGCCGATTGATTCAATTACCTCATCATGTGGTGTATTCGTGTACATGAAATTACATCCAGTTCTACTAGTGTCGCTTTGGCCGGAACTTTGATTGTCTCAATTTTCTGTATTAAGTCTGTTGTCTTTGATGTATGTTGGTTCTTTCTTGACGATTTGTTTGAGAAAATGGTCAATGAATTCTGATATGTGAAATGTTTGACTGGAGCATCCACTTATGATTGGCCGTACTACAAACATAGCTCCTGGTGGCGGCACTTTGTGTATTTTCGGTAGAAGGTACCAAAGTGGTGTTCTTATTTTTCTATCGACTGGATTCAAATATTCATATGTGTGATGGTCAATGTGTTTTTCATTGTACATTTCTGTTATGAGATTGTGTACCGGTATGTCTTCTATTGTATTTTTTGTGTCATCTGTTGCCAATTTTGTGTAGTATTGTTGATTGTTAAGTTGACATTATCTTATGTAATCATCAGTGTTTAAAATGGCTGTCCCCCGTCCTTTATCAAACGGTTTGATGGTTATCTTCTTGTTTTTTGATAGCGTTTTGAACACAATTTGTTCTGCACATGTCATGTTGTTTTTTGTGTTTCGAATACAGGTGTGTTAACAATAGCCAATTTTGTTGCTTCCAAATAATTTTCTAGTTTTGTGTTCTCGGTTGTATGTGGGATCCATTTCGAGTTTTGACTGGGTGTTGTACGGTCTGTGTCTCATGATATATCGGAGTCTCATTTTCGGAATGTATATTTTATTTCCCTATAACAGGCGGATTCTGTTAGGACGATTTGTTGATTTCAATGTTGGTGAGTTTGTGTGTCGATAGTTCTTAATGAATCTGAGTTGTTTGATGCAGTGCTCAATTTTGTTCTATTGTGACTTTTCGTTATTTTTGTCATTCTATGATTCTTGTTTATGTGTTTCCTTTTTTATCTTTGAACTTGGTCATACTAAGACTCAATACAAAGCTGTCTCCGGCCATTCTGTCTCTCTCTAATCCGAACCTATCTCCAAGTGTGTACCCCAGAAAACTCTGTTTTAAAACGTAGCGCCAAAGTATCAGTAGTGTCACAGCAATCTCTCCGCTCCAGTGCGGATAAACACAAGACACGTAGATTACGGGTACGTCTCGCCATGGCGAGCAACATTTTACACAAAACAGCCAAACATGATATACACTTATATCATACACAATATCACACACAAAACGCAAACAACCCAAATATGAAGTGGAGTTGCTTTTCCTTTACTAGCAAAGACGAACAACAACTGATGAATAATTTTGTCTTCCTTGTCTTTCTTTCTTATTTATTTATTTATTTATTTATTTATTTATTTATTTATTTATTTATTTATTTATTTATTTATTTATGTATCTATTTATCTATCTATTTATCTATCTATTTATCTATTTATTTATTTATTTATTATTTCACATTACAGACATTTGTATCATATAAAATAAAACAAGTATTGATTACAAAACATTGTGTGTGAGAATACTATTGTTTTACAGTAAAATTCGGACTCATGTTCCTGTTTTGTAAATAATAACGATGGAATTATTGTAAAAATGTCTAAAATATGAAGGGAATGTACAAGGTATATGGAAATAAAAAAAAATTATTAAAATCGGACCAATATTGGGCAGTAAGTGGCCAAAAGCGTTGAAACTATAATACCGGGCGGCCATTTTGGATTTACGCAAATTAGGCGGTTTTCCACTCCTCGGATTTTGGAAGACTTTTGATATGTTTTTATATGGGTTTTTCTGAGATGAATGGTGAAAAAATAAATTCTGTTGCAATTTGTGGTGGGTTAGCCCCTTTTTTGGCCTAAAATGACTGGACTAATGAGTCAGTAAAGCGTTTTATTGTAAAAGTCGTCTTCTTCATTATTCTAGGTATCTGGAACACCATACGTAGTGTGTCTGGTTTTGGGAGAAAATGACAAGGAGACCATTCTGTCTGAGCAGGATCCAACAGGTAAAATGCATGCATAAAATTATCTTATGAATATCTGTATCCCTGGAAATCGTATTTAAGATGATGACTGCACTGGATTTCAGTAATGTTACATTGAATGTCCTTCACTCTTGCTTGTTTTGAAGGTTATCCATAAAATTTATGGTTTGAAAAGAAGCGATAGGGAAGGAATTTGTTCGAGGGTTGAAGCAGTACATAATGGTATGGTCATTCGATAGAGTGACCGTGATGAACACGTAATCTTTGTAAAAAAGGAAATTGGTCATTTAGAAATTAAAAATGACAAAATTCAGATATTGCAAAAACGGAAGCTTTTGTTTTGATCGTAGATAACGAAGTTAACATTAAAATCTTTCAACTTCAGGAGACGACTTCACATTCATCTATCATCGCTTGGACTTAATATCTCCGCCTGGTCTTTGCAGACATTTTAATAGGACTGCAACAAGAGGTATTTCCTCTGTAATTTATTAGATCATGGGTTTTCTCTCGGCAAACCGCAATGTAAAATTATAACTATATAAAACTGGGGGTTCTGGAACAAAATCCCTATTTTAGGCCTTCATTTTAGCTAATAAACCACCCAAACACCTGTCTGGTAGGAGGGCGCAGGGTGGGTGCCATGGAACTGAGGGGTTCTCCATCGTACGACGCGGCTATTCAGACAGTAAGTTTGGCAGACGAAACGTATATAGTAAGGCAAACAGTAAGTTTAGTTAGTTATCGCCCATCAGCATGGAGGCCGGCAACAAAAGCTCTCCAGTCCCTTCGGTTTCGGGCAAGGTGTTGGACTGTCCCCCAAGTGTGGCCTAGCATTTTCAATTCTTTCTCGACAGTTCTCTTCCATGTATTATTGGTCCTTTCTCGTTTTCGTTTACCCTCAGGGATCTAATGAAGAGCTACTATTGTAATATCAGTATTGTCTTTTCTGAGCAGATATCCTATTCTTGTCCATCTCCTTCTCATGAGGATGGTTTCCATGCATACTGGCTGGTATTTATCAAAGAGTTCCACATTTGAAAGGGTATTTGGTCAGAAGATGCTCTTGGTACGGAGTGTTGACAGTTTACTGACATCTCCCTTGGTCATTCTCCAACATTCAGAACCGTATAAAAGGGTGGAAAGAACACAGCTTTGGTTCAAACTGAGCAGACAGTAAGTCGGACAGTAAGTCAGGGTGAGTGAATGCACCATGGAATACCTTTTTCCTTCTTGAGAGACATGTCACAAGGTCATATCCTACATAAGTCTGCCAAATGGCTTGCTAAGCACCAGTTTGGTAGTACTCAGAAAACCTGTCATTATGTTTACGACTTTGTTAGTCTCTTTATGAGCTTGTCAGGTCGTTAACATACTGACTGAAGTGGAATATTATGGTCACACCATACATCACCACTTGATTGAATTTTTTATGTCAATGTTGATAGCATATATGCACGATGAAGGGTATACATTATGTGATGAAGTTTGAAGATGTGTACAAGTGGCTGCTGATGGGTTCTTAGCAGCTGTATGGCTCAAGCTGGATGAACGATTTATGCAAGATCCGCCATACTGGACCCAAGAAGGGAGATGACACAAAGGGCCGCCCAAATGCAGGATTGGCGTTAAGAACCAGCTTTCTCTCTGTAGTTTTGTGGGTATGACAATAGAAAAGTGAAAGCTTGGAAGAGGAAACGAATCGAGATGAGAAGGCAGAGAAAAAGGGATATGATGTTTGGAAAGGAAGGGTTGCTGTTTTGGCTTGGTTATGGCAATTCCTAACCTCTGACTACATTTAAATTTGATATTAGAAAAACCATTGCTATAAGTTATATTACCTATAAATATAAACGTTAACTATCATTGAAAACTTAGGACCTGGTCTGGGGTATGGTTGTGCCTTCCACCACACACGTCATGCAGTTAAGAATTACCTGCGGAGCTGGCAGATGAATGTTGCCAAAAGGTATCATCTCAGAGCTCATACCCGAGCTTTCTTGAATGGATTACGAGCCCCGGACCACCAGCCACAGGCTCACCAAAGAGGTTCAGGACCTAGGGATGTGAAGTTCAAGTTTGTGCTGAGAGTCCAACTTAGGCTAGACAAAACAGGTGGTGCCCCAGATCATTCACCTTCTTTTGTTCCGCAACAGGCAAGATGCTCTCCCACAGGCCAGTGAGATTGATAAGGCACTGCACGGGGGCTTACCCACTATCTTGGAGAAGATGGAAAAGTGGACATAGGATGTACAGACCGGTAGGTTGATAGGGTTACCACATCACTAATTACCAGCCCCTGAGAGGTGGCTCTTTAATCGAACTACCAGAAACAAGATTCCTCAGGCCCTCGATGTACCCCACCGAAGATGGCCTGGATGAAGTCGATGAATGCTCATGCCCAAGTACATGGGGCAGTTGAGGACGACTTAGCACTTGCAATCCTTGACATCTCGAGATTATGCATGTACGACTTCTTCTACAAGGAGATGAAAGCTCAGTGCAGTGAGTGCTGCCAGCTGCTCTACACGAACTACGACTCACTCATCCTCGGGGTCAAGACAGAGAACATTTACTGGACATTGCCAGACGCCGGGCCCTCTTCAACACATCCAACTACACACATGATCACTCCTTCTACAGCCAAGAGAACTAGAAAGTGATGGGCAAGATGAAGGATGAGTGTGTCGGGCGCCCTATCGCCCAGTACATGGGCCTGTGTCCCAAGATGTACTCAATCCTAGAGGCTTGGGGAGCAGTCACTAAGAGGGCCAAAGACATGAAAAACGTGTGATGATGCACTGCAGAGGCCAAATGCCCCATTTTGTTTCATAATAGCGTGTCAGCTTTTCACAACACATACGTCGAGTAGGTGCCAAAGAGTCAAACCTGTCTTCCATACCATGTTGAAAATCTCGCCAACTCCTTGTTGCACGGCTAAATAATGATTTAAGAGTTGCAGATTCCATTTCCTTATATGTTACCAATGCATTATGATGTTTTGGCAACAATTTCATGGAGGAATTCTGCCATTTCACAAATTATTGCCTGACTTACTGTATGATTTTCTGTCATACTCACTACATATGTCTCGTCTGCCCAACTTACATTCTTAAGAGCCTCATCATGGAATAGAGAATCCCTCCATTCCACAGGCCCTTGCCCCTCACACCAAAAAGGTGTTGAGTGGTATGGTTTATTATTTAAAAATAATTCCTACATTAGTTATAGTGTTCTAGAACTCCGAGTTTTATACTACTCAGCTGTGCCGGTCTTAGGCGTGCAGAAAATTTCCCTTCTTAGTGACTTCCAGAAGTGACTTTTGTCCTTGACTACCTTATCATGTAATGTTTTACCTGTTATCCTTACATAAAGACCTGATCGCTCCACCTCACACTGACCTTTTGTCGTTATTCAGAGGCATCTGCTGTTACGTTCAGCAAGGAAGCTTTCCTGGATCCCAATGAATATTTAATTAGCGAGGAGACCGAGAGCCGAGTCAACGCTTACACGCAGTATATGAACGGTGAAAGTGAACAGAATAAATATTTCAAGGTTGGTAGATTCAACTATTTCCCAAATGTGGTTTGACCGAATGTTAAGATAATTACAATGGCTATGAGGCTAGAGGGAATTGGGGTGGACAGGTTGAAAAACAGAACTGTGACATGAAATGAGAATTTTAGAAAGGATGTCAGCTGAACAGTGCAATGGGCCTGACATAGTAACCTCAGTAGAAAATATGTGCAGTTTGATAAAACTGTACAATACTGCGCTGCCACTGAAGACTTCCACAAATCTATATAATCAAAGGGGTATGGTTACTCAACAAAGCTATGGAAGGGCCTCCTACCAAACATATATATGTATGTATGTATGTATGTATGTATGTATGTATGTATGTATGTATATGGGCAGCATATTTATAAGCTCCATAAAAATTGGCGAGTAAATTTGGTACATAAATGGACAGAGACAGCAATAAGAGCGTATAACAATGCGTGTAACATAATACACAAAACTTGAACTTCTGTACCCTGCGTTTTGCAAGAATAGCAAACAGGCACTTCCTTTACCCAATGTGTGTTCATTTTATGCGCATCTTGGCTGATCATTCACTACCACGTTTTTGATGCAGGCTGGCGTTCGTGACATGGTGGTAGCCACCGCTAAAGCTGACGAGATATGGTCATCCACAGTGGAAGTAGAGGAACACACCGCTTTTGTCTATATAGGAACCGAGAACGGCGTCTTCAGAGAATATCCCGGCGTGAGACTCAACGAAAGTTACGACCACACCGTCAGACCTTGGTACTTTTATCTATTTCTCAAATACAGCTCATGTTTGTTCCAAAGTTTGACTCTTTACAATATGTACTTTCATAATGTCTATACTTTATAGCGTTGACGTAGCTGTGCAAAATTCGAACTGTCCGGGAATGTTGCCTTTGCAAACTTCCAAAAACAATAGTTTGCATAACTTTGGCCTATGTCATTTTTATCACTGAACAAACTCTGAGGCACCTAAATAACACATGTTTACAATCTTTATAACTGAATTTTTTTCAGTATTACAACATTAGAAATGGACATCCTGTTGGAAACAGGTTATCCATTTCATTGGTTAGCTAGTTTGTTTGTTTCTTTGTTTTCGCGTTAGGGTTGCAAATGTTGTGTACCTCGTGTACAAATAAAAGAGGAAAGGACCTGAACTCGTACTATAGTACTGTCAGAGCTCTGTAAATAATTGCTCGGATGGGATTCAATCTATTTGTTTCTCCTCTTCAAAAATGTGGTGTTGCACCTCACTTTTTTCATGATAATATTTTTTTTGAAATCATAGATATATGGGTATATATATTGGTAGTAGTCATCTTTAGTATGCAATATATTGTTTACAAATAAAGTCTAACTAAAATTTCAATGGCAACAGCAACATTGGATATTACACACTTTCAAGCTGTATTGACATAATTATATATAGGGATGGGACAAGCAATCCGTTGCGTTAAAAGTGACAGTCGGGTATTATTAGGTGCACGGCCGATAGCCCCCTTTAACAAGTGTCAACGGGGCCTTCCGCTACGTATCTATCCACATCAAACTGTAGGCAGAATATTAATAGAGCATTACATGTAAAACGTGCTTGCTAACAGCGCACACAGCGCTTATGATATATATGTAGAGAGGAGAGAAGGGGCGTGTGGCAATTTAGACTTGTTTTTATGCAACACGTAGGTACGAGAGAGCAAAGAATAATAAAGGAAATGTTACTCTATCGACTCCCTATGAAGCTGCCACTGGAAGTGGTTACGTCATTACCTTGGCTCATACCATTGTTGAAAGGTGAGTGGACAATAGAAGGAATGTTTTCTGTGTCTACCATCACAGTTTCCAAGAAGCAACAATCTTACAAACATTGCTTTAATACAAGCCATCGCTATTCCTACCTCTGCAAAGCATTCCAAAGGAAAAGTCTATATCTCTTAATTGCCTACGCTAATCTCCCTAATAGCTATCGCTGACATTTACTAACGCCTGCCAAAGAATTGTCGGGGTGAACAAACACCTTTTTAATAACCAACTAAGTAATAGACGGCAATAAGGGAGGGGTAGCTATAGGCTATCGACCACTATGCCTGCACAGATGTCAGGCCTGATAAAAATGGTGTATAGATTACACCAAGGTTAACTTTTTTTCTCATTTCAGATCATCTACTAGGGGACCATCAAGAACTTCGGACGAGGTAATCGCAGTTATGGGAAAGGATTTATCGCTACCCTACTTCTCACTTTTCTTAAGGCAGATGTACCCGAAATGCAATGAGAACAGATACAGGTGAGCCAGCAGGGCAAGATTTTTTGCAATCTCAGAAAGTGCTTCCTAGGGTTGTTCTAAGCGCAATATTCAAAGCCTAAGCACATAGCGAAAATATTCCAGCAGGTGTGAACTCATAAATATTCATGAATACAACAAAGTATAAAGTAGTCCCCAGGGAACAAAAGGTCATTCCTCACACAGCCATTGCGCCGACGACAATGAGCTTAGGATGGTTTCAGCTTTCACCGTTCATACCAGCAGTGCAACCTCAGCAACTACCCAGGCATTTCAGTGCATGGAGAGATGATCCAGACTCCAAAACCAGCTCCAGCAGTCGCTACATTTTTGGCTGCACATGCATTAACCTGTCAGAACAGTGTTGCCGGGCATTCAGCTCCCTCTAAGGTGCTATGTGCTTTTGCCAGTATGGTGTCAACCAACATTAGTGGGGATGTCCAACCCTCGGGCAAAGAAAGCATTCAGGCATGTGTATATTCAGACTGAGTTGCGTATTGTGGATGGATTTTATGTCAGACATTACAGAGACCTTAACATAGCTCTTCATTATTATTATTTGTGTGGCACAGGGCTACTTATTTCAGTCGTACAGCAAGCTATACTTTTACAAGTTTAGCCCATGAAGGGTACAGTTGTCCCAATTTTTTTCCCGCACGAGAATTGAAAATGCAGCGAATATATTTTGATTACGAGTTAATAAATGCTTGTCTTACAGTTTTTTACACTGTCCACGTGAGACGAATTTTTTCCCTGTGAGGGATGAAATGTATATTAAGGTTATGCATGCGTTGCCCACCCTGTCTTTCCAGCGAGAGAATGATGTAGTCCCCGTGAGGGACTGAATGTATATTAAGGTGGTGCATGCGATGCCCACCCTGTGTTCCCTGTGAGAGAATGATGTAGTGCCCGTGAGGGACGAAATGTATTGTAAGGTTGTGCAAGACCCTGTCTTCCCTGTGAGGGAATGATGTAGTCCTGTGAGGGATGGAATGTATATTAAGGTGGTGCATGCAATGTCCACCCTGTCTTCCCTGTGACTCACCAGGGGTTTCATTAAGAGCCGGAAGCTGGCAAAATTGACCGGCTACTCTCAAGATTTCGCCGGGTACTTTTTCGAAAAAGTTGTACTTTTTCATCATTAAAATATTTTTTACCTTCTGAAAAGGCTCAGAAAAGTATCACACGCTGTATAATCGAATCATTTTGCGTGATATGTGAAACAAAGTTTAGTAGACGATCAACCACGATGGCCTTGTAGTAGCATGTCCAGCGAGTATTGCTTGAATAAAAAGCGGAATTACAACGAACGATTCTATTGGCTGCTGCTATTGCTTGCTTCTTTGTGGTGACCTTTCTATCCGCCAATGAAAACATACGTATTACTCCTGCCCGCCACTGTAAACTCAATCCAAAATGGCCGATACACAAAGAAAACGGTGGTCGCAAGCTCAAGCTTCCCTGTACCATCTTGGCTTTATAAAGCAAACTAAAGAACAAGAGAAAGGTAACAGATTTAAACAGTTTTCGAAAGCAACGGCCTGATATCTTTGTCACGGAAAAAACTTTCAGATTTATTACAGTTCGAATTTCAGTAAGCCCATGTGTGTTGCAATACCGTAGGCGTCAATGTGTACGCATCGACAGCTAGTCCTACCCATGGTCAAGCAAGACAGATTGATGAAGTGATGTGCATGGCCATAGTACACTACTGGACCATCGCGTATTTTAAAAAGTGATAAATAATTCGTACAAATTGCCTTGGCCATTATCAAAGATTGCAATTAGATCGTCAATGAGATTTGAAAGTTAATGATTGTGAAATTGGCAGTGTTGCTCTTGTGCTATAATTTTCACCATACGACGCTCCAGGGCGCCACTTCAAACCACAACACTACATATATCAAACATACAAAAGTCACGTCACTCAGTCATTATTTTTTTAATATTCAGGGATTTTTCGATTTTAGATCAATCGTGGTGTACACGTTTGAGAAAATTTTGGTAAGTGGACTGATTTTTATGGTGCATGGCGTGGGCTGGTGTAACACTAGACTAGACTGTTTGTTGGTGTATTGCTTTATTGTGTGTAAATTAACAATGCATCCAAATAATATACAATACTGTGGCTACTAGAAAACTCACTGTTGTTCTAACTGCCGGTGGCTACTAGCAAACTCACTGTATTTCTAGCTGCCGTTTCCTTTACCTTTTTTTTAAGTCCAGTGTTGTTGCTATTGCTTCCCATTGTAAATCCAAAATTATTTTGCTTCCCAAATTAAATGTTAGACATAAGTTCACACATACCAATTTGAAAGCACAATCTGTTTTTCCCCATTGCTTTATCAGGCTGGCATTATGTCGTGAAAAATAATTTGACAGTGTGAATATTTGTAAAAATTTCTTCGCATTAACATGAATAATTAAAATCAATCAATCTCTCTCTCTCTCTCTCTCTCTCTCTCTCTCTCTCTCTCTCTCTCTCTCTCTCTCTCTCTCTCTCTCTCTCTCTCTCTCTCTCTCTCTCCCCCCAGGTCAATGTTGTTGCCTTTTCGGATACAGTCTCGATGCCTACCCGATATGCAGACAAGTGTTACAACAAAGAATACTTCAATGACTTTATCAGTTTTTAACTGAGCTCTGTCTGTAATGTGTACTATGTAAGATAGAGGTTCTGATCTATTGAAGGCACTGTCCATATAGATTGATAATTAAAATGATGTCCCAGCACAGGAACCAGATCAAGGTAAAAGAGTAGATCAACCCTCTGCAAGGACAGAGAATTTAAATTGTGATGTTACAAAAAAACACTCTATCCGACCCAATAACTGAGTTAGGAAATTCGTGTGATCAGCAAAATTCTAACCAATTTTCAGTCCCTGAATCAGCAAGAGCAACCTCACAACTGATAAAGGACCTGTTCTCTGATATTGACAACAAATTGATCCACCATTATTATAAATGCCGGGACAATGGCTGTACATCTCTTAGTCCATTAGAAAGAGAGAGACTTGCTACAAAGAGAGATCGATTCAAACATGAATGGCTGCTCTCAAAGTCCAGTAGCTACTGCTGTAAAACTGGGTTTTGGTGGAGTGTATACATTAAAAAATCAGGGAGTGTTCTGCTTAATATGCAGAAAACACAGTGGTGCAGTCCCAAAAATAAATCTGAGGTGTTCTCCAAGAGACTATCAGTGAGATTCAAGCAAAGCTCTTTTCAAAATCATACTGATTCCTTGAAGCACAGAAATGCAGTGACTAATGAACTCATGAACAGGATGTCATGTTTCCAAAGTGAATTAGACACCACAGAAAAGGTGCATGATGAAGTATTGTTGAAAACATTCTATGCAGTTTATTGGCTCGCCAAAGAAGCTATTGCAAACAGTAAAACACAGTCCCTTCTCAGTCTTGTTGAAAAACTCGGAGTTGCTGAATTGAAATATTTTCAACGCAGAGCACCAGCATCATTTCAAAAACGCAGTCAATGGTGGAGATTGTCAATAAAGCTGGATGTTACAGTTTGTTAGTTGATGATATGACTGACATAGCTGTACTCAAACAGATGGTTGGCTTCATACAGTTCTTCAACCATGATACTGGCAGGGTTCAAACAGGTTTCCTGTTCATGGAAAAACTTTTGGAAGATTCAGATTCAGCTGATTCACAAACTCTGTTCGATGTACTGTGTAAGACACTTGCAGAACTCAAGCTTTCATTACAGGATATGAAAGGCTTTGTCTCTGATGGTGCCAGTGTGATGGTTGCCAAAAATAATGGACTAGCAGCCAGATTAAAGAGAGTTAATGCAACATTTTTTTCTGTGCACTGCATCTGTCACAGATTAGCTTTGGCCTGTACAGATACCAATGCAAGTCTCAACTACATAAACAATGTAGAAACCATGGTAACCCAGCTGTGGAAGCTGTTTGAGTACTCTCCAAAGAAGAAGGCTGTTTATCTGAAAACTCAAACTGAAATGAAAAAAATAAAGCTGACTAGCCAGACGTCAAGGAAAACCGTTGCAAAGAAACTAAAGAAAGAATGCAAAACCCGCTGGCTGTCCTTTGAGTCAGCTGTCAACTCAATATATGATGAGATACTTCCTGTACTGCGGGCTCTTGAGGAACTACAAAGTGACGCTGTTTCATTTGGGCTGTTTAAGAAGATGCGCACTGTTAAATTCATTGGAGCAATTTACATATTGAGAGACGTTCTGCCTGTTCTTGCTCAATTGAGCAAGGCATTCCAGCAGGATACCATCAAGCATGCACTTCTAGAGCCTTTAATCAAGTACACAAAAGACATATTGTCGGATATCCTGGATAATGGTTCACCCATTGAGCAACTTAAGATTGGTCTCGGTGATGGTGGGCGATTGAGTAGCCTAGATTTGAATTGTACAGACTATGATGAATCCCAGTTGAAGAGTCTTATGACAAAATATATCACTTCCCTAAAAGAGAACATTGATAATCGATTAGGCCAATCAGCTCCAATTTTGAGTGCATTCTCAATTTTTGATCCCACTGCCATGCCGACACAAGATAGTCCAGAATTTAAAACTTATGGAGAAACAGCTATCTGTGTATTAGCAACCCATGTAATTCTAAGTGAAGGTGCCACAATGTGTGATAAGCTTATAGCAGAATGGGGAAAGATGAAATATGACATCTTGTCCTGGAAAAAGGATGTCCCTGCTGTGCTTCCACATACAACCCCGACAGAATGGTGTCCATCTCGTGTAGTCAGGATGAAATCTAGCTTTGGCTTTGTTTACCCAGAGCTTGTGCAAATTGCACAAATACTGCTGTCCATACCAGTGTCAAATGCTTGGCCTGAAAAAAGGAGTCAGCAAAGTGAGGCTATTGAAAACCAGACTGAGGAGCCAACTGATGAATGATGTCATGAATACTCTTCTCCACATAACATTAAATGGACCAGAGCTGCACTCATCTGATTGCGATTCACTGATACATAAAGCTGTCAGACAGTGGTTAGCCTTGAAGAAGAGGAGGAAGCTACCTAAAACAGGAGATGCATCATCCAATTCTGCAAGCACAGAAGCCAGTGCTAACACTGAACGTCACACAGAAATGGCTGACGCCTCAGTCCAGACTGAACAAATTCCCATCACCATCACATTAGATGAAATCCAGGCCGAGGTACAAACAGCATTGGAACTTCTGGATTTGGGCGAGTTTGATGACTATGGCTCTGACTCAGACACTGAATACGGTGACATTATTAGCCCATTTGACTTATTCTCTGTGACACATGAATGGACTTAAAACATTAGGAAAATGGCATTTATACTACAAATACTAGAATTTCAAATGACTGTATGTAGGCAGTAAAAAGTGAGTGTTTTTGCTAATTTTGCTAGGCTTCCGTCCTTTGGCCGGGAGGGGGAACACCCCCCCTCCCGCAACCTCCCCCCGACAACCGCTTTGCAGTCGTGGCAGCTGCTTTGCAGCAGCAAGCCTCCTACTTTTTCATTTTGGCCCCCTACTTGAAAACTTAGTGAAACCCCAGATTTGAGGGAATTATGATGTAGTCCCCGTGAGGGACGGAATGTATTGTAAGGTGGTGCATGCGATGCCTACCCTGTCTTCCCTGCGAGGAAATGATGTATTCCCTGTTAGGGACGGAATGTATATTAAGGTGATGCGTGCGATGCCTACCCTGTCTTCCCTGCGAAGGAAAGCTGTAGACCCTGTGAGCGATAAAATGTATAGTAAGGTGGTGCATGTGATGCCCACCCTGTCTTCCCTGCGAGGGAATGATGTAGTCCTTATGTGGGACGCAAATTAAATGCAAAATAGGTTGCCTTTTCTTAGTGGTTCCCTTAGACATGGGGGCGAATTTGCTTGCCTCATGGCTGCCTGCCATTTTCAGGATCCTGTCTAGGGGTGCCCTCTGTTGGTTATACGAGGGCTCTTTTCCCAGTTGGTGTTCGAAACTGGAAGATGCAATATACAGTTGATCAGTGTTCAGCGTCGGACAACTTTTACCTAGTTAAGCTAAAGGGCGCCCCAGGCATGGATCAGACACGCCTGTCCGTACATAGTAGCAGTTTTGGACGGAAGAAGTCAAGTCTCCCCTAACGACTTGACTTTCAGAAACCTAAATGAGTTCACTGCAGGACAAGTGCATAATCATTTACAACTTGCCATTTGATGATTGAAAATCTGCCATGTAAATCCAATTTTAACTTTTGCTCTCCAAAGGGGTAAAAGTATCGGAGTACAGAACTCCTTGCAGGGCATGTCTAGAGGGAAGTATAGCGACCACCCATCCCCACCTCCTGTGACACGTCAGAAGAATTTGTCATGCAAATACTTCGGCAAGTTCATAGCATCTATGACAGATTTATATCGGAGGTAATATCAGTTGGGGCATAATACAATTTCTTGAAAGCTTTTGTGAAATGATTTTTCAGTGTGTTTTGTTTTAATTGATGTGAGGATTGGGAGAATAAGGATTGGAAGATTGAGATTTTATGTTAGACTGGGTTTTATTACGGAAATACGTTGTGTTTGGTGTGAAGCAACGATGCTCGCACCCTATCCAATCCTTCATACAATAAGCAATATCATTGAGCGAAGTGATTAGGCTTTGAATATTACTTTGTGCTTAGTGCGCCCTCACTTTGCTTAATTTCGTTGCCTTCGGAATGCATGCTAAAATATCAAATTCTGTTCATGCAAAAGAGCAAATGTTGAAACGTCATTTGTAAGAAGTTCACTTGTTTGTCATTTTGTCTGGATATCTATTTATTTATCTAACTGTCTATCTCAATCCTCTTCCATATAGCTGCTTTGTCATGGACAACAGTGGCTATCTCATAACACACGATACGTTCTTTGACGTAAGCGGCGCTGTTCAAGATGGTATTGAATATGCACACATCACCGAAGTTGAAAAGACAATAGCACCGGATCTGATCAGAAAAGATGCCTTGGTTAAAAAACAGTGTATAAACTTTCACAATAAAAAGCTTCAAAATTACTACCAGGTAAGGAATTTGGAATAAGACAATCATTTTCCTGGTGCATTGGACGGTCTTTCCAATGCAATCTAGTAGTATTAAGGAGATACCCAGAAAACGTTCTCATTTTTTATACATGCAATATGGATAATTTGCATACAAATTGTCTACAATGATTTTTATCTGACACAGAGCACGTTATTGTTATGAGTATTCCAACATACCTACTTACTTACCTTCCTACCTGCCTGCATACATACATACATACATACATACATACACATACATACATACATACATACATACATACATACATACATACATACATACATACATACATACATACATACATACATACATACATACATACATACATACATACATACGTACGTATGTAAATATATACTTGTAAAACATACTTGCAAGCACAAGTACATTTTATGCAGGGATGTATTAAAGTATACATAAGTACAGACGTTGAAAGGCAGCCTATACAATGGCAGAATAAACAGAATTTTTAGTCTCGTCCTAATACTTCCTCATTTTCCCTTTCAAAACAATCCAGGTGAATCAACCCAAGAGTGACATCGACACGAAGAAAGAGGGCAATGAATGTTTGCAGTATCAGCTAGAACACATTCCCGGAACAAACGTGTACCTTGGTATCATTGAAAAGAGCTTACTATGTATTCCGGAGGTCTGTCCATGTCTAAAGGTGAACTAAAATGAATAATATAAATAGCTCCTTGATTTACTTTTGAAGATCTATTGTTTAATTTCAGCCTACAGCTCGATATGCCGTCGAATGATGTTACGGTATTTTCTTGTGAGTATAACCTCTTAAACACTCAAAGACTCCAATTTAATACATTTTAAACATTTGCTAACGGGTGACTTACTGCCGTGACCCAAATTTTTATACAGATTTAAAAGTTGTAAATTTCGGATTTTCCGTGTTTGATTTGAAGAGACTCGCCTGACCAAAAAGACCTCCCTGTTTCATATATTAAAATTACAACAGTCTTGTCTGGATCCAATGGATTATTTGTTTAATTTTGCAGACTTCATGTCAAAAGGCTCACGCACAGAAAGCATGTGAGTGTCCATGTCTGTCCGATGCAGAATACGATTACTGCAATGATATGTTCGACTTGAGCAGGTATGTATGCATTCGTTGAGGGCGTTAGCGGATGACCGCTCTTGTTTCTACTCTCTACTCTAAATTTCTTAAAGGTACGTCTATTCGGACATTTCCTCGACAAATTCTTTACTCACAATTTCTCAAAATCAGCTGATTGGCTGCCCCGAAACAACGTTTGAAAGATTTATTGTTTAGAATCTTGGGACTAGCTACAGCAGAGAAAAGAGGACGGATATTTTTATGCAACAGCCGTATTTATGTCATAATTGGCATTCTTATTGACACAGTGTTGATTTTGCCTCCCGCAGCGATGATGCTCCATCTTGTATGCCACCTGGTACCAGCCTCGATCCCATGGTGACTGAAAACCGTGATCTGCGCAGTCTCCCAAAATGCTATCCAACGGACTGTTCTCAATTCAAGACAAGCATGTAAGAAGATAAGAAGATATACCGTTAAAGGACATAAATGTTAAAGGAAAGCGGTCGTCGGAACTGCGCTTGTGCGACTTTCTTGTTTACAAACAATGTATTTCATGCGCTATATAGATGCATAAATTCAACATAGATGCAACATTTAAAGTTTACGGTGTACATTATGACAAACATGTTTCAACTTTCCTCAATTCAATTTTACATTTACAACTCTGAAAACATGCGAAGCTGATTGTTTTAAAGAAAACTCTTGGATAAAATACATCTCCCAAGACATCAGTAATTTATTTTTTTTTATTTCCAGGGAATGTATAGCTGCAGTTAGTTGTGAGTGGTGTAATGAGGGCGTCTACGAGGATAATCCATTCTGTTATGATCTCATCTACTCCTGCAAGCGTGAGTATTGTATCACGTGACTTCCTTTCTCGGTCGTACTTCCGCCAGCGACATCAGTTACAAACCACAAAATCAGTTTTACCTAAATTATAGAAATTGATGTTTTCATCATTAGTACTGGTATATATCATGAGCCTGTCTGAGAAACAGACAAACAAAATGCAATATCTTTGTTTATGTTTAGTAGTTAAAATTTTCAAAGTTAACGTGACGTCATCGTACACGAGACGAAATTAATATTTAAATATAAACAATCTCTAAAGTATGAAGTAAAACAGGCTGTTAAAGGGACATTAGCTGTAACTTTTGACAAATGTTTAACTACTCTGTTTCAATGTATCAACTACATAATTTTACTATAATCCCATCATCATGACCAATGCCCGGTGTCCTGCTTGCCAACACAGCCTGTATATGAGAAATGACCATTGTTATTGTTGATAAATGTATTCTAGTCCGGACCTGAATGCAAAATTTAAACAATAACAATGCAGATTATACTCATATAGGGTATATTTATGAGCTAAATATTAGGAATTTCTCCATGGTTCAGGGATTCGAACCAGAAGCTGCAGATGATACACAGAACAAACAAATTTAAAAATGACCAAAGTTACAGTTAATGGATCTTTAAGCATGATTCAAATAGAGGCAAATCTGTGTTTTGTAATTAATAACTTCCAACTTTTCAACAAACAGCATCTGAGTATGTGACACGACTTCGATCACTTGGTCACATCATGGTGCTGACATGAAGTTAGCCCACACTGTTTTATTAATTTTATTTCCTCAGCTGCTGAAGACGCGGAAACGTCGTCGCCAGATGTCATCACTGGTATCATCATAGCTATACCCCTTGTTGTTGTCATAGTGATAGTCATCATCGTCGCGTTGTTTATCAAGCGGAGAAATACCAGCAAATCTGTTCCTCGAGACGACCACATACCCGTGTCCTACAGGACAAGTACTGTCCCATCAGCCCCGTCAGCGCCCTCTGCGCCGAGCTTCAAACCGACTGCTCCTGTCGGGAGCACGTTTTATATTCAACCCGAGCCAACGTACCAGAACCCAGATGAATATCAAGGAAACGTTTCAAGCCGGCCCAGGAGACACACTTCCTAGGGATTGATTCACCCACAGCATTCTGCCATGAGTGGACACTGGTACGAAGCGCCGATTACCGGCGACGACAACCAAATCTGACAATCCGACTAGTTATGATGGATGTAGCAGTACCATGATATCACACTGACATGAACCAATATACCCGGTTTGCATGATCCAAATATTTATATTTGAAAATAGTGTTCAGGATGGAAATAAAAATGTGAAGACTACAAAGGCGAAAGAGGCACAACTTATACATTTGCCGAATTTAGCAACGACATTTAGTATTTGGCGCGAGAATTGGCAGGCAGACAAAAACATATTGCAAAGTTGCACTCAAAAATATATCAAGCACTTATAATGGTGACTCGAGTGAATTTGTTCACCATTAAATCACAATTATTGTGACGTAATCAATAAAGTTATGATTTCGAAGACTTTTCTCCTTTGAAATATGTAAATAGAACTGCTCGATAGCATTTGTAGGTGGAGTATTCTTGCTAAGGGACGGGACATAATGACAGGGGGGTGGGCCGGTGTTTTTCGAAACACCACTGCATCAAAAATAGTGACCCTTGAAAAGTTCATGCACAAAATTAGTGACCCTCCCCTTATCCGTGCATGGAAAAAAGTGACCCTCCCCTGTTACTCAATACCCCCCAACAAACCCGCAATGAGTTCAAGACCTCCTTCTGACTTGCTATACTTTTGAAGTCCCCTCCCAAAAGAAGGCAAAATGTTGCAGATAAAATGCTTTGTCTAAAAAATATCAAATCATATGTGTATGATAATTCATGTAAATGTACTTGCTTGAAGTGGCAGGTAAAAGTGCATGCGTGAACAAAAAATGTAACTTTTAGATTTCATCGATAATGTTGATTCACTATACATGGTAGTCGACTATAAAAAAACTATGAACGTGTATTTTCCAATATAAAACTAGCAATATCTGTTCATCTATAGATGTTTAATAACTGATATAAATATACTTGATTAGCATGCGTTGTTTATAAGTGCTCATGTGAACAAGATATTTGATGGAATTTCGCTCAAATGTTGATCCACTATACATGGGAGTCTACAACAAAACTGTAAAAAATGTTTTTTACGCCTAAAATATGCACTATTTGTGCATATATGGACCCTGAATAATTGACATAATTGTACTTGATTGAAGAGGTGGCAACACGTGCGCATCTGTGTACAAGAAATTTGTTTTTGGTATTTCGCATAAAATGTTGAGCCATTATAAATTGTTGTCTATGACGAAATTATAAGTTTTTTTAAAATACAAAACTTGGCAAATCTGTGTATTTATGTATGCTTGATTATTGATATTTATGGTCTTGATTACACTAAAGTGGTTACAAGTCCATGTATGTGCAAGAAATTTGATTTTGGAATTTCACCGAAATGTTGATTCATTATACATGGCAGTCTATGATGAAACCCTATGAATAATTTTTATCAAATACAAAAATACGAAATCTGTGCATTTATGTACACTCGATTATTGGTATTAATGTTCATGATTAGACTAGAGTGGTTTCAAGTCAATGGTTGTGCAAGAAATTTGATTTTGGAATTTCACTGAAATGTCGATTAACTATGCATGGCAGCCTATGATGAAAGTATGAATATTTTTTTTCCAATACAAAACTAGGTAAATCTTTGCATTTTTGTGCACCTAATTATTAGTATTAATGTTCATGATTAGACTTGAGTGGTTTTAAGTCTATGGTTGTGCAAGAAATTTGATTTAAATTTTTTGGAACTTCACTGAAATGTCGATTCACTATACATTGTAGGCTATGAGGGAACTACAAATAACTCATAGGTTATCTGATCCTAAATTGCTATTCAAAATCTGTTCGACCTGAAGCTTCAGTTGTTATTGATGACATTTTGCACTATTCTGAATAGTTTGTATTCTGTCAATGTCTAAAAAAATAAAAAAGTACATACAGCGACATGAACATTTGACACCGACCTATACCCAATGGGAGAATAATATCAAATAAGTGATCTCCCAAATTGTTATTGAAAGCGTCATTATTGGGGGACAGTTTATATGCACAATAGAGGAATTGGATTAAGTAAAATCATGACAACTTAAATCAGTGTGGCTGCTTGGATCATCAATACATTGCTTATTATACCCTTAAACTTGCGCTCGAAGGGCGCGCCGAAAATGGAAATGACAGAAAATGAAAGTGCCAGGAGGTATTTTTTCTTTTTTCAGTATTCCATATTCTTCAATACGTGCGCATACAATTTCAGCTTTGATGCATAAAAAGTTACCCTCCCCCCATAGGCTTGCGCAAATTTTATGACCCTTCAAAAATACTTGCGCGAAAAATGGCGACCCACCCCCCTCCAAAAAAAAAAACACCGCCCCCTGTAATTTGTGTCCAGTCCCTAACATTCGGCAGACATCGTAATGTTTCAAATGATTTAGAAGTCAGAGCAAGACAAAGGCCAATGAGATTGGTGAAGTAGTGAGGTAAGTGTATACGTCAACGAAAATATCGTGCCTGGAAAGAATTGTGAAAGGTTATGGAAAGCCATGGCTGACATGAGTGGTCTAACATGATGTTGTGATGGGTATAATCATGTTGTGATATGCATTTAACATATCGTTTTAAAGCATTCCAATGTTGTCCTAGGAACTTACAATGTTGTCCTTGCCGTTCAATATGTTGTCCTACTAGTAGTCTCAAGCATCGACCATGTTGTTTTAGGCGTTGCCCTAGGCTCTCAATATGTTGTTCCAGGCACCATCTATTTTGGCTATAACAGTGTGAGATCGTTTCTTTATCTTTCATCAGTGTTGAGTTTCCTTTCTGTTCTGCAATACTTGGTAAATCACTGACAGTTCATTAATCACATTTGACCATAGACAGTAGAGGGGGGGCAGACTTCCCCTACTGTCCATGGAAAATCACTGGTTCAGTTCATTGATCACATTTGACCATAGACAGTGGAGGGGGGGAGATTTCCTGTACTGTCCATGATTTGACAAAGCCGTTCCCGTTTACCGTGTGTATTGCGTTGGACACTCCGTAAACGGTCGTGTCAAGTGCGATGTGTACACAGTTCAATGATTTTCCTAGTATTGCCGAGCTGAAGGGGCACTCAACCCTGTGGAACCTGTTAAGCGATTTTCCAGGTATTTTTGGGAGCGGAAACGAAGCTCAAATCTGACGAAATCACAAAAACTAATTTTATTAGTAATATTCCTATTTCATATGTAACATTTTTGGTAGACTGCACATGCTTATTCGCCCGTGATGAGACTAGGGTAGGATATGTTTCTCTTGCTCCAAGTGGTGACAGTTAGTGTGTGCTTAAGAAAAATGGTGACGGGGCTTGAGGAATCGCGATTGAAATCTCTTTTTTTAGATCTCCCCCCCCCCCAACACCCTCAAAAATTTTCAAGTCCCCACCAAATGACCATATAGCATATGTATTAGGAACGCGCGCAGAGTAAAAATAAACATGTTCTGCACGCAGATGTTCAACACTACCTCTTATCAGCAGGTTGTACAGCCATATACCTAGGGCAAGTTCTTAAATTGATTCACTCTTTAAATGCATCAGTGGACTTTTTGGATTTCTCAGTCTAAGCCGACTTGAGTTTATCCAACTCCCAGCTCAATAGCGCCAGCTGAAAAGCACACAAAATGACAACCATGAGAGAGTATGAAAATTGTGTATTCCTAGCAACGTTTAACCAAATTTTGAAAAAATGGGTGCAGTGACCAACCGAATTTTTTTTTCAAAAGTACAAGACATATACAACTTAGATGCCACTTATAAATGTTTTACAAAATTGACAATACTGGAAGGTTAAAATATTCCATGAAATTAATGTTTTAATCTCAGAACTTTTGGGTGTAATAATGGAAAATTTGATAAAAAATAAATGATTCCATTTAGTCACACGTTTTTCCGTTTGAATTAGAGTCTTTACTGTTCAAAGTTTTACTTTCGTGTTATTGGTACAATGAGATGTGAAAAGTTCATTCACTGTATGAACTTGAAATAAATGGTTTTATATATTGATTTTAAGTGGTTTTAGAAAAACTGACTTTTCATCGTACATTTGTATAAGATCAAGTATGGTGACCCCATCTTTTTTCTCTAATATTTGATTGTTCTCATGCCAGCATTCAAAAATCCGTGGTAACTGTTTGTCCCCTAGTCTTCTGTACGTTGCTGTCTGGCCGGATCTTGTGTACAAGTAGATGTATGTTTCACTGTCAATTGAGTGTCCTATGACCGAAACTCTTCTTAAACTACATCAGATTAAGGGCTACATGTATCACTGTCACTGCCGGTATGTAGTAGCAGGGCAGTAGTTGTATTAACTTTTTATTTTGATAATACTTTTGTTCATTTTATACAATTGCGTTCTTGTTCTACTCCCTACAGCATGCTGAGCTGTCCAATATCATTATGCATTCAGCTTGCCAACACAGCCTACGTGTACCATGCATTTGTATCATTCAATTATCACCAATATTTAGACAAACGGGCTTTGTTGACAAACTGAATATTGTGTTTTTCAGCATACTGTAGAGAACACCAACAAACTCTGTTTGATACATTGCATAGAAATATCGAAAAATTATAAACAGTTGCAGCTCCTGCCCTATTACAAGGCCAACTTGTTTTAACGAAATTTAATGGCATTCATACATTTTTAAAGTTTTTCGAGATTTAAGACATAAAATGTGACAAAACGGTTCTAGATTTTGTTTAATTATTACTAACATTAAAACCATTGAACGACATCAAAATGTTGGGGGTCAAAATATTTTCAGGTCCCCTATAGGCAGAGCAAAACTTTCAAGTCCCCCCTCCCCTCGACTACCCCAAACATTTTTGAATCACCCTCCTGAATTCCTCCATTCCTCACCAATTTTTGAACGCGGCCTTAACAAGTACACGAGCATGCCACCAGGTGATTAACTCGATAATACAGGTCTTTCAGAATGGCCGTCCACACTTACAAGTTCATCACACACATTTTCTTCTAAATTACACACAGAATATGTTGATATGAAAGACATTAAAGTTACTGACTCATTTAATCTCTGGTTAGAAAAACACGAAAGTCTCTTGTTTCTTAGGAAAGAGTATCTCTAAATTGCAAGAAAAGCATATTATGGTCCTTACAGAGACCGATCACTAATTGCTAGATCACAGGGTGCCATTTTATGACCTCTTTCACGTAAACAGAAACGTAGCAGACACACAAGTTGACCACTCACACAAAAATAGATCAAAGCGCCCTATTAAATAATAGTAACATGACGTTTTTACTCGTACGAAACTCTTTTCATACTTACTACAGCTACAAATCAATATAACAACACCAATTTCTCGAAAACTTCTAAATCATGGTTTTACTAGTACCACTGCGCATTTTCTGCAGCCAACGTTGGGAGTGTCAGCAGCAGTTGCCTTTCTTTTTACAAGTAGAAGGTCATGAACTTGCACCCTGTGTCCAAACCAATGATAAATGAGTCTGGCTCTTTAATGTCTCGCTTGTCAACACATTCCCAGTATTAGAAGTATACATGTGTGATTAATATTGCAAGAGTAAACGGTCAACGACCTGAAAGACCTGTATTTGGGTACGCTATATCAAATCATTGCCAACATCAATGCATGTCATCGATTTTGTATCGACATTTCTCGTAGTGGCCTTGACATTTCTAGGAAGCCAAAGTGCCAAGGCCGCTAAGGGACTGTTCAACCCTTTTCTGGGCGATATGACAAAAATTAGACCAAAAGACTCACCTTAATTTACAAAATCTTAGAGAAAGAGAGTTATGGTCATAAATTTTGGAGAAGATATCATTTGTTTGCTGTTTATCTTTGAAACTATGCAAAAAATATGAGAAAACAGTAAGGCCACAAAAAATAAATAAATTGTTTCTGGTCATCACGCGCATCATTTCAAGTGTGCGCGTAATCCCTTTCTTTTTTGCCAGTTTTTCATTTGCCCTTACGGAAAAATGGGAAAATGTATCAAATTCCACCAAAGATTTTAAAAAGTGAAAAAAAATCGCGTCGCCACATCATTTTTGCCGCATGTCCACTCAATGACCAGAAGCAATCTTCTTTTGGCCTAATACAGCCATGCTATAATGCTGAATGGCGCAATGAGATTCTTTCAAATGAAGTACATAAGACAGTTTAGTTTATTATTGTTGTCTTTGCTATCTGACTTCGACTGAGGCAGAAGCAATTTGATTACTTCTGTAGACAAAATGTTCATAAGGGCATGTCAATATTTTCTATAGTTTTCATCCACGGTGAGACATTGTCTGCCTTTCAAATCTTCGGTTCGTATCAGTCAATATAGACGACGGAAACTATACATGTTGTGAGTGTAGAGTGTCCGAAAGTGACCTGACCGTCCAAGACGGATGCTTGGAAAAATAAACCCCCATTTTACTTCCACAGTCCTTGACCATTAATTGACGAAAAGCAGTCCGTTTACGATATTTTGGTAACACGCCGGATATCCATTTCCCCTAAGAGTGCCTCCGCTGAGGCTGGACGTGCAAGGTTTGCGTAGGCCCGAATGACAGCTGCAAACGAAACATCGGCGCTCACCGTAAAAAGAGTAACGCCATTGTTTGCATGAATTTTTGCGGTGAGATCTAAAGTAGCTGTATATAAAGTGATTCCTGCTTTCGCGGAAAAACTGGGGAGATAAACAAAGTGCCAAAGTATCGCTTTCCATACTCATATCACTTCAGTGAGTTGGTAGTCAACTGTGCTCTCCTAGCATCACCTTTCATACTATATATCTTTCTTTCATGAATATGACTTTGTTTGTGTACCGTCTATTTACTGTCTGTTCTGTGCTGGTTTGTGTCAATGTTTACAACTATTGTCTTACGAATTCTGACCTAATGTCATTGGATTAAGGATTGGTATGATTGCGATTATTTGACCTCCTCACTGCCCACCATATGATGGTATAAACACACTGAACGTGTCATCGATCGCTCTCTCCCCGAGCGTGCAAGTAGGTAGTCATGTCACAGGTACAGAGTGTACACGGGTATACACATGATGTCAGAGAAGGCCAATCGTAAGCTCCACCTTCTCCTCAGGCTGCGTTCACAAATAACTGTTGGGGGCTGGAGGAATTGCGATTGAAATCATTTTTTTCTGATCCCCCTCAATACCCTGAAAAAATTTCAAGTCCCTCGGTCTATATGATAAAAAATTTTCAACTCCCCCGATTTTCATATAGTCCCATATTTATTAGGGATGCACACACAGTAAAAGTAAACATGTATTGGGCAGCTCTGCTCACAGATGTCCAACACAACCTGTTATTAGCAGTTTGTAGAGCCATTTTCCTAACGCAAGTTCTTAATTGCTTCGTTTTGAAACACATTATAGTGAACTTTTTTGAATTCATCAGTCTAAGTCGAGTTGAGTTAATCCAACTCTGGTCAGGGCCAATGGCACCAGTCCTGTTGACGAGCACGCAAATGACGATCATGAGAGAGTAGGCAAATTGTTAATTGTCGGCTACATTTTACCAAATTTGAAAAACTGATCACAGTGACCTATACCAAAAATATTTTTTTCAAAAGTGCAAGACATATATGACTCAGATGCTGGTCAAAATTGACAATGATGGAAAGTTAAAACATTCCCTAAACTAAACATTTAATCTCTGAAATTTTTGTTTATATAAAAATGACAAATTTGATAAAAAAATAAATAATGCCACAGTTTTTCATTTAAATTAGACTCTTTACTGTTCAAAGTTTTACTTTTGTGTTATTTTACGATGAGAATGTGAAAATATAAAAATCAAGCATGACGACCCCATCTTTTTTCTTCAATATTTGATTATTTTCATGTGCCAGAATTTAAAATTCCTCATACTTTCAAGTCTCCTGGTGTTCCATATCATGTTTTGCTGTCTGGCCTGATCTTGTTCAGAAGTATACTGTCATCAGCTTCATTTGACCCAAACTTTTCTTCAACTACATCAGAGTCAGAGCTAGCTCTGTCACTGTCGGTATGCAGTGGCAGGGCAGCTGTACCAAATTGATAATTTTGACAATGTTTTTGTTCAGTTTATACAACTGCGTTCTTGTTCTTATCCCTACAGCATGTTTAACTGTCCAGCTTACCATCATAGCCTGGCAATATGTTTAAGTGTACCGTGCATTTGTCATTGACAATTAAATGACTTTCAGTCTGGACTGTCATTCAATTATTACCCAATATTTACATATACATGGTTTGTCGACAAACAAAGTATTGTGTTTCAATATGCTGTAGGGAGACAGCAAGAAATTGTGTTTTACATATTGCATGAAAATAAGGAACAAACTATCAATGGCTGCAGCTTCTGCCCGGTTACCAACCCCACATGTAAGGTTTTTTGACGAAAAATCATACATGCTTAGATTTTTTTCCAGATAAAAGTTATGAAATGTGACAAAATTGTTCTAGATTTTGTTTAATTATTACTAACTTTACAACAATTGGATGACGTTAGAATGTTATTCACCTTTTGCATCGGAAAATGTAAAAAGAAAAGGGAACCAAAAACTTTTCAGCCCCCCCCCCTCCCGCCTATAGGTAGAGCAAAACTTTCAAGTCCTCCCCTCCTTTTATTACCCCAAAATTTTCGAAACTCCCCCCTGAATTCATCCAGCCCCTAACCTCACGATGTTTTGTTAACACAGCCAAAATGTACTCTAACGATATGGAAACAACAAATATGAACATCAACAACAGCAATCTTCAACATTTATCTTTACAACGTAACACTAATAATGTTGTTCCTTTTGCTCAGAACAAGATTTCTCACGACCCGAGCTCACCGATCTGACGTCAGCAGTTAGTATATTCCAAGAAAATCTCCGCAACCTCTGACTTCATCCTGTTTTAATGATTACCGCATGCTCCCTGTTGTGCGGTCTCCTGTCACTTAATATGTGTTCCATAACCGATGTGTCCTTATAGTTTGAGTCACTCCATCCAAGTTCACTGTACTTTCCTACCAGTAGTTTCTCATCTTAAGGGCTTTCGGCCCGCTGTATTTTATTTTATCCTGGATTTGCCTTACCACGGAGAGTGTAATTTTATAGCTATGACTTTCTCGGTTTCTTTTTACTCCTGTACAATTTTAATTCCATTTTAGGTATGTCAGTTTTTATCACTTCCATTGCTTAGTATTACTTTATCCAACAACTGTAACCCTGCAGAAGGCAATCTATAAGTAGCCGAAACGTCGGTACTTTTTAAATATAATAATGAAGTCGGGGCTGTGAGTTGAAACCGACTTATTCACTACGCAATGTTATATTTAAGCAATAAAGCACACCCAGCTACTGTATACCACTCAATTTTGACCAGTTCACGACATATATGCACGAGCGAATCTCAAGGTGTAACGTCGCTGGGTGTGTTTTTATTTGATATACAGACTCTCAGAGTATAGTTAAAGAAAAGAGACCAAAAATACTACCTTTCTTGGAATAATGTTAAGCGTGCGGTATGGCTAAAGCTTAGAGCCTGTGTTAAAGTTTCGGTGTGTGGTCACATTGACGCGGAACTTTTGATTACATGGTGTCACTGAAACACATTAAGGTAGAATGCGCTTCGGGACAGATATTCGGACTCTCAAACCTTTGCCATTCTTTTCTGATCTACCACTTGTGTGGGAGTTCATTTTAAAGCCCTTGAACACGATTGGAATTATTTTGGGATAATTGGATATTTATATTTTTCAAATTTCTCAAAAGCGTTAGGTGCCCTATAGCTGAATGTCTCAATAGTACTCATAAAAACAAGTATGTACGTAAACAGAAAAGCAGATGAGCTTACATTTGCAGCTTTTAAAAACATTACTTCATCATCCAATTATCCCAAATTAGTTCCAATCGTGTTCTTGGTGTATATAAACTTTCACATTCTTAGATTTCGAAAATAGAAAATTTGTAATATTCCCCATCATTAGAGATAGCACAGGTGTGGCTGCCATTTTGAATTCAAATATCGCTAAATCTTGGGTAATTTATTCCTATAATTATAATACCAACCAAGTTTGCACGGTTACCCGTGACTTTTATCGTTGAGTTTGAAAGAATGGTTGAAATATTCCTTGAGGAAAGTTTGAGCAAAAGTTTTAAATCTATCACTTCGAGGCGCATACTACCTTAAATAATTATGTAAAAAATTATGCAGACTATGAAGACACTCCTTATAGGGACATGTTCTTTCTTAATGATAGGGACGATGAATCGTTACAAAAAATGATCTTGTTATGTTTCAAGACTTGAAGTATTGGGCGTTTGCCACTTGTATAAACTTCATGGTATAACAGCATTGCGCACCTACAGAAGGAATCAGCCTATTAAAATCCATCGTCTTCTGAGTTTAGCACCTCCACACCTTCCCTGTTTTGTGTTTGGATTGGCCCTTCAATGTGAAAGTGACGTGCGCATTTGCATGATTTTAATACCAAGCAACCGTATTATACGCTTAGAACTTTCAAAGCTGCAGTCTGAAGGGACCTTAAACTAGATCGTTTCAGAACAAGATCAATTGAATTCAAATAGAAACACGGTCGATTATATTGTGAACTAGCATTTGAAGATACTTTACAACCCCGGGACAAAAAATACTGCTGAAATCACTAATGCATTCAAAACGTAAAAACAAAGACCCTGCCGCCAGCACGTCTGACCGCAACTTTTTACGGCTGTCAGCAAGACTTGTCAACCGAAAACATGAACCCGCCAAATTTAAAACATCAACGCGCGAAACAGAAAAGTTTGACTGCCAAGACCAAAAACATAAAACCACGCCCACCTTCAAAACGCCGACCACCGCACACTTACACTGTGTTTGAAGCGTGTTTGTGGAAAGCTTTTCTCTGGATTTACTAACTGGTTTACTAGACTTGGTTCAAGTTACATGATTTGTGAACGCGTGAGTTGGGTGAACCCTTGGAATGCAATGATTTGTGTTCCGTTTTCATGTGAAACGTGTGAGTAGGATGATATGAACGCGTTGAGTGGGGTGAACGCGATACAGAGAAGTTTCACCCTGCACAAACTAACTCACTGTAGCTGCACAGACCATGCACAGACTAAATAAAAACGTGGGCCGCCAAATTTTACACGATGAACTTTTACAGATTATTTTATTTTTTGAAAATTCACTGACTTGAACCAATTCTCTGGTTTACTTCGTCCTGTGACACCCTTATGCCAGTAATGGCTCAAACGGAGATTTAGGAGTGGGAAGACAATCTTGCCCGAGCTACAGGATTTGATTGTCATGGAATCTTACTGCGTGGTGGGGATAAAGTTACTGGCGATTTTCTCGTCATTCAGAGAGGTGGCGAAAAGTTCCGTTTCAGCGATCGTGGGCCACGAAATTTATGGTAACGCTTTTGTATCGTGTAAAGCGTTAGATATCTCTCAAAAAAAGAAAATGACGAATATGGCAATAGTGCAGAAGATGTCCCAACCAGTGCCGTCACACGAGGTTTGAGAAGCCGATGGTCAGTTTGGGAATGGACTTCTAAAAACTGACGCCGCGCCATTAGCCTATGAGAAATTCACCGATGAGAATATTGCTAACTGTGATGAATATGTGATTTTTTTTCTGAACAACACCCAAACAAAATCCAGTTCTTTGATTTCCAGTTCTTGCATATTTCACAAAGTCCTAGTCCATGATTTCGAGCCATGCTTCTAGTTGTTTCTCCCGCGGCGTGTCGATGTTCTGTTCGGGTAAATCCTGTGCATCGTCTCACAATTTTACAATTTTCCAAAGATGAACGACAGAATGGCCGCCGGCCGCGCCAGTCGACAGGACCACAATGTCTGAACAACGTCTGAGAAAGTGGATGATCGTGAAATTTGAGGTCAAAATTGGAGGCGTGGTTTAACAGATTTGCTTTGGCGGGTAGAACTTTTCTATTTCGCGCCACGATCTTTTGAGTTTGGCGGGTCGATGTTTTCACTTGACAAGTTGAGTGACAGCTGGGAATATCTTGCGGTAAGACGCGCTGGCGGCTGGGCCTTTGTTTTGACGTTTTGAACACATCAGTGATTTCAGCGTGTTTAAGCGTGTTTTCAGTGACTGAACCTAATCTATTTAAACACTCCGACCCTATTTTTCATAAAAATAATTCCTGTTTGCTATCAGGCCAAAAGCCTAGGCGTCATCCTTGATTCTCATCTCACACTGAGACCTCATGTTTCAGAGATCTGCCGTACGGCAACCTTTCATCTACGACGCATTGCTCGTATTCGTAAATATTTATCAAGGTCTGCCACAGAACAACTTGTCCATGCTTTTATCACATCTCGTATTGATTTCTGTAACTCTCTGTTGTATGGACTTCCGAATAATTTAATCATTCAGATTCAACGTGTTCAAAACATGGCTGCAAGAATTGTAACTCGATCTAAAATCTCTCTTCATATCACCCCTGTTCTGTACCAGTTGCATTGGTTACCGGTGACACAGCGCATTGTATTTAAGATGTTAGTCCTGACTTTTAAGTGTATTCACGGGCTTGCTCCCAGTTATCTTTCAAATATGATATCACTCTATGTTCCATGTCGTAACTTGAGGTCAGCTGACCAGTTCAGACTTCGTCCGGTTCGATCGCGCACAAAGAAGTATGGAGATCGTTCGTTTAGTGTGGCAGCTCCCATACTCTGGAACAGTCTTCCATTATATATTCGGCGTTCTCCTAGCCTGTCAATTTTTAAAACTAATGTTAAAACTTTCCTTTTTAAATTTGCTTTTTAGACTTTGGTTTTAGATGGTTTTATTGTAGTTTTTTTATTACTGTTTCAATTGCTTTTGTGATATGTAAATTTTCTCACAGCGTCCTTGATCACTTTGTTGTGGATATTGACGCTTTATAAATAAATTATTATTAGTAGTAGTAATATACTACGATATTATAAAACATGATGGTGTCGAGCTTTTAGCTGAGGGTTGATTTTACGGGTATTAAAATTAGCTTCCCTGAAGACGTTTTTCCCAAGGCATGTTAAAGAAAACCTACACTGTTTAATTTTGGCCACGTCGATACAAATTTGCTTGAAATTTTCTGGAAAATTAGATAAAGTAGTGTTGGTCTCATTTGCTTCTTGAATATAAGCGGTTTGAACTTTCTTGTTCGTGGATGTTTTATGACTTCCCCACACCCCACGACGTACACATCTTTGGGAGCTGAGGACAAATTCTGCAAACAGACATTGAAGAATTATTGAAAGAAGTGTGTACGTCACGCGAACTCCGAAAGAATGTAAGATTTTACGATAGCAACAGAAAACAAAATTGGATGGCGGCAATTACTACCATTCTATACCTACAATCTAATGATCCAAGCCCACCCCCCCCCCCCAGTGAACGCTCAAAATATTCGCTGCCAATTACGACAAAAGGTCATCAAATCTGACGTGGGTATGGGTCCATAGAAGCCTTCGCTCGTTAAACGTGATCGTTTCGGAACAAAAATAATAACATTGATAAAATGGTATCTGTACTCGCAATACTAGCAATGTTTATCAGCCGTCTCACAGAAAAAAAAACGTACGGATGACTGTTGCCAAGGACCTTGACTACGTTTATTTGCATCCAGATTTTTCGGTAGCGTTTACGTGACGTTGTAAGCATTCCTTGACATTGATTCGGCGAAGTGATACCGAATCATCCATACTGTCAACGTCTGGCTACAGCACAGCTTACAAAACTTTTTTTTTTATTTTGGAGACAACTGACACACCCACGTGGGCTGTGTGGCTTCGTGAAACTTTGCAAAATATTACTTTCGTTGATCAAAGCGTAAATGTATCTCCGGTTACAATATCATGCGGAGATGACACATGCGTGCGCCATTGTAACCTTCCACTGTCGTCAGCTGGACGCTTCATTATACAAGGATCCAAAGAATTCATATCGACTTCAAATTTTCTTAGAATACAGCGCCCACGGATGCTACCACCTTAAGTTGTGATCTGAGGGTTTCGTCAATAAGGGTGTAGGTAACGGAGTTGAGAGTGCGTTGTGGTCCGTGGTCCTGACTCCTGGCGTGAAGATAGTTCAAGCGTCGCATTTACATAGAGTCACTAACCTCTTACTGAGCAAGATTTTATCTTATTGTGATTTCGAACCCGCAAAAGTTCGACTGCTTCGAAAAACACGTATCGGACACAATGCTCAAAAGTGTGTATTGGACGTTCGTTGCCGTCCAATTTGTGAGCTATAGCTTTGTGCAGACATCAAACTTACTGGACGTCACCAAACTGAGCCAAAAGCTGACAAAACTGGCAGACGACAGTTTGGGTGTCAGCTTTATGCAGGTAATGTACATTCAATTACTCGTATGGCTTTGTGAGTGGCGGGTTCACGGAATGGTACCTCCGTGGCCTCATTTTTTGTGTGTAAATGTCAGTACAAGTAGCAGTGGACATATTGGCTTTACCAAACGAGCAAACGATAGAGATCATAATACCATTAACTATTCATGTGTTTACACAGACACCTGAGATCTCCCTGCAACACTTTTTGATATGATCGACTGTAGAATAACGATGTATTGACGCGGTGTTTGACCCTCGTCTATTCTGAATGTGTTAAGTACTAAACAATACCTCATAGTCTCTGTATATAATGATAATAATAATGATAATGATAATAATAACCTTATTGCCATATGCATACAAAGCATTTGAAATTGCTTTTCCACATGCGCTCATAAAAGACAAGACAAACCGAACATACAAGTAAAATTTACATACTAAAAACGCTGTCAAAAACGCTGATAAAAATTAAATTATAAAAAGATGAAAAAAGTAAAAGAACAGGACAAAAATAATAAGAGATGTATAGATAAGAGACATATAAAACAAGTGGTACTAAAATGATACAACTATTTGCAAAACCTTAAAACAATGGTGCACAAAGCTAGGATTGATTTAAAATGCGTATGGCAGATGGATAAAAACTATTATTAAAGCGGACCGTTCTTGTTGTGATACTCCGATATCGCCTACCTGAGGATAACAATGTGAAAAAATTATAAACGGGATGAATCGAGTCGTTGATTATTGCCTCAGCTTTGCGGATAGATCTTGAGTGATAGATGGATTGTAAAGATGGCAATTCTGCCCCAATGATTGTTTGTGATATACGTACAACACGTTCAAGAGCATTGAATTCGTTCTTGGTGATATTGTTGATCCAGATAGTGATGCCATATGTTAAAATACTTTCTATTACAGAACGATAACAATTGACCAGGACGGAGCGATTCATACCAAATTTCTTTAAACGTCTGAGAAAATAGAGACGCTGATATGCTTTCTTTACTAGGTGTTCTATATTATGGGTCAGATCTGTCCAGTGCGACTATTGAAGCCAGCGTTGTATTACAATTCTGTCATTCAGTCTTGAACCGCTGTAATGGAATATGTAAAACACTCGTTGATATTTCCGCAGAAAAAATATCAAACTCACAGATTGAAAACAAGACAACATGTCTGATTTAAAACATTTAAAACTTGGATTTGAATGACCTGTTATGCCACAACGTACTAGTGGTCTATGAGTAAGGGTTTCCGAACACGGCGGATGGTGTCAAGGTCGTGGATTTTTCTGCAAACCTTTTTCTTCAAATATCCTTATATAGGGAGAAGGACATCCCGAAAATTGTTGCATGGTTAGCAACTTAGCAACTTGTCCGCGATTAGTGGAAAACTGTAGGGTTTCGCAGTAAGCCGCACGATGCGGTTTTATTTTTACAGGTACGGCGCAGACTGGTCTTGTCGATTCAAAGCTGCAGTGAGAGAAAGTGTTCTGAATAGGTTGGTTGCCATAACTAAATCATAAACTTTGACCTCTTTTGACTTTCTTCAATCAAGAGCGTGGGTAGTGATACTAGTGAGTGTGCAATGCGGGTTAATGAACCCGTGAAGCGTATGTTTACGTATTGTTGGGCATGTTCTCTCTCTCTCTCTCTCTCTCTCTCTCTCTCCTCTCTCTCCTCTCTCTCTCTCTCTCTCTCTCTCTCTCTCTCTCTCTCTCTCTCTATATATATATATATATATATATATATACATCATAACATATACTTCATATATACGTCAAGTGTCATTTTGACCTTATGAGGCTGTCACCTCGATGGCACGTTTATTTTTACTGTGAAATCCAGAGCCACTTCCAAGTTGAAAGAATCATGCTACAACGCTACCATAAATAGCATAAGCTTACTGTATTAGAGTAGCGTGTTTTTGTATGCTATATCATTGCGCACTCACTAGTATCCTAGTTTTCAATCGGGTTCGAACCCACAACATACGGCATCAGTCGCCTAGCGGAGAGGCCACAGAGAGAACCGCTCGGCTAAATCTCCACTCCCAAAAAAGAGTGGTTCAATAGCCGGCTAAATTGTTACATTATATATATATACGTATAATACGTTATACTACGTATTCGCAATGCAATTGGGACAGTGGTCTGGTCGGGAAGACGACAGATACACTTGCAAATCTATCTCCATGTTAGAACAAAGGAAGGGTCGACGATTGGTCGTTGTTCCACTTTCTCCGAATTAATGCCCCAAAGTTTCATCGAGCATATAAAAGCATACACGCCATGATGTTAGAGGTTTAGGTTCAAAGGGCGCCCTCCTTTCTCACTGTCACATGATGGAAAAGTTGATGATGAGTTGGGGGATTTTTGTAAGAAACAGTCAAGTGTCATTTTGACCTTATGAGGCTGTCACCTCGATGGCACGGTTATTTTTACTGTGAAATCCAGAGCCACTTCCAAGTTTGAAAGAATCATGCTACAACGCTACCATAAATAGCATAAGCTTACTGTATTAGAGTAGCGTGTTTTTGTATGCTATATCACACAAACACAAAAACATGAGATAATATGACATAAGACTGGTCAAATAATCATTTGCATTGAAGGTAATACAGTACCAGGTTCATGGTCGACTCAACAGGTACCAGACTGTAAGATAAAGCGACGTTCTGATTGTTTTCCCTCGAAGTTATGTGAGCATTTCTTGTAAATTGAAGGTCGTTGGTCGTCAAGATCGCGGAGGGATATCACTTTCACAACCATAGAGAAATGTTTATACTTAAACAGAGTTATTGTCCGAACATGAACTCTTTCATGGTGTCTTCTAAGGTTTGAGGGCATCACGGTTCGTGGCAAGTACGGACTGAGTAGTTTTACGCGGTCACTGCCGCATGAAAAGATATATGAGGTTATTACGAAATACCGCAAAGGATGCACGAGGGCATTGGCGCAGTGTATCGCCCGACGCGAAGCGGAGGGCGATGCGCGGCGCCAATGTTCTGGCATTGGTCCAATGGGTCCCTTGAAACCGTTCACCACTGAACGCGCAGATACAGCCGCAGGGGATGGGGCGCCTGGAAACCGTACGTGTTACGGAACGGGTGTTCCGTACGGCTTTTTTAGTGCACGCAAAATTATATTGTTCTCGATGGTAGATGTATAATAATGGGCGATACGTGTGGGAAGCATCGGTAGATACGCTGGTATCAACAAAAGCGTGGTCGTCGCACACTTGTATAATGTAATATACGCCTATAGTACAGGTCTGGTGCCGAACCCTGATTTTTGGTCGAACCCAAAATTTCGGCCCCACAATGGTTCTCGGTGGTTTCTGTATCTTCAAAGCCTACTGAATCAGGATCTGAATAATGCCACCCTGGCATCCTTGGGCATTTTAATATATTCAAGATGGCCGCCAAGATGGCCGCCAAAACATGTAAATGGTAATATCTCAGCTCTATGAAATGTTATCAAAGTGATTTTGGTATCATTTGCCAGGTAAACAGGGCCAAGGAATTCATTTCTTTCATGTGCAACTTCAACATGTGCAACTCTAAATTTGCATAAAAATCCAAGATGGCTGCCAAAATCACCTCAAAAACAGGTAAAATGCCATATCTCAGCTCCATGAGAAGCTGTTGGAGTCATTGTGGTCTCTTTTGCCAGGTAAATGGCGTTAAGGAACTCATATCTTTCATTGCCTTATATGTACAACCCTTAATTTGCATAAAAAGCCAAGATGGCTGCCAAAACGACATCCAAAAACAGGTAAAATATCATATCTCAGCTCAATGAGAAGCTGTTGGAGTCATTTTGGTCTCCTTTGCCAGGTATATTGGGTCAAGCAATTCATATCTTTCATTGGCTGACATGTACAACCCTTAATTTGCATAAACATTTGCATAAAAATCCAAATACCTGTTTCAGTGTGTAAGGAGTCACATCTCAATACACTATGCCACTGATTTTGGTGTCTTTCGGCATGTTTTACGGGTCAAAAATTGGTATCTTTTGTTATATTTGCTATAAAATCAACCATGAAAATCTGAAATTGATGCTTACAATCCAAGATGGCTGCTAAGCTTGTTTCCACAACATATATCAAGGTATATCTTAGCTGAAATTGCATACTAGAGACTAATACATTAAGGGTTCAAGGCTGAAGGATAAGTTTCTTTCATTATATTAAATGTGAAATATTTCATTGAAAGCCAAAATGACCACCTAATATCAACTATGGCCACACAGATGGATGTAACAAAAATATTGAGTCGTATCTTAACCCACCAAGCATTCTTGAGACCTATTTTGTTGTTTGGTCAGGTTTTACTGGTCGCAGGGTTTTCATTGCTTGTTTTCTGCACTGGAAAAATCTTACTTCTAATGGAGGGATTTTATCCCGCATTGTAGCTATAATGGTTTCCTAAAACATCACACCGTATCTTAATTTATCCAGCATCTTTGACACAAAGTTGTATGTGTTTGGGTCCGTCTGAGACGTCATGGATTTCACATTTCCACTCATACAAATTGTCAAACCATCCATTTACATGGATTGTATTATTCTTTTAATTGACAGTAAAGATACTGTCATATTATCCCTCTGAAATTCTACCCTGAGCTTCGCAACCGTCATGCTGCAAAAAATTTTATAGTTTCTGCAATACGGTCATCCGTAGGGGCATTATAAATACCAATGTGTACGCTTGACACCCACCCAAAGCACTTTGAACAGCTGAATTGCAGTACAATTACGTATACCCAATATTTAATTGGATTGTTGCTGTTTTTATAATTAAACATATATACACCTTGCTCCTCCAAAAGCAATCTTTTCCACTAGTTCTAATCTACTACCTGACATAACGTGTGACATGACGTGTTTCCCTTGTGTCTCGGAATGAAACCAAAAGTACATTGCAGACTAATCAGTACTGTTTTGATGACTTGTACAAGCTTTTATTGGACTATGAAAAGAAACATACCAACAACCAGAAATGAATGCAGACAAAGAGTTACAACTGCTAGGTGCCCATGTTTTGTCTTGTTATGGTGCAGTGGGCTACATGCTAGCCATTTGAGCCGCAACACACTAAAACAGCTTCTAAAAATAACGAGCATAACAACTGGCACACACACACATATATAACTTAGACAAAGAAAAATGAAAAAGTAAAATATTGATGAACATGTAATATACGCATATAGATATTCAGATTTATAAATATATATCCCTTTTTTAATACTCGTTTGCTGTTGATTTTGCAAAACCTTTATTGTACTTTATGATCAAGATCCCAATTGGAATACGACTGCATTAAAGGTTTACTTTATTTCACTTAACTTTATATATATATATATATATATATATATATATATATATATATATATATATATATATATATATATATATATATATATATATATATATATATATAATATATATATATATATATATATATATATATATATATATATATATATATATATATAAGAAACGGTATAGTGAAGAAAGATTCAAGGTGTCAAACGGATTTTGTGACTTTGGTGTCTGAAAAATGAATCAGTCAAATCGCTTTTCTCTTTAACTTTTAGTCAAGGCTAACCAGCTCCTTCAGATGTGCATAAATTCATTCCAAATGGATGTACAGTTGACCCTCCATATTCCACAGGAAGTTACAGGCGCTCTTTAACTCAACTGGCTGTGAAATTCTGGCAGTATAGTCTATCAAGCAACTGCCAATATAAATCGCCCTGCTTATAACAAAAGCGATGAAGATGATGTTGTGCCAGAATCTTACCGAATCTTACAGTTCTGGTCGAAAACTTGTAAATGAGTAGTTTGGTACATTGTTACAGATAAGTATTAAAAAACGTGCCACCAAATGATAAATGGTACGTAAACAGTTCATGTATGGGAAAAGTGTGTTCCTCGAAACCTGACATGCTGCCAAAGATTAAGAATCAATCTCAAAGATGATCAATAATAATATAAGTTAAGCTACATGCCTGTTTTGCGACTCTTTTTAGGGCATCGATGATGTTTTGACTTCAATTTTGATAATAATATTGGATTGTACAGTTTATATGCAATTGACCCTTCAAATGTATCAAAAGACACAAAAGTTGGTCTTGTTAGCTACTCAGTAAATAGAGACATGATGTAATATTTTGACACCATTGTTAGCATTATCAGATAAACTCCCTCTTTTTGTAATGTTCTTGGAATATTTTTTCAGGTCAGATAACTTGAGTTTTAAATTCTGCAACTGGATAAAACATGACCATACTAATCAAAATAGGTCTTAAGAATGCTTGATTGGTAAAGATGCAACTCACACCTTACTAATATTGGTGTTTGTGATGCGATTTAACTGCTCAAAGTGCTCTGAATTGTGTCAAACACGAGAAGTTTGAGTTTCTGCTGCCTATGAATTATACTATAGCAGAAACTAGAGACTTGTTAGCAGCATGACTGTTGTAAAGCTTAAGGTACAACGTCTGACGGATGACATTAAAACTGGTTGTCAAAAGTGGCAAAAGACAAGTATCTTCATTGTGAAATCAGAAAACCATGCCTGCAATGATAAAGGTATTCATAGAAGGCCTCTGCTACGCCCACTTGCGGTCATCTGAGTGACTAAGTTGGTGCAAAGATAAACAAGACAGATGACTCAGGTGGCTCAAAGATGACCAAACAAGTCACTTTAATGCAAGTGCGAGTGCATTCTCAGCAAATTCGCCTCGAATAATTGAAGCTCATTTATTGTCGTTGATTGGCAAACGATAAAATGACCATTGATGTTGTATTGAAAGATACAGTTCATTATCATTTAATTTAAATGGATGGTTTGACAATTTATGTTGATGGAAATGTGAATTCCATGACCTCTTAAAACAGACCAAAACACACACAACTTTGTGTCAAAGATGCTGGATAAATTAAGATACGGTCTAATGTTATACGATACCATTATAGCGGCAATGTGGGATAAAATCATTCCATTGTAAAGAAGATTTTTTGCCAGTTCAGAAATACAAGCAATGAATTCGAAAACCCTGTGGCCAATAAAACCTGACCAAACAAAACAAAATAGATCTCAAGAATGCTTGGAGGATTAAGATACGACTCAATGTTTTTGTGGCATCCATCTGTGTAGCCAGTTGATATTGGGTGGTCATTTTGGCTTTCAATGAAATATTTCACATTTACTATAACAAAAGAAACTTATCCTTCAGCCTTGAACCATTACTGTATTAGTCTCTAGTATGCAATCGCAGCTTAGGTATGCCTTGATATATTTTGTGGAAACAAGCTTAGCAACTATCTTGCGTTGTCAGCATCAATTTCAGATTTTCATGTGATTTTATAGCAAATATATCAAAAGATACCAATTTTTGACCCGTAAAACATGCCGAAAGACACCAACATCAGTGGTATAGTGTATTGAGATTTGACTCCTTACACACTGAAACAGGTATTTGGATTTTCATGCAAATGTTTATGCAAATTAAGGGTTGTACATGTCAGCCAATGAAAGATATGAATTGCTTGACCCAATATACCTGGCAAAGGAGACCAAAATGACTCCAACAGCTTCTCATTGAGCTGAGATATGATATTTTACCTGTTTTTGGATGTCGTTTTGGCAGCCATCTTGGCTTTTTATGCAAATTAAGGGTTGTACATATAAGGCAATGAAAGATATGAGTTCCTTAACCCCATTTACCTGGCAAAAGAGACCACAATGACTCCAACAGCTTCTCATGGAGCTGAGATATGGCATTTTACCTGTTTTGGAGGTCATTTTGGCAGCCATCTTGGATTTTTATGCAAATTTAGAGTTGCACAGTTTGGCAATGAAAGAAATGAATTCCTTGGCCCTGTTTACCTGGCAAATGACACCAAAATCACTTTGATAACATTTCATAGAGCTGAGATATTACCATTTACATGCTTTGGCGGCCATCTTGGTGGCCATCTTGAATATATTGAATATATTAAAATGCCCAAGGGTGCCAGGGTGGCATCATGCAGATCCTGATTCAGTAGGCTTTGAAGATACAGAAACCACCGAGAACCATTGTGGGGCCGAATTTTTGGGTTTTGTGTTTCGGCACCAGACTTGCATGTTCTCTCAGCGTTTCTAATCTATTCTTGCACAAACCATCATGGCACTGTCATTGACATAATTGAGAGACAACCTAAGAAGACATCAGTATGTGTTTTGTTTTGTTTGTTTTTATTATGTAGGGGATTGTTTTTCGATCTTTTTTGATGTTTCAAAAAATATCATAAGAAAAACCCTCTGCTAACTGTCCTTAGTCCTTAGACAAATCAAAGAAACATTCAACCCAAAAAGGACTGCATTTTATTAAACCGTCGTCTCCATACCTCCATCGACAGCATCTATCAGATTCTGTCGGTACTTTTCATTTAAAGATAATTGGGATTTTACATGAAAACTCTAATGGACACATCGACACATTGATTCGATGCGAACGCGCCAAGTTCAAAAACGTGTCGACATCGCCATTTGCAGTACCTTGCGGCTTCGTCAAGATACTGATAGGGGACGGTTTGACGTCGAACGTGTTACGTAAACTATGCAATATTATTATTTCCCTATACTTACATATATGTTATTATTTCCCACTACTTACATATATGGCTGTTACTTCCAAAGTTGAAAGTGCTTCATATAATTGCAATGGATTAGCAAATTCAGTTAAAAGAAGAGAGATCTTTACTTGGTTGCGAGATAAATCTTACAACATCAATGTAATGAAAGTTACTGGAAAGCTGAATGGGGTGCGGATATTTTTTTCAGTCATGGTACTAGTAATCGGAGAGGGATTGCAATTCTTTTGAAAAATATTTGTCGTATACAGTAGCCAAGACAAGTGTAGATTCTGAGGGTAGGTGGATTATGATGGATATTACTGTTGATACTCATCGGTTCATTCTTGTTTGTTTATATGCCCCAAATAATGATAATCCCCTTTTCTTTGAGAATATCCATTCACAAATTGTCGATTTCTGTGGTGATGTGTCTGATATCATCATTTGCGGGGATTTTAACACCGTTCAAGATGATTTGGTTGACAGAGTAGGTACTGGAAAGAATGTTTATCATCGGAATGCATTCGAGAGCATTAAACATTTAATGCATTCGTGGGACTTGCATGACATCTGGCGATTACGTAACCCTTCTGTAAGGCGATACACGTGGAGGAGAGGCAATTCGGCCAGTAGGATTGATTATTTTTAGTGCCATTTTCTTTTGTCTCAAAAATAACAGGTGTTACCATCGGCGAAAGATATCGCTCAGATCATCACCTCATTGGTATTGGTTTGGAAACTAATGTTTTCACACGTGGAAAGGGGTATTGGCACTTCAATAATTCTCTCCTCAAAGACCAACATTTCATTATCCATTCACAATAGTTTTATTTCCAACTTCTTTATTGCTAATAATTTCTCTGCAAACCCTCACAGTGTCTGGGATGCCTTTAAATGTGCTTTTAGAGGCCACTGTATTAAGTTTAGCTCATTTAAGCACCGCAAAAGAACAGAAAAGGAGAATTGTCTTATTAGAGAAATTAATGAATTACATGCCGTGATTGATTCTGGTTCTAGTCATTGTCGAGGTGACCTTTCTCTCTGTTTGTCATTGAAACAGGAAGAACTTGAGTCTCTGTATGCAGAGAGAACAGGTGGTCTCATTATTCGTGCTAAAGCCAGGTGGATGGCTGATGGCGAACGTCCGACGAAATATTTTCTTAATCTTGTTCACAGGAATTATTCGAGGAAAAATGTCATGACTTTAGTACAATCCGATGGTACCATTCTGTCAGACCCATTACAGATTTTGAATGAAGAAGTTTTGTTTTACAGGAAACTTTATTCATTCGATCATCCCCCGATTTTACTTAGCAATGAAAATTGCCATACTTTCTTTCCTGATAATTATGCTTGTCGTCTAGGTAGATCTGAACGGGAAACCTGTGAAGGTTTAATTACGATCAATGAGTTGTGGCAAGCTATCAGATCCTTCCCAGCTGGAAAATCTCCTGGCTTGGACGGTATTCCGGTTGAAGTTTATAAAACTTTTTTCAAAGAATTATGTACACCCATGCTTCAATGTTTTAATTATTCATATAATCTTGGGTTTTTATCATCCTCACAAAGAGAAGGGCTATTATCACTTCTTTTGAAACAGGATGCACAAGGTAATGATAAGGATCCGGTGTTTCTTAAAATTGGCGACCTTTAACTTTGCTTTGTTGTGATACTCGCATTTTGGCCAAGTGTCTTTCATTGCGAGTAAAACTGGGTTATCACAAATATTATAGATGAGGACCAAACAGGTTTTATTCATGGTAGATTTATAGCAGATAATATTAGGAGGATTCTTGAAATTATAGAATTGTATGAGAAGAATAATGAGCCTGGATTGGTCTTTATTGCCGATTTTGAAAAGGCCTTCGATAAAGTGAGATGGGATTTTATTTTTAAGTGCTTGGATTTTTTCAATTTTGGTCCATCATTTATGTCATGGGTGAAAGTTATGTATAACAACATTTCTAGTCGTATTATTAATTATGGTCATATTTCTGATAATTTTAGTCTCTCTCGGGGCGTTCGACAAGGTTGTCCACTGTCACCTTACTTATTTGTAATTGCTGTAGAGATTCTAGCGATTCGAGTAAGAAGTTGTAAAGAACTAAAAGGTCTTAAAACAGGTCCCTTCGAAAATAATATTTCACAATACGCCGACGATAGTAACTTCCCTACTGAACCAGACCCTGGTTCTTTTTATGTATTACTTGATATCCTGAATGGTTTTTCCATAATATCAGGGTTGCAACCTAATTATGATAAATGCAAGGTGCTACGTATTGGGTCACTTAAAAACACAGATTTTCATATCAATACCAAATTTCCCCTAATTTGGAGGGATGGCGATGTTAATGTTCTTGGTATCCAGATTCCAAGAGATTTATCATATCTTGTTGATGTCAATTTTTATCCACGTTTTGAAAGGGCGAGAAAGTTACTGCAGCCATGGCAGGGTAGGGGGCTCACTCTTTATGGGAAAGTAACAGTTATTAAATCTTTGGTTAATTCACAGTTTACCTATTTGTTTATGTCTCTCCCTTCACCGAATAGCGACTTCTTCAAGAAGTACAATACTTTAATTTTAAAGTATTATTGCCGATTTTGAAAAGGCCTTCGATAAAGTGATACGAGAATTTTTTTCAGCATGGCTGCAGTATAACTTCACCACTGTTGTTGACAAGGGAGATGTTTGCCAACAACTGATCTGATATAATTCTAAAATACGTATTAGAGACAAGCCAATAATGAGGAAATGCTGTTTTGAGAATGGTATAATTTTTATTAACGATCTTCTCGACGATAACTGTAAGTTTTTTAGTTATGAAAATGTCATCACAATGTATGGTAATATCTGTACTCGCTTTCAGTACAATCAATTATTGTCTGCTATACCAACAGATTGGAAGAATATTTTACAGGTTCACATTCATCAAAATTACAGGTCTGTAGGCCTAATTTTCGCAATCCTAAATGTTTGTCTGGTTTAAAAATTAACAGAGAGATTTACACTTTCTTTGTAAATACAGAAACACCTGAGGACCTTCCTCCGTTGATGAGATAATATTTCTGAAAAAGTTGTTAGTGCTTCCATTCCAATTAACTTGTGATATTAAGCTATGGAATTTTCAATATAAGTTGATAATGAAGATTCTTCCCTCAAATCGATTACTTTATAAATGGCAACTAATTAATTCACTGATATGTAATTTTTGCAAATAGGTCGAAGAGGATTATTATCATTTAATTTAGGATTGTATTTATGTAAATCGTTTTGGATTTCAGTAAAGGAGTGGTTTGAAATGGTTACACTAAATACCATAATGCTTAATGCAATCTACTGTATACTTGGTGACTCGTGTTCGAGTTCTAGTTTACTTATAAATCTCATCTTCCTTATGGGACGCTTTTATATTTATAGATGTAAAAATGCTAATTCACTGCCAAATGTTCTTCAGTTTAAATACGGATAGTTTTCAATCGGATTCGAACCCACAACATACGGCATCAGTCGCCTAGCTGAGAGGCCACAGACAGACCCGCTCGGCTAAATCTCCACTCCCAAAAAAGAGTGGTTCAATAGCCGGCTAAGTTGTTACATTTTTCTGACTGAGACCGCTCAACACGTTGTAGAGTTCGTGAAGCACTCACGCACGCATGCTCACTATCATACATCGCACATACACACTTTATCGAAGCGAAGAAACGAATTTCATCGCTTTAACTGGGCGAACGATAACCTCGGGGACAATTCTGTCCACCAGCAGTGTTACCAACCCAGGGTAGAAAATACGGATAGTTTTCAATCGGATTCGAACCCACAACATAAGGCATCAGTCGCCTAGCTTAGAGGCCACAGACAGACCCGCTCGGCTAAATCTCCACTCCCAAAAAAGAGTGGTTCAATAGCCGGCTAAGTTGTTACATTTTTCTGACTGAGACCGCTCAACACGTTGTAGAGTTCGTGAAGCACTCACGCACGCATGCTCACTATCATACATCGCACATACACACTTTATCGAAGCGAAGAAACGAATTTCATCGCTTTAACTGGGCGAACGATAACCTCGGGGACAATACTGTCCAGCAGTGTTACCAACCCAGTTAGAAAATACGGATAGTTTTCAATCAGATTCGAACCCACAAATTGTACGTGAATTCTGTTTACAAAAAAGAAAAGTATGTAGCAATGTCAAAAGATAGACAAAGGATACATGTTGAAAAGTGGGGAGATTTTGTGAACTTTTTTGATGGGTACTTTTTCTTCCTTCTGTGTTGTCTTTCTTTTTCCTCTGGTCTTTCTGTTGTCTTTGTGTTTGTTTTTTTCAATAAAAAAAATTAAAAAAAATATGCAATATCATGCGCATGACTTCACTATGGACAGCTTGCCTGGGATAAATGCCTTGAATTTTCAAAAGTCTTTACAACAGGAGATGTTCTCACATAGGTGAAGCCTACCGCCTTGTGCAAAGAACTGAACAAATGTTTGTCTGCACGATGACCTCCCTCTCAGGTGAGAAGGTCACGTCTGTAACGCATGCGCATTTAACACACAGACAGGTTGAAGAAGAGGAGCCAAGACGGTGTTTCCATCAATAACAATTAACAGTTAGTTCCCTGATGTAGCAAGTTAAAGTGACTTGTTCAAGCTTCGGAACTGGGACTGTTTTACGTCCTTGCGTTGAAGTTGTACAATCCAACATTATCTTAGGGTATATGTTTGTATATATTCACAGTGAAAGGCACCCTCAGACAAGTGCTAATTTCATGAACGCATAAAATTCCATGTTTCCTCATTAAAGGCCTGGTCCGGCCTAGAAATGGCTTTGGTTTTCAGAAGCTCGATCGAGCATGTGCGAGAACAGACTGAGTCACGTCACGCGTACCAGGTTCAGCGGACAGTTGACTTGTGTAGAGGTAAAGCGACGAATTGAATACCACACAGCAGGGTCAATGGACTTGTCCCTCATGTATACCAGTTTCCGTTGAAACCCTCATTTTGTGAAATAAATGTTACTTTTGTTCGTTTGTTTTTTTTTCTTTTCAGGAACATTTTAATTCGCTAACTTTCAAAGCCGCACGTTGAATGGAGAACGCCTTATAGAACAGGTAAGTGTAAAGTAAGGCTCGGGTTTGGAACATCGCAATCGATATTTACTATCTGTATTTTCTGCTGAAGGTCATGGCGAAAATGTATAACTTGAAAAAAATAAGTGACATTGAAAATATCCCAAATTAAATGTTCCTGCAGTTTGTGTTATTCTAGTAGTCTCATTCGTACACAACGGACATTGACCACCTACAGGCTGTGGTTACAAACTTAACAAAGGGCACTTGCGCACACACGAAACTGTAGTTTCAAGTTCAAGTTCATATTGAAAAAATGTGTCAAAAATTACATTAGCTAACTTAAGACAGATCTTTTTCTTGTATTTCATAGTTTCACTAAATAAGATGAACAATTCGTCATACAACATTGATAAGAGACTTTAATCTTATATGGGGAGTACGACACCATTGACAATCCTCATATGATGCCCAGCTTTGACACCAGTTTATTTAAGTGTTCTGACATAAACTCGCCAATGACTTTAACTTCATTCACAATCTCCTCTTTTGTTACCAGTTACACAATTCACTGTCGAAGCGATTTCTAAGCAGTGTCAGCGCCGTTAAGAAGTTGCGTGATGCGGTCAAGTCGTCGATATCGTCTGCTGGGTCTGAATGGCCACAGTGCTGCGACTTTGAGGAAGACGATCTGACGTATAGTAGCAGATTTGGTAAAGGGGTAAGGACAGCCAATCGGTATTTTGTTGCCCACGTATTCAAACGACTGAATTTGTAAGGGTTTGAATATGAACAATCCGTGGCACATTTCGGTCAACCAATAAACCAATTTGCATTTTCAAAAAAGAAAATCGAAATGGAGCCAATTTTCAATTTTCAAATGGTTTTATCATCTTGATTATTAACTTTTAGGCTTATTTCTAAATTTAAAATCTTTGGGCTGAGATATAAATATAGGAAACAGGTGTATACTGCTGTGAGGATGGCATTTTACGGCCATTCAAATTTCCCTCTGACAGGCTCGATTTCCCACAATCCGTATTTCCGTTTTTTCAATTTCCAATATACCAAATGTCCGATTTTCCCATTTCATTTGGGCGTGACCCAGTATCTTTTCATACTGTGGCGGAAATAACTGTATCGAATTGGAATTAAGGTGTAACATTTATCTCAGTATGACCAAATGTACTTTGGGCGGGGCTTGATTACGATAATCGGCACAAGGTGCTTTTAAAAATTAACGGGAATGAGGGACTGGTCAGTTTCTTCGGCCTTGGAAGCCCATGGATTCACTGGGGTCACCCTGTTTTTCACTTTGGTGATGGGGCCACCTATTTTGAAATGCCCAATAAGGGGGTCAGTGTGTTTTTTAAATTTCGACACGGGCTCATACTTGCCTAAAATGCATCAAATGCATTGTGCTAGCCATGACTTTCATCATTCAGTTTCATTTTTCGGCGCGCCCTTCGGGCGCGTATCTTTACTAATATGAGGTTATTACAAAAATAACGCAACTTAGGATGCACGAGGATATTGGCGCAGTGTATCGCTCGACGCGAAGAGGCGGGTGATGTCCTAGTGCATCCTTTGCGGTATTTTGTGATTACCTTATATATCTTACATTCTTCAACGGGACATCAAATTGTCTAGCTGAGGAAACGCAGCTGTCTGTTGGTGGGGTAGGGTGCAGGTCATCAAAATGTCAACCCTGCCTTTTAATGACCCGCATAGCCGCGCACGCTACCCCGCCAACAATAGCTGCGTTTCCACAGCTACACATTGTCTGAGTAGTGACTGTTTTAGTGCAATGTCAACATTTTTCTTCCAATTTATAGTGCAAATGTAGAACGCTATATCAGACGGCTTCTGCAAGCTCTAAAGTGTGTGTACTACACACGTACGTGCAGAGCGCGCGAGGCTGAACAAACTATGACCAGTCCCTAACGTCGTCTAACATACTGGAAGACAAGATAAAACTGTTTTTCGCGCAATCCATCAATGTTGCAAACTTGTACGGTGTAAAAATTGTGACAGCCATCAGCCAAATCAGAGTGCGGCATCCACATTTAATTTTATCTGATTAATTTATTCATGATCAGCTGTCAATCTTTGTACGCAATGATGTTCTCCGTACAATGATCTAGGTACCCCGTCATAGTTTTTAAACCGTATGCCGGCCAACTTTATGAATTGCATACACAACCCTATCCAAATCTTGACCTTGAAGGCGATGATATCATGTTTGAGACAGTATCGTCTTACACTTCGTTCCCCGATTAAATCATAGACAGTAGAGGGGGACTCCCCCCCCTCCACTGTCTATGATTAAATAGGCGCAATTTGTGGCGCAATAAGCAACATCGCGCCAACGGAAACAATAATTTTGCTACGTGCAATCGCGCCAAACGGAGTTAGGTGATGCTATGAATGATAGGGTTGGCAGCTTGGCAGTCCATCGCTATATTTCCAATTTAGCATGGAATAGCAACCAAATTACTAGTGTGATTAAAAGTGTGATGTTAGCTTAGTGTGAAATACGTTCAAATTATGAATAGAAATTATGAAATCGAATTTAGGACGATCAGTGCTTGGTGGTCTCCGTTTTTAAAGTGCTCCATTCCTAGTCTGCCTTGCTTTCAGTGATACCGAGAGGCGACATCGGACGTGTGCCCCTGCAACTTTCAGTGACCTCTCAAGAGTACAACCCTCACAAAACAAAGTCTATCGCTCTAAATACATCGTTATAATTGTACATTATACCATATAACGAGAATAAAAATATATTATATAAATTATATTATATATATATTATATAAATATAAAAATATTATTGGCTGATAATTTTCTGCAATTATCGTTACCGAGACTACCCCAGTACATTTGGTCATGTGGAGACAAATGTTACACCTTAATTTCAACTCGATACAATTATATCCGCCATAGTATCCAAAATGAAAGGGGAACATTCGTTATTTGGTATATTGGAAATTGAAAAAAACGGAAATAGTGCGTTGTTGGAAATAGACTTTGTCAGAGGATAATTTTGATGGCCGCAAAGTGCCATCCTCACAGCTGTATATACCAATGTCCTACATTTCAATCTCAGACCAAATATTATAAATTGAAAATCAGACCGAAAAGTTAATAACCAAGATGATGAAACCATTTGAAAATTGAAAATTAGCTCCATTTCGATTTTCTTTTCTGAAGGTCATTAGGGAAGACAGCATTAACATGCATGGTACCTGAAACCCGAGTCCTTGCCTAACCAACTCGGGTGACAAACAGAAGACTTTTAATCCCCAAGATGTGAATGTTCCATTACATTGTTATGTTTATCTACTCCAGCTGGTGCCATTGAAGTGCCATTGTAGGAAAGGCAGGTCTGTGAAATTGATCATCTAGGGAAATATATTTTTTACTATAACCCAAACGGGATTCGAACCCCCACACACTCACGGCAACATCGCCTAGCTGCTAGGCCTCACAAAAACCAATTGGCTACCGTTTCCAACCCAAAAGAGTTGGTCACAGCAACTGACTTAGATGTTACAATCCTGTGCGCGACCGAGCAACACAGTGTGCATGGAGCAGACGACACACAGACACAGTACAAACACATATAGTAATCGGAAAAGCACAAGGCTTTTTACTGAGCTATCAGACAGACTCGGGGACAAGTAAATATCCACCAGCAGATACTGTCCAGGATAAAGAAATATATTTTTTATTATAACACGCCACATGCTCATTCCGTGTCGCGATTCGCCAGAATACGTCACGTGACGAGAAAATAGATACGTCTAGTCCTCACCGGATCGACAAAAGTGACGTCAGAGGGCATTTTTTGAAAAGCTATTTCCCTAGGGAAATAGTTCTGACCAAATTTGGAAAAGTGCCCGGTCACGTGACCGTAGTGTCGTCTGCAGCTTTGTAACAATGGTGATTGACTAGAATGTGATGCGCGTCCGGGATAGGTGACGACACATTCTCTAAAACAGATTTTCCAACATTTTCCAACATTCAAACAGCATAGGAACTTGAACAGCTCATAGACGAAAAGATTGAAGTGCAACTAAGGATGTCGCCAGGTGTGCTTAGAATATTTTTTGAAAGAAAATGGTACCACGTACAACTGAAACTGCTGTGGAATCATCGCCCAGTAAACTTGTCACAACGGATGTTGCTGTGCAAAATATCAAAGCACATTAAAAACTATATAACAATACAACACGAGCATGTGGTGTGTTATAAAACACCTATAGCCTGGTCTTTATTCAGGCTATAGCGCTCGTCTATTACCCCTCATGGCCGTGTGTTACCAGAAGCACATTGCTATACCCTTCGGCCTACGGCCTCGGGGAATAGCGACGTTTTTCTGGTAACACACGGCCCCTCGAGGTAATACACGGGCGCTATAGCCCTCATGACCAGGCAATAGGTGTTTACTATAACCCAAACGGGATTCGAACCCCCACACACTCACGGCAACATCGCCTAGCTGCTAGGCCTCACACAAAACCAGTCGGCTACCGTTTCCAACCCAAAAGAGTTGGTCACAGCAACTGACTTAGATGTTACAATCCTGTGCGCGACCGAGCAACACAGTGTGCATGGAGCAGACGACACACAGACACAGTACAAACACATATAGTAATCGGAAAAGCACGAAGCTTTTTACTGAGCTATCAGACAGACTCGGGGACAAGTAAATATCCACCAGCAGAAACTGTCTAGGCTAAAGAAATACATTGTTTTACTATAACCCAAACGGGATTCGAACCCCACACACTCACGGCAACATCGCCTAGCTGCTAGGCCTCACACAAAACCAGTTGGCTACCGTTTCCAACCCAAAAGAGTTGGTCACAGCAACCGACTTAGATGTTACAATCCTGTGCGCGACCGAGCAACACAGTGTGCATGGAGCAGACGACACACAGACACAGTACAAACACATATAGTAATCGGAAAAGCACGAAGCTTTTTACTGAGCTATCAGACAGACTCGGGACAAGTAAATATCCACCAGCAGATACTGTCCACTCAGGATAGGGTATTCCTAAGTTAATGGAGCTTTCCCGTGATGTGCAAATTGGTTTATTGGTTGGCCGAAAAGTGCCATGGATTATGAACTCTAAAACCAGTAGCCCTACAGGCCCTACTCTGATTTGACTAAGGTCTAAATTAGACTTCTAAACTTCCCATTCCCAGTATTTCGAATGAATACTCAAAGTCGATTTCTGGTTTGCGTTGTAGCACTTATTTGGTATACCCCTGGTAATATTCAGCTTGGTCATACAGCTGACGTCTTTGGTCACCCAACCACACTTTGGTTGTTGTCAAGGCTACGAGGAACTATGAATGTATGACGATGATGGTGTGATGATGATGACTATGATGATGATATGGAGGAGGGAGGAGAGTGATGCGCATGAGGGTGACAAAAAAGATGATGAGGATGACGACGAGTAGACGACTATTATGATGGCCATTGTATCATATTCGCAATAATCTCTACACGTTCTCAAATAGATAAACGTATCTTCATTTTTTGTGAGCATCCTATTTGCTACCATATTACGTTATTAGGTTGAGCGTATACATGCACGTTTCTGATTTCTCTAAATCATCTTGAATTTCGCAGATTGATACAGGCACAGCATGTGAACGTTTGTCGCCCGACGGAAGAAATGATGCAAGACGACTCCCCGTCAGCGTCATTGACGTCATGAAGCGTAATTACGAGGAGAACAGTGGTATCAAATGGCAATTTTTTGGAAGCGAGGACGGTCTCTTCACAATCTACCCTGCCACCCGCATATCTGCTTGTGGTGATTATGATAGCAGATACAGGTAAGAAGAACGCACGTGAGAATGTTTAAAAACTTATTATTACAAAGGTAGAACACTCCATCGTCATACAAAACAAACAGTATTTCTGACTGTAGCAAGTGGCTTAAGGGAAGTGGTCGTCGGAACTGCGCATGTACTTGTTTACAAACAATGTATTTCATGTATTATACATAGATGCATCATGTCAAATTAGCTGCAACATTTAAATTTTACGATATATATAAAGACAAACATGTTTTATCTTTTATCAGTGGCCAACGTAGCTTGGATACAGTGTTTATATCGGTCGTATGGGTCCCTAGCGACTTTTGAGCGTCAATCCGACGACCACTGCCCTATAATCAAAAGTAAAGTGTATCATGAGGAGGCACACTTGACAAAAGTTTGCTGGTTTATCAATGTCTGAATCGACAAAATTTCAACGAAGTTTGCGATCATGGTGCAAACGCGTGTGCGGAGTGACGGAGCTCGCGACGATGAATTCCAGTGCTAACTAAACTTCAGCTGTCAACATAAGCTTATAGGCTGCGTTTACCAGTTGAAAACTGGCGCCAACTTCGTCATGATTTGGCAGTCACATAAGACACCGTACTTCATCACAATACTGGCAGAAGCATAAAAAATACAGCAAAATTATAACTTTAAGAATAAAGTTTCAATTTATGATAAAAATAATCAGTTTCTGAAAGTTTTTCCCCATTGCATTTTTCTGTCATAATTTCAGACCTTGGTACGTTGAAACAGCGACTCCGGAACCGAAAAACGTGGTCATTGTAATTGACAAAAGTAGTTCCATGAGCATTCAACACGAAGGACGAACGTTGATGCAAATTGCAAAAGAAGCCGCCATTACTGTTGTGGAAACTATGAATCCAAATGATAAGGTAAGTGTGTGTTCACATACACTAGGAGGGATTATATCCTCAGATACTGTCTCAATTCTTTTAAACCTCACGTCGTATCAGCTGCATCGATCGGGATATTTGTACAAATTATAACCAATTGTGTTGTACGTATAAGTATTTTACCATTAAGCGAATTTTGAACGGAATGTAACTTTCGACGGAGCTGTTCTCATGGACTCTGACTTCTTGACTTGCAAAGTATCACAACCTCTGCTGATCTCTCTCTCTCACACTCTCTCTCTCTCTCTCTCTCTCTCTCTCTCTCTCTCTCTCTCTCTCTCTCTCTCTCTCTCTCTCTCTCTCTCCCCCTAGGTTAATGTCATTGCCTTTTCGGATACAGTCTTGAGCAAGCCGATGTGAAGACACGTGTTACGACAGCCAGCTGACCCAAGCGACCCCTCTGAACAAAGAATGCTTGCACGATTTTGTCAATACCATCCACGATGGCGGTAAGATGTTTCGATATTAAGAACGGAATTCTCACCATTACATTGACCTTGAAGGCTATAGGTCAATACTTAAAAATGTGACGCCAACGTTAACATAATTATTTGTATGTTGTAGACTGAAAGATTCCATCGTGCATGCGTCTCCAGGGTTGGAGTTGGTGGAGACCTATACACGACTGAAACTTTCGGTCAAAACGATATATCTTGCCCTTCCCAATGCGATCAAATTAATTACTTCACTGCTTAGCCACATGCCTCTCTTGCATAGTTTTCACTCCAAATTTTACTTATAAATGACATATAAATGAAAATCATATGCTTTGTCGTCATGTTAGACGAAATTTGTTGAAAAAGCGTGAAAAAATAGAAAGATTTTCATCATCGAACGGCGCATTGATATATTTAAATCACTGTTATGCGGTTTATGGACTTTATCGCGTGATTTTTGTAAAACGGTGTTTTTTTATGTATTGCATGTAATTTTATAATGTTTAAATCCCAATTTTCTCAAGTCGAAAATAGTCCTGGTTCAATTTAAGTCAAATGATGACTATGCAGCCCGCTACGTCATCAACAATTATATTACCATGCCTGTCCATTGTGTTTTAATTGGTCGAGCTGAACCACGTGACTGCCCACAATTACACAGTAATGGTTTGTTTTCATGCCCGAGAATATGAATAATATCGTAAAAGTGGTAACTTTACTGCTTAACGAAAATTGTGATTTTTACAAAGATCATAGTAAACCATAAAATAAAATGGAGCATTTGTGGGCCAGGTTTATACACTTTTTTCAAAAAAATATCCGGATTTGCGTACTACTCACTCACAGGTTCGGGGGCCCCATTGTCATTCGCACGGGAATTTATGCAAATTTTGCCATTTGGGGGGTCGATAATATAATTGAAATACAGACTCCGCGTTGACCATTAACGTTTATTATGGGCGCGGGCTCGAGGAAAGCCAAATTAAAAGGCTCGACAAGCCTCGTCCATTAATTTTTGGCTTTCCTCTCGCCCTTGCCCATGAATAAACGTTAATAGTCAGCGCGTCGTCTGTAATTTCTATAGTTAACATTATATCCTACGAGCGCGCGACGTTCGATATATGAGGATGTAGTAAATACACAAACGCTATCATTTTGACTTTGTCATTAATGGTACAGATAGTATAGGATTGAGACCGATAAGTACTTTCCACTCAGGTGTTAAAAATACTGTCTTTTTGACATGGCTTCGGGAATATGGTAGATTGGTCGGGACCTTTTTGATTTGGGTGTTACCCATCAAAAACCGCAAAATTTGTCAAAACCATGCCTAGTCTTTGGTAACCAGAAAAACTAGGTTTGCGACGGAGTATTTTCACTAAAAAAGGAAGAATTTGTTGCAAAAACATGTCGACTGCTCGATCGGGCTGTCGAGGCAGTCCATCTAGCTTGGAAGTGTGTCTGGCTCGGTCATTGAGGTTAAAAATTTTGAATTAAGACACGTACTACATTATCCAACGGAATTAAATTTACAGTGATATAGGTGGTTGTATAGAGTGTGTAATTTGATGTCGCGTTATTGATTACAAAAAGGCTTGCACGATGTCTTCACAGTTTGATAATAAATTAAATATTTTTGCTTCTTCCATGTCAGGCAGCACTGTGTATTCCGGAGCTCTGGATGCAGCTTTCGACTTGCTCCAGGCGTCTGAAAGTTCGGATTCTCAAGACAGAGGTAAACGAACCTGTCTCTTAAAATTATGGCGCCCTCGTTACCATTAAACACTGAAAGTCTTTGAAATACTGTTATAAAAATAATCATCAATCTTTTTCGAAAATATTATGATATCGAAATAAAACTTATAGTTGTTAGAAACTATCATCATCATCAACATCATCCTTATAACCATCATCATCCGCAGCAGTAGTGTCATCATTGTCATCATCATTATCATCATCATCATTTTCATAATAACCAAAACAGTGATGATGTCATGATAATTTTGATGATGATGGTGGTGGTGATGACGATGATTATGATCATGATGATCATGATCATGATTATTATGATGATGATTATAATGACGGCAGCGGCGGCGACGACGACGATGGTGGTGGTGACGGTGGTGATGGTGTTGTTGTTGTTGTTGTTGGTGGTGGTGGTGGTGTGTTGTTGTTGTCACTATTGACCAGTAATAGTGGTAGTTCAGCATCATTGCACGTATTTAGCACGTATTTAGAAGTATTAGCATGATACCATCATTGAAAAAATAATATGTATAAGAACGGCATGATGTCCAACTTTGTGTGCACCAATATTGAGTCACGTGACCAAACTGTCTCGATTTCTAGAGCATGTCATTTTGTTCCTGACCGACGGACAACCGGAGGACGCTGTGGCCGATAGTGTACCAGAAGGTGAAGAGCAGACTCGGAGAAGACGTGATATTATGCAGACAATCAAGACACGAAATGCTAAAATGGGGAATAAAGTCATCATTTTAACCTTTGGCCTTGGAAACCGTAAGTATGTCAATCTTGAAGATCAATCGTTTAAAAAGTAGTCGACATTGTACTTCTATTTCTTAACTATATACTGTATCTACTGCATTTTAAAACGGACCGTCAGGTATACCAGGTTTTTTTCTCGTTTTTTTTTTAGTGACAGATTTGTACATTGACGACATATATTGACTGTCCAGAGTTACAGACCTTGAGTAAATTTGTCGCTCGTTATTCTTTATTGAATCGCAACCATTTTGGTGAATTGTAGCATGCCGTGTGAATCACATGCTCCTCAGCATCGCGATTGTATGTGTCGGGGTTTTGAATGTGAAGCTTACATAATTAATTTCGCATTTTAATAAAGTGTGTACGTGTAAACAGTCACTATTGAGTTCAAATGATATACTGTACACACTCAAGTTTGTCGGCATGAACACGAAGGGCGTGTTTGTTGACACGAGGCAAAGGTGAGAATGGGCTACAGAAGAGCGCCATCGCACGACGTCAACTGAACTGGCCGCCCACTCGACGACGCCCCACATTGCAGCTCAATTAGCTATAGCTTCTTATTCCCGCCAATTTTGTTCAGTCAGCTTCTTTTCAACTTTTAAAATATTAAATATCACAATTCTCAGTGTTCAGCTTGTCAACAATGTCATTGTTGAGAAATGAATTTTGTTAAACCCTTTGAGCGCCAAAGTCAACTTTTGTCACCTTTAGAAAATATGCTCCAGTCAATTTTTTTCAGATTTTTGTCAAAATTTTGATAACAAACTGTTGCCAATGAAATGTGATACCCTCTTGGTCCAAAATTATCAAAACATTACAGAAAAAATCATAAAATTGGTAAAAGTTTTCACTAAAATTTTGGTGAGAAAAATTACAGCACTCAAAGTGTTAAGACGATTATTCATATACAGTGCGCAGTGTGTTCGATGAGTTGTGTCGGTGAGACTAACATTTTTCTATTTTAACATACACGAGGAAAATGTGGTTTATTTTGTGGAACAAAAGTAACAAAAAAGCCACTAAAAGTTACAGCCACTGAGTCTGTTATAGTGACCACATTCCCTCTGATTCTCGTTCATTAAAATTTACATTTCCACTCAAAATTTCTCTCTTAAACCCCTTCATCACCATGGTTTGGCCCAACCATTGCTATCAATGGTGGTTGGAGGTGAACAGGTTAAAGCATGGGTGAAGGCCAATAGTCTGCAGGCGAAATATGACATTGTTTAGCACAATGACTCTGGCCATAAAGCAAAACAAATACAACTTCCACGTTCTGTCGTATTCATGGGGTATGGTTTTGTCCAAAATTTTCAGAATTGGACGAAGCACTTCTTGAAGCCATGGCGCAGCAGGACGGTACTGATTTTGGTGTTGCTAAAGACTCGAGTGTAGGAGAAATTAAAGTAAGAACCTTTCTTAATGTCGAGGAAAATTGCAGGTTTTTTGCTAAAATATTTTTTTACCAAAGAGTTGCATACATCCTTTCCAAATAAATAATACATCAGTGAATATATATATATTATATATATATTTATCACATGAACTGGCCCGTATCTCCACCTGTGTGACGTACACCAGCACGGATAAGAAATCCGTATTACCCCTGTTGTACGTCATCCAGCCGGTACTATTTTCAGTCTCGAGATACGGCATCCCCCCCCCCACAACAGTTTTGACTGCGTTCGCTTACCCTTGAAAAGCCCTGCACATTTTCATATACACTGCTTGTATTTTATTGAATAACATGAAAATATGGCGTCGTTTAATCTGCTTGTTCAGAATTTGAAAGTAAAGTGTTCCACTAAAATTCAACTTTTATTCCATTTTCCCGGGTAAAAATGAACGCGGGAAGCCAGCGACACTTTTTGTCGTCTGCAGCTCCGGAGGTTGCGATAGATCTCATACCAGCGGTAGTGTCCAGACGTCCTTCAAGTCGGACGGTGTGGCCTGCTCACAGCTCACTATGGCTCATCAAACGCAAGTCGAACTGGACGAAGACATTCGCGAATCTTTCGCTTAGCTGAAGAACTCGGCGTGACGGAAACCGATGGTTTTTTTACTGAGGAGGAGCGAATACAACCGGCTCCGACTGTGACCACAGCTCAGCTTCCGACCGCGACTCATAGTTCGCGATACGTCGATTTTTCGGAAATCGACAAACAACATCTCGTCGAGGAACAACGTAAGAAAAACACCGTAAGAGCTACGAGTTGTGCTGTCAACCAGTTTCAAAAATGGATGGCAGCAATGCGACAAGCTGAGACAAGACCCGTACACGAAATTCCTCCGGTCGAACTTGACGGCTATCTCGCCAGTTTTTTGCAGGTGTTTAGGGACTGGACGTAAATTAGCAGGGGGGGAGGGCCGGGGGATTTCGGAAGAGAGTGACCAAAAATTTATGACCCTCCCCAAAAGCAAGGCTGAAAAATTTATGACCCTCCCCCAAAGCAAGGCTGAAAAATTTGTGACCCTCCCCCAGTTTCAAAAAAATAGAATTTTACAAATTGATCGAATCTTCGACGTTCAAAAATTGAGGTGGGGATTTACAACACAGGGCAATATAGATGGACCAGCAAGGGATGTCTGCAAATTCTTTATTTGCTTCTGCTTGTGACAAGAACAAGTCTAGATATGGATGTCAGCCTTACCTAAGAATACATTCAATGACATGGTGTCCGTCACATTTGACCAGCATTGGTAAAACTAATCTTGTAGAAAAAATCTCGATAATTCTATGCTACAAATTTTTCAGTACTTTTAATAAAAGGGAAACCCCTGATTTCTCTGCCTACACAATATGCATTTTGATTGTTATGATAATGGTTTAATACACTGTTTAACTCTTACACTGTTTAACCCTTTCACCACCATGGTTTGGCCCAATCCCATTGTTATCAATGGTGAGTGTGGACCTGTTTACAGGGAATTGGGGGTGAACAGGTTAACTTAGTAAACCAATCACCAGATAAAGGAGTACTGGTATTCTTGTTTCCAGTGTGGTATGGGTGGATTGTTCTTGGGAACACCATGGGATAAACTCTATGATTAAATTAATTCATTGTTTGATTTTCTGCACAAGTTTGATGAAATGCTCTATTTTCCACTTTGTCAGCACACTTGTAAATGTGGAACAAACCACAAAAAACAGTTTAAGACTTCACTGGACACAAAAAAATGACACCACTGCTCAAGTGTCATCAAGCTAGGCTGACAAACTGAATCAATACAGAGCATATCATGCTAAAATACAGCAGCTAATACTGAAAAATTCTTAAATCTTATGAATTTATATAACTCTGACCTGCAAAGTAAACAACAAAACCAACATATTGTCCATACACCATTGTTTCAAATTACAGTGACTGACAGGCAAAACTAACAAAACAGCAAACATGGACTTTAGCCATTTTCATTGGCCATTAAAGGGACAAAGTCACTCATTTTTGACAAAATTTTGGTCATTTTAATTTCCGTTGAATATATATATATGCTTTTCTGCTGCTCACTGAAATGGGCTAAATTGCAATCTCTGGTTGTCAGAGCTCAACTCATATGCATGCATGGATATAACATGTGGTCACTTAATAATTTAATTTAAGGTATGTACCAAAAATTGTCACAGTAAATTTCACATGTTAATGTGCCTTATAAAAAGTGAGAATTGAATGGCTATAACCAGAGAGTGAGCATATTTCAGTGAGAATAATCTATCAAAAGAAATTTTAAAGGCAAAATAATGTCAATAATGAGCAATTTTGTCCCTTTAACTTGGTACATATCTAGTAGAGATTATTTTAATTCAAGTGTCAAACAGCATGACCATTGCACTGTTGAAGTATTAAAATGGTGGCAATGAATATTTTTATAATTGGTGCATTGACAAGATAGTACTGTAAAATGTTGACAAAAATAGCTTTGTCCAAAGTATCATAATATTACCTATTTCTGAACAGGGATGTAAGATTACACCACCATGTGTAACTCACAAGTATTTCCAATATGAAAGTGCACTCCTCTGCTGAGTGTTGAATCATGTACCGGTATGTTGTACACCATGGAAGTAGACACCAAGCATAGCATTATGTAAAAGAGTTAAAGTCTTGGTACTAGATGACCACTAAAAAAATTGGCAGCTTGCCAAGTTTCAAAGCTATTTAAAACTTTCTTCTGGGCCTTTTTCACATCATACTTGACCCTCTGCACTTGACCTGCAAGCTTGGTACGTACATGTATCCCGGAAAATGACAGTAATTTCAACGTCATTTTAAGTCAAAGATTCGTCATGTAAGTCATTAATTTCACTCAATTATTTCTGTCCGTTCTTCCTGACTGTCAAAATTGATTGAGGTCTAAGTATTGAAAGTACTTAATTTAATGATGATTTTCACAAATATGTTTCACTTACAACTTGACTAAATTGTCACTTCTTCCAAGTGTGACTGTGAACATCATTCTAAAAATATTCAAATACCTTCAACGCATACAAGTTTGTTTACAAGTTTCGCGCTGTACCAAGAAGTTCTCCGGGTGTAGACTGTACATTTTAGCCTATCATTTTCAGGAAATAAAGGTCTGTATGTTTGAATGATTGACTTATTGGCTTATGAAAAATATATTAAGGATCAGAAGGATGTTGATATTGCAATTCACAAGTCTCGGTGTTGTTTTCCCAAGCAGGAGCATATCAGTATCACCATGGACCTAGCTCTGCATGGCAGGGCTGTGTGTTACCAGCGCGCGTTATACGGCCTCCTACCACAGGCCGTATAACGCTGGTAACACACAGCCCTGCCATGCAAAGCTAGGAGCAGTACCACACTCTTTTGGTAGTACCGTGGTATCATATATTGCTTTATGTAGCTGCAGTTCCGAAACTGAAGGGTTTGCCTTTTTTCGAGTTTAAGATTTTAGATTTTAGGGTTTGATGAAGTTGACGTCCTACCTAAACAGCAGTCCAAATATTGAGGTACAACGGCAATATTGCCGTACGCTAGGAGGATATGTGTACCACCGTCGCTACGCAAAGACTACTTACCCCAAAGAGCTCTCTCTCTACCGGGTGCATAGGCCTTCGCGTTGCGACTGTGGTTGCACCTGTGTGATGAGTATGCCGTTGTTATGATGAATGTTATGATTCAACAGACTGTCCAATAATTCCAATAATGAATGCCCAAATTGGCTCATAATGGAATAGAGCACACTTATACTCCATTAAGAGTGATTGTGATAAGTAATGCTCTTCAAATGTTTTCTTTTATATTAATGCACATGCATGTGCCTGCCATTTTTTCTAAGGAATTATAATTTAATATTTATCAAAATATCAGTGAAATTCATAATTTTGGAATGTATCACATTGACAATTGAGGGAATACTGGAAACACAATGTGACACTGATCTCCATAACAATGATATATGGTCATGTACAATGTATTGAGCAGTTCAATCTCTACATGGGGAGGAAATATGGGAAAGTACAATGTATGTTTAAAATGTGTTCCTGGTACAGATATAGAACTACATGTGTGCATGACCCTATTATTTACTGGATTTTATAATATTCCTGATAGACCTGTGTAGTCAGAGAACTGAAAATACCTGTACATGTGCTCATTGCACTCATATCAAATCCAGTTTTACAAAATGTACTATTGTGTTCCAGTAGACAATGAGAAGTTTTGGTCATGTTGCCCTGTTTGTGGGGAAAGGTCGACAGAAAGGCTATGCCTATTCAAGCAATAATTTAAGCAAACAATTCAAAGTATGGTCATGGATTGAATGCTATAGTGTGAAATTATGGTGTTTTAACATTGACAATACTTTGTCAATTTTTGTGCCCCGTTTCTTTGCATTTTAAACATATCACAGAAAGCAGCCTAGATAATAGAGGATAGACTGATCCTGATTTGACACAGAAGTGGCAAACACTATTTCATGACCAATCAAGTCTCCATATTCTGAAATGACATTGGGATATCACCGTATTTAATCAAGTTCAATCTGAATACGTGATCAACATGGCCGATTCTCTGTGTAAATTACCCACATTAAATTTCAACAAATGTCATATATCCTGCCATCACAACACAAATGAACACTATCCATTCCAAAGATAGTACCCAGTGGTAAAGCCAATATAAACTTGAAAAATGCCACAAGTAGCCATACCAATCAGATGACTAGTACCTAAATATTTAAGTATACTAAAATCACTTTTCTGGAATCAAAATCATTAATTATCACACCAAAGCTTACTCTTAATTTCAAACAATAGTATCTCTAAAAACTAAAATTCATGTACCTATAAAGTGACTGATGCAGGGTGGAGCTTGGCCTTAAACTTTAAAGGGAAGTGGCTTATGAAAGAGAGGGAAATTTTGTTGATCAACAAAAAGTGGAATGAGAAATAATATTATAATATAGTAATATTGTTATTATATTAATATTAATATTGTCAAATAGTTATAGGTTCAAGATTGACTACATCAATGGAACAATGTAAGATATTGTGGTAATATCCAGCAGTGTTTTTGTTAAGGGTGGTACCTAGGTAAATGTTACCGGGGTTCCTCGGTCACTTTACCAGGGTTAGCCTTGGTATATCATTGCAGTCATACTAGTGGAAAACAGAAATTTTACCAGGGTTCTCAATGTTCCCCAATCTTAGCAAAAACACTGTCCAATGTTTATTAACGAAACACACTACATGTATACTGGGTAGCCAGAGTGCCACGGGTTAGCTGAGGAACAATAGATTGGATTTGCTACAAACTTACATTGTAATGGCGATAAGAATAGCAACAAGAGAGACAATCCTGTTTAAGATAATGGTGGGGAAGAGATGCACAGAGAGTTGGGAATGAGCACTTAATAGAAAGTAAGAGGCAGTGAGCGAGTGATGTCATGTGAGCATAATTGTCTATACAAACAATTTTGCTTTCTACCTTTAGTGCACCGACAACAAGCCCAAAAATTTGTGACCCTCCCCCTTAGAGGAGCTCAAAAAATTGTGACCCTCCCCCAAACAGAGGCTCAAAAATTTGTGACCCTCCCCCAAATCCCCCCGGCCCTCCCCCCCTGCTAATTTACGTCCAGTCCCTTAAGGCAAAAAGACGGCGCGGAATACGAACCTGACACCTTGACATCATATCAGAGGGGAATCGACCGCTACCTCAGTGAGAACGGATACGCGTATTCCATCTGTCGCGATCTGCAATTTCGACATTCGCAGGAAACACTCAAGGCGAAACGTTCTCAGTTAAAATCGCAAGGTAAGGGAAATAAACCAAACGCTGCTGAAGAGCTCTCCGAACGTGAAGAAGATACTCTGTACGAGAAAGGCGTCATCGGCACGCACAGCCCGGAAGCGTTGTTGTTTCTCGTTTGGTTGAACAACCAAAAGCACTTCGGCTTCCGGGGATGTCAAGAAAGTTGGCAGATGTTATTGGATGACGTTGCCTTACAGAAGACCGTCAACAACATCGAGTATTTTGAGTTCAATGAACGGGAAAACAAAACAAGATCGTCCGGCAAGTTAACGAACAACCGCGGGCGTATCCACCGAAAGCCTTCGCGGTTCCCGATGACCCCACTCGATGTCCCGTATTTGCGTATAAGCAGTATGCACTCCATCGGCCTCCATCACACCTCGGTAGCGACGCAGATTTTTATCTCGCGATAAATTATAAGCCGCAAACCAATCTCTGATACAAGCGTCAGCCGATGGGTACAAATAAACCGGACACCATCCTCAGCACGATGTGTAACAAGGCGGGTATAGCCGGTAAAAAAAACAAAACAAATCATAGCATTCGGCGTTCTACCATCCGGCGTTTACACGACAGCGGCATTCCACCAACGAAACTGATGCAACTTTCAGGCCATAGAAACGTCCAGAGCATAAATCATTACGCTGTCAATTCTATGGACGATCAACATCGTATGTCCGAGATTTTATCGCGGTCGCGGGGTTCTCGCGTAATGCCTTCTGCTTCGGCTGGAGCACCACCACCACCTCACCACCACCACCAAGCCGAGTACATGCATCAGAGCAACAGTGACATTGTGTTATCGGTCTCAGACAACGTCCGCGCAGAAGGCGTCGCTTCGACATCAACTCCATCCCCGGCCGTCGCCACAAATATCAACAACGTCGTGTCTGCTAGTGAAAACTATCTTAAAACAGCTACCGGTGGGGTTTTTGGAGGCGCGACCCTGAACAACTGTAAAATAAACGTTGCAATCAACATCGGTGCATCGAGGTCTCCAGCACGAAAACGCCGAAGAGTTGCTGTCATTTATGACAGTAGCGACGACAGCAGTCAAAGTCAGCCCAGCTAAAATCTCAGTTGGCTGCAAAAACAGTCCTTTTCAGGACTAGCAATCCATATCATAAACGGCCCTTTTCAGGGCCACCAAATCCTCAAGAAAGAGAACTACCGCTACGTTTATTTGTCCCCGTAATATTTATTTTTGATCTTCATTTGCTATGGGCACGCACGTACACAGTCCGGGTCAGCTCCAAATTGGAGACCATTATGATAATATATTCCGGCATTCAGCCAATCATCGACCAGATTACATCATTAATAAAGTACAGGTCACGCTGGGTCACAAATTACCCACCAAGTGTGATCGGCAGTTTTGGGCCGCCTATTAAGCCCCTGTCTTGTGAATTTCGACGAAGTTCGACAGTCAACATAATCCACGTGTTCTGCAGAAGGTCATGTCCAACAAGGAGTCCGATTAGTGAACAAATATTCGAAATATTGACGATTCATTTCTACCCCCAGTTTATCGATTTCGCTCAAGTACCGAGAATCATTTTGTGGATGTTCGTCATCTCTATTAGAAATACTGTTATAAAGGTTATTTGTGTAGGTACGCGTATAACATCTTGCAAGAAAGAAGAGCAATGTCAGAGCTTTAAAACGATACCTGTTTTGTAGTTGTCAAACGCAGACTAAAAATGGTACGCGATTTTGAAAATGTGTTGACAGAGTGGCCACACAACTGTTCCCCATACGGTAGAATTTGTATCCCTGCCATCTCCGATACAAATGGGGTATTCTGAACGATCTGTGTAGGTACACGATTTATATTTCTCAGGACTTCAAGCCAGAGTCTAGGAATCACAGCGATGTATGGGGTTTGGTTCTTTTAGCCAGAATAAAACTGGTACGCGATTTTGAAATTGTGTTTTGACAGAGTGGCCACACAACTGTTCGACATTATGACAGAATACGGCGCGGGAGTTCGACACAGTATGGCGTACGTAACGAAGGACGCATGTGGAGGTTGCCAGGAAATACAATTTTTACTGATGGCGCGCTTGCCGCTGATTGGCTAATGAGAGGGGGAAAATATTATGGTATAGCGTCTAGCGACGTCTCCAATTTTGGAGCTGACCCGGACTGGTACAGGACCCACAGCTCGAGACAATGATTGACATATTTGTCCTGAAAGTATCGTGCCCACGTGACTGATCTCGATATTGTGATTGGTAGTTACAACGCAAAAAGTATCAAACTTCCAAATCAATGGGATTTATGAATGAAAGTGCTCATAGTTTATTTGCATATCTCGTTGGCGACGGACTTATCACATATACCAAACAAAGTAGTTCCATTGCAGAAAATTAGCGACCGCTTGGTCAGTTTAGCAAGCTAATAAAATACTAATGTCGCCCATTTTTTAACGAAAAGTAAGAAGACTGTTCATGTGATAAATATATAATCCCATGGTATTTTTCTCTGTTTGACGTCATCGTATACGAGTGTTTTTCGCGGAGCAGTACAACTTCGAGCCGAAATACCATGGGATTATATATATATATATATATATATATATATATATATATATATATATATATATATATATATATATATATATATATATATATATATATATATATATCACAGTATACATATGTCCTCGTGGGAAAAATACAGTGCTCAATGCTAAAACAGAGCGTTGTAAATAAGCAGATTAAATCCTTTCACTTCTATCCGAGGATTGCAAGATGCATGAAACTTAAATAATAGATTTCATTACTTTGTACTTGAAATAATCTGTTTATTTATTTATTTTTTATTTATAAATTTATATTATATATATATATATATATGTGTGTGTGTGTGTATATATATATGTTTGTGTGTATATATATATGTGTATATATATATATATATATATATATATATATATATATATAATATATATATATATATATATATATTATATAAAACAAAAGATTTCAAATTAAGTTCGGTTATCTTCCTTTCCAACAGAAACAATATGCCTAGGATCACCTAAAAGGCTACAGAAAAATAAACATTTACATATTTTTAATGTGCTTTCACACTTGTACATATATTTCATTTGTATACAGTCATTTGTGTTCACACGAAAAGAAGAGTAAATAATTTCGAATTTTTTATCATTAATACTTAAGGTAATATGCATCTCGAAAGAGAAAGACTTAAAGTTTTGCTCAACTTTCCCCAGTGAAACTTTCAACCATTCTCTTACCAAAGCAAGAATAAAAATTAGGGGTCACCGTGCAAACTTTGGTACAAGAGAGACAAATAACTTGCGATACTGGATATTTGGAAACCAAAATGGCTGCCATCCCTGTGTTAACTCTACGGGAAAAAAATTTTCGATTTTCGAAAAACTAAGACATAAAAATTTTTCTTTCACTGAGAGCTTCAAAATAAGCCCCCACAAGTGGTAGGTCAGAAGAAAAGTGATAAAATTTGAAGGCCCGAATTTTTGTCCCCTAGGTGCGTTCTACCTTAAATAATAAAGTTCACCTTATCTCAAGAAGTCATTTTTAATATAAATCTAGGCTACATCCAAAAACAAGCAAAATTAAAACAATTACATAAACATGTGTTCCAAAGAGACATTTGCCGAGCCAGTTCTAATTGTTTGCCTTCGTGCCATTTCTGTTGGCGGCAGAAAACGATTGACATGTAGTTCAAGAGAAATATACACAGTAAATCATTCAAACCAGTTGTTTGGTTATGGTGGCTGCTACCTAAATGGTGCGCCCTCAAGTAACTGAGCCTTTCAACGTTCCGAATCCATTACGTTCAGTGTTCTGTTGTGTTTTAAATGTTCCTTAATTTTAATAAATGTATCGCGAATACTCATGACACTTTTGGTCTCAAGGTTGGACGATTCACCAAAGTTACCAACCCAAGTAACCTACGGGTTCAGATGGCGTCCTACTACAATTTTTTCTCGACGGTGGTTGCCTCGGACACGCCAATATTCTCGGTGCCGTATTTAGCCGCGTCGGGTAAGTGAAAACAAGCAAAAACCAATATTGTACGCAAGAGTAATACAACCTTTACATTTTCAGCCATAGAAAAGTGAGGCACACCCGAAGAACACTGGACCCACTTTTCTTATTGTATTAAGCGGTGACATTGTTGAATTGCCTTGCAGCTCAGACGGAAAGATTGAACAATTATATGCGGTTTCGAAGATTAGCATATAATCATTCCTTACATAAGAGAATTCCTTTGATTGACGCTTGTGTCACCAGGTGTTGAATGCGTATATATTGGTGTAGGCCTAAAAGTCTTTTCTCTTCAGTCTCCTCGAAACTCCAAGATATGATGTCTACACAAGTATTTTTATGTGTATATTCTCTAAATCTTGTGATGCAGTTTTGTAGATCTTGTAAGTGTTTGGCTTTTTTGACAATGCGTTGTAAGGGGGTATTGTGAAAATAGAAGTGGCGAGTTTTTCGAGGGTACACTGTACGGTCGCGGGGTGTGACGACCACCGCATACCGCATATTATCGCTGTTGTGAATAATTTAATTATCAATTAGTATAGATCCGGCGTTCTCTACGCTCAAGGGGACGTAGAGAGCGCCCTCTAGCGACGCACAGTACGATAAATTACCCACATTTGATTTGTACCAACGACGTTAGTTTTCTTATAACTTCTTCAGTTCTGTATAATGTGAAGTCTCACGATAATCGATTAATTATATTTATTAAAAGTACGTTGAAATATTGTAGTATAAATTTCAAAGAAGCCATTAAATAACCATAAAAGTCACATTCTGCAGGTACTACAAATGTCACAGTTTTGGGAAGCAAGTTATGACCAACTGAAGGGGTCATTCTCTGAAAAAAGTTAGCATGTAAATTTCTTTTGTCTTTTCTATTTGGAAATATCCTTTTGTTTCATAAAACAGGTGCAACTAGTCTCCCTACTTTCAATCACTTTATTCTGTATGGCTGAGGACACAACCAGTGGAAAATTTACAAAATCCTTTCTCTTCTCTCAATCAAGCACAATTTTCTTAATCCTTTAAAATGGGAATTGAGTAGAAAGGTGTTTTTAAAAGTACGTTTTCAGAATTTTTACAAGTCCAGGAATTTGTCTACACATGGGAGACATGGTAAACTTCACATTCCATGGCAACAACCGCGATCTTAGAAATAATCCGCGATCATGACGTAATCATTTCTTGTGTTCTGCAGGTTTGCTAACAACAGTGGCACTTCCGGTTTTAGAAGGCGGTCGATTGAAAGGAGTTGTCGGCGTTGATATCTATTTGCGAGATCTGTTTGCCGACATTACTTATTTCAACGAGGGCCAATCAATATACTCGTTCATCTACGAAGTGGAGACTTCGTCAATGGGTAAGAGAACCTCCGAGGGCGTTTTTCCATCTGCAGCCAACACGTTGCAATTACTCTCCCATTCGCTTGTTAATTCTCTGGTAACAGTCATTAAGGTGTCATGTCTCTGTCTTTGTGATAATGGACTTTATATGACATATCTTGCCCAGTCGATATATTTTGTGCGTGCTGTAGTACAATTGTATTCATTAACAACGGAGAAAATTAACTTCGGTCAAAATAAAACTTTGTGTATCATGTGGGACTTTGGGAAGGAAAGAAATTTGATAGAGGTCAAAATATCTATTATTATTATTGAATATGAAACGAAAGTTATTCGTATCATTTACAATGAAAAAAGAAGGCTGAACTTGTCACGCTCTGGCAATTTGCAAATAAACATACATAGGCTACAGTACACAGCTTATTTGAATTTAACAATACTGAATAAAGAAGGTTGCAGTTGGTTGCGCATCTACCGCAAATTAATCACAGTTCCTACACTTAAAGATAGGTGGACTATTTCTATGGTGCGTTATTTCTTGATGAATTTACTTGAACAGGACGAACGCTGACACATCCCCTGATGCCTGCACCGAGCACTGTGGAGGACGACCCGGTTATCGTGAATATCACGTCACTGGAAAGAGAAGCGGACTTCGAGGATAAAGTTTACAGAGTGTCGCAGGGGTGAGTTGTGTTTCAAAATAAAAACAAAAGTGTGCTGTTTCCACAGGCAAGATTCGTAAAGCTCTCTGGAGAATAGTATTTGCAAAGGTGTATAATGCTTTACGGAGAGCAAAATCAAATAAGTACACACCTAGTCCGTTTCTAGCTCGCATGCCGAGATGTAACTGTGTGTCCTAATTTTGCAGACCACTGGCAGTTATTTTAACCGTTTCAATTTCAGAACTTCAAAATTGGTGTGGTGAAGTGAAGTGAAGTAAAGTGTAGTGTAGTGTAGTGTAGTGTAGTGTAGTGTAGTGTAGTGTAGTGTAGTGTAGTGTAGTGTAGTGTGGTGTGGTGTGGTGTGGTGTGGTGTGGTGTGGTGTGGTGTGGTGTGGTGTGGTGTGGTGTGGTGTGGTGTGTGTGGTGTGGTGTGGTGAACTGAAGTGAGATGTGGTGAGGTGTGGTGTAGTGTAGTGTAGTGTAGTGTAGTGTAGTGTAGTGTAGTGTAGTGCAGTGTAGTGAGCTGTGGTGTGGTGTGTGTGGTGTGGTGTGGTGTAGTGAAGTGAGTGAAGTGTAGTGAAGTGAAGTGAGTGAAGTGAAGTGAAGTGAAGTGTAGTGTAGTGTAGTGTAGTGTAGTGTAGTGTAGTGTAGTGTAGTGTAGTGTAGTGTAGTGTAGTGTAGTGTGTAGTGTAGTGTGACGTGGCGTGGTGTGGTGTGGTGTGGTGTGGTGTGGTGTGGTGTGGTGTAGAGTGGTTCGGTGTGTAATAGTTTGCTGTACAGTGAATGTGCAGGGAGTGTTGTGTAGTGTTATGCTCTGCAATATAATGTTATATTCATTTTTTACGCCTGTTCCTCTTGCAGAGGTGACAAAAGCGGAAAGGCCACCTTTACGTCAACAAGGACAATACCGAGGGGAAACACGGCCACTGAGGGCGTGGACACACTGCGTGTGCCTTCAACTTTCTATTGGCGTAAGGTAATGTAATACTCAAAGGAACAGTTTCAATCTGTATCTGTTTCAATCACTTCAGTAAATATTTGTCATTTTACAAACTTACAAAAACCTACCTGTGCTGCTAAGCTCAAATATATGATCAAATGTGATTCAATTATGTATAATTCAAATGAATCGATTGGTTTTTTTCTTTATTATTCCAGGTATCTGGAACACCATACATAGTATGTTTAGTGTTGGGAGAAAATGAAAAAGAGGCCATTCTCACCGAGCAGGATCCAACAGGTAAAAGCGCATGCGTAAATATTCAAACCGACATCTTCTTCGAAATCACTTTGAAGTGTTAAGCTAGATTGTGACTGCATTAGACTTCACCATTAAAATACAATGCCGCCAATCGTTCCGATTTTAATGTTCATTCTTTAAACCAATAGGAAATAATTTGTTGAAGTGTATGATCATCATAAACGCAGGATAATCCCAGTTTTAGGGAAATGGCTCGCTCCAATTTTAATTGAAAGAAGCGAATATTCCCTTTCGCCTTCGATCTGTTTGATATCACCTAAGTTTGCATCCCTTACCTTGCTATGCTAACTTGCCTAGTAAAGAATTATGAGGTTATTCCCACCTTTTTCAATACCGTTTTTGTTTGCAGGAGACGATTTTGCCTTCATCTACCATCGCTTAGACTTAACATCTCCGCCTGGTGTGTGCAGACATTATAACAGGACTGCCACAAGAGGTATTTCGTCAGTAATTATTCATTAATAGTTGTTCGTATTCAATAATAGTTGTTCTTGAGACGAACCGCATTATGAAAATTACACTTTACGGTCTGACAGTCGTTTTTAGCAAGCGGGATGTTTGTCTCTGACTTACTTGTCACGTGACGTAATCATTTGCTGTTACCATGAAGACCTGATCTCAATACATAACACTGACCATTTATCGTGTCTATAGAGGCATCCGCTGTCACGTTCAGCAATGAAGCTTTCCTTGATCCCAATGAATACGAGGTAAGCGAGGAGACAGAAAATCGAGCCAACGCCTACATGCAGTATATGAACGGTGAAACTGATCAGAACAAATACTTCAAGGTGAGTAGATTCCATCCTTTCAGCACAATGCTTTGTCCCAAAAGTCATTTACATGGCGGTTATTCTGGACCTGTTTACATGGCATAGCTGTAAAGAACTGTGACATGAAATACAAATCGTAGGAAATATATTCGCTTGACCGTGCAATGGCTTGACATTGTGACATAAGCACAAATTATGCACAGTTTGGTAGACTGGGGAATACTGGGCCCCGGCCGAAGAATTTCACAAATCGACATAATTTAAGGGATTTAATTGTTCTACAAACCTATGGGGCGGGCCTCCTACAAAAGGAATAGTTTTCACTTTTGATATTATATATATATAGTAGAGAGGAGAGAGGAGAGAGAAGAGAGAGAGAGAGAGAGAGAGAGAGAAGAGAGAGAGAGAAAGAGAGAGATGCATAGCTTGTTGTTATTTTTTGATCTATTGCTTCCTGACAAAGCAACAGGTCGAGGCATTGATATATTTATAAACTTATATACATTGGCAAGCAAAGCTCGTACAGACACAACAGACAGCAATATAAATGCAAATAATTCAATTCCATTCAATTCTTCTTTATTTCAGTACTTTTGGCCACCGGCCAAAAGTACAGCAAAGTATAACAATAATTTCATACATCGCTAGAGTGCTTAGTCTGCCTATTGCCTAAAATCATGTCTCTACGTTGCATAGCATAAAATATGTATCTGCTAAGTTTCCTTAGAGTCTTTACATTTTCAGATGATAGCAAAGTATTAAACTTTTACATAAGAGGTGGGTTGAAATAATACGACGGAATAAATTGCATTCTTAATCTTGTTAGTTTTGGGGGCAAATAAGCAAAAAGTGAAATTCGTCTTTGACTTGGGTCAGATGACACTACTCACAAAGTCTGTCACACTGTGGAGTTTTGCTCCAACGCCCTGTTTCAATTTTCAATGCATGAGCTGACGATCTAAATTTGCACAGAGTAAGCCTAAACACCAGTTTATCTACGTACAATAAGTAAGGTTCTACATGTAATTCCTTTTTAAAGGTTGAATATGTATACAATCTTCCAGAATTACTCAAAGATTCTGACCATTGCTGATTATCGATGTCTAGACATCTCTGCTTAAAAATTTGAAAAAAGACAGCTTCGTTTCCCACACCTTGTTGTTCCAAAACTTCAGCAAAACCATAATTTTGAAGCAAACACTTTACATTCCTTGCCCAAAAATCGTAATGAGATACATGAATTTTAGATATTTAGAATTCGTAGCATTTGTAAAGTAGTCTATTTTTGTCATTTTTAAAAGTCTGAGCAATATTTAATAATTTTAAAATATCTGAATACTCTCATGGAAACCCGGCCTAATTCCACCCTCATTGCACCAGTTGACGTATTGTTGTACATTTTTAATATTGAGCGTATCATTATATTATGTACCTTTTCTACATCCTGGGCTGGATGGAAACCCCAGACTTCAGCACCATGATGTAGTATTGGAAGTATTTTTGCGTCAAATTTTTGAGGGCAATGTCAACTGGTAAGGTTCCAAACGTATAGCTGGAACTATTTAGAGAAAATAAAGCCCTACTAGCTTGTTCACAAAAAGCTTTTTGGGCTTGAAACCAAAGGCCCGTCCATGAAAATACAACACCAAGATAATTTTGATAAGATGTAACAGACACTCTCTTGCCATTATAGAACCACTTTTCATACAATTTTAAACCAACCACCTCTTCTCAAAACAATAATTTTAGTTTTATCAGTGTTCACAGAGAGTTTCCATTTACAATATTCAAAAAGCTTGTTAAGTAAACGTTGCAAACCTATTCTCTAGACACTCATAAGGGTAAGATCATCTGCAAAAAGTAAATAAATGATTTTTAGAATCCAAACATCAACACCAGAAAATCGATGAGTGCTACTCAGGGATTGGCCAATATCATTAACGAAAAATTGTAAATAAAATAGGTGATAAAACTAAGCCTTGTTGTACACCAAAACTACAGTCAAACAACTCTGTAATTACCTTTGGAGTTCGCACACAGGCTTTGACATTTCTATACATTGAGTGAAGAACATCATAAATTTAAAACATACTATAATGATCAACAATTAATTCATCAACAATTGGATGGTGATCCTTAAGCCACTTTTAAAGTTGACATTGTAAAATACTACCGTACTCGTCCGAGTATAAGCCCCCGGTTCGCCAACACTAAACAGCGGTAAAACTAGGGGAGGGGCTTATACTCGAGCAACCCATGTTATCTGGCATGGATGCTTAATTTATGCTAATTTTATGCACGATTTTTTTCAACACCATTCAATCTTTCTATCGCTTTCAAAATGGACTTACACATCCAGAGAAATTGATTGTACAATCTCTGAATACAGAAGTGACATTTTGGTGAAATTTCAGCATCGAAAAAAAAAACCAAACTTGAAACAAAAATGTCATGTATGCTGCTGATCAACAGTAATGTGAAGCGGCATGCAATGCCTACACGGAAAGGCAACTCAATATTCCAGTATCAAACTGTCTACATCTTGTGAAAACAACAACAACATAGCAGTGAAAATCAACATAGCAGTGAAAATTGCAATAGTCACCAGGAAAAGTCTTCACAAATGAAAGGATAATTGTTTCAAACAAAAGCAACTGCATAAAACATTTACCCATTATAGGTAGCAGTGTTTTACCTCTGTAATTAGTAACACTCTTACGATCTCCTTTCTTGTGAATTGGAGAGATTTACTGAGCCTTCTGCCCAAGCAGCAGAAAATTACCCGAGTCAAGAACTGAGTTGAAAAGTTTACAAAACAATTTTCTTACAAGCAATGGGCATCTGATACCTGGGGTTACACCATCTAAACCAGGTGCTTTACCACATTTTAACTTATTCACTGTTTCAACTACCTCATAAATCTCAATTGGTGAATTCAAAACATCTAAATTGTTAATATTCAATTCGTTATTTTCAATATTGTCAACAAAATCCTTTATCTCTTCATAAAACTGTATATAATATCATCAACCGAGCCAGGAGTATTTATCAACTTAGAAAAATAATTCAAACCATACGTACATCACTTTGAATAGTTCCCGGAACCGGAACCGAATTACATTTACAAGTGACCGAAGTTGCTTACAATCGTTTTGCTTAGATGCTGATAGTAACTTTTCTAAGTTTACTCTGCTTAATATCATTTTTTTTTTTTGAGCCACCAATTTTTTATAATCTCTTTTGAGTTTTTTCAACTCATACAAATTGATAATGGACCTATTATTTCTGAAATTATTAACTTTTGAGTTTACAGTGGGTTTAAACCTTCTGCATTCACCATCATACCATGAAGTATCGTGGGCTCTATAATTTTTACACCATAATTAAAAGTTTTTTTCATCACATTAGCAGCAGATCTTATCATAGATAAAAAAATCAGCGGCGGCCTTGTCAATATTCAAATTATCAATGTAAAAATTAAACTCTTCAATTTGACGGTCTTGCTTGTAGCGATTCCCAATAAGCAAAAAAAAACATTGAATTTTTATCGACATTTCATATAAATTTGTCAAAAGTCTCTGGATCACCAACACTAGAGATAGCAGAAGCAGCATTTGTGGTTTCTCGATGGCGAGAGAGACTAAGATCGAAAACTAACGGTTGGTGATCTGATTCAACCCTGTTATCGACATAAAAATCACAAATATTTGAAAAACTACATGGCTTTGTGAGTAAGTAATCAATTACACTGCAACCAGTGTCACTTACAAAAGTAAAATTTCCACTGCCTGTTCAATAAATAATCTGCCATTTACAATTCTTTAATTCTGTATTTTTACAAAATTCAAGAAAAGTTCTTCCAGCACTATTTACAACATTTTCTTTGGACTGACGCTCTGGAAGGAAAATACTAGTATTGTATAGTGTTGTAACATCATGACATACAAACTTTGCTACACTGTCATCGAAGTAATCAGCATCGTTCGCAGTGCGTGCATTAAAGTCTCCACAAATATAGAATTGGGAGTTTTGAAACATACCACTATAATTTGCAAATTCCTGTTCGAGAATGTCAAATGTGCCAATACATTATTTCCTCATCTTGAGGAGAATTATACACGACAGCAAAAATAACAACAGGGGATTTTTCTGTAGAATCGGCATAGAAAAATAACCACACTATATTATCTGAATTACTTTGCTGTATTTAACACTCAAAGGCATTGACTCTTTGTAAAATATGTTAATTCCACCAGGATGCCTCCCATATTTTACCGCTTACACTTGTGTTTGAAACGATTTAAACCCATGCATAGTGTAACATGAATCATCTCTAATCCACGTCTCTGCCAAACAAACAATATCAAAACTTGCAAGTAAGAACATTACATCCAATCATTAATTTTAGAAGCAAGACCATGTACATTCCAAAAGATACAATGTAGTTTTAAGGACAAAACTTGATTACTAGAGTCACCATTCTGTAGATGCAGCACACTGGTTTGATCATTCGTTATACTATAATTACCTTGGCCGCATTCTCAGCTGTCACTGCGTTCCACTCTTGACAAGGGGCGAATATCATCGCGTACACTGTCATAGGCGTAGGTACTACCGTTCATTTTTAACTTGTCGAACGAAAGATATGCTCGCTTTCCTTGCGCCCCAAGGCTTCAAGATGACGACCGAATTGTCTTCGAGTGTCTCTGACTCTGCGCGTAAATTTCAGATATTCTTAAATCGGTGCCTTTGAGCTTCTTTGCGGCTTCGAACACTTGTTTCTTTGTTTGTAGCGAGAAAATTTAGCGATGATAGGTTTTGGACGAGAACGTGCATTGGTGACACGATGTACCCTGTCGAATTCAATATTGTCTCCTTCCAAACCAAGTTTGTCAGATATAAACTCTTTTACCTTCGATTCTGATTTGTCCCATGTTTCGTTCTCTACCTGCTCAATGCACTTTCAAGATTAAATTGTCCTGCTTCATCTGCCCTTTTAACGCATCAACCTCACTTGAGAGTTCTTTTACTTGATCATTTAGATGTTTATTCTCTTCAGTAAGCCGAGCGGCCTCTTCTCTAGTTTCCTGCACTTCTTGTTGTACATCGTGTATGTCGCTAGCGAGGTCGTCGATTTTTAGTCCCCACGGACACAGTCCGGGGGGACTTATAGGTTTGGTCATGTCCGTCCGTCCCGTCCGTCCGTCCGATCGTTCACGCAGATAACTCAGAAATGCCTGACGCGATTTCATTCAAACTTGCTACAAGGATTATTTCATATGTCAAACCATATGCACGTAGATTTGTTTTGTGATACGATCCAATATGGCCTCCATGCGCCCATTTTGTTACGATTTTTTCATGTCGAGAGCCATAACTCAGATATTTTTCGACCGATTTTATTCAAAGTTGGTACAAGGACATTGACCTATGTCGTACATATGTACGTCAATTTGTTTTGTGATACGATCCAATATGGCTGCCGTGTGGCCATTTTGTTACGATTTTTTCATGTATGGAGTCATAACTCAGGCATATCTCAACCGATTTTATGCAAGTTGGTACATGGACACTAACCTATGTCCAGTGTTCCCTCTGAGGTTTCAAGAGGTGCGCAACTTGAGATCACGGTCCCTCCGGGACTGTGTTGAGATACGTGGGATTATTGTCTCACAGCTGGGTCCGTTCATGTATATGCTAATTTACTGAGGTACGTCACAACGTACAATGAACGTGGTGGCAACTGCGCCACAAACGGGCGCTAAACCCGAAACGCGGAAGTAAAATCTACGCCGAGATCGCACATTTCACCCCGAGTTATCGTTTCCAAAACAAACTACCGATCGAAATGACTGAGACTAAAGTTGCGCAAAACATGAAATTTCACTGCGAGAGCAGTCGGAGACACTGCGCAATTGGCGCGCAAATAAGCCTTAGCGGGAACACTGCCTATGTCATACATATGCACGTCGATTTCTTTTGTGATACGATCCAATATGGCCGCCGTTCGGCCATTTTGCTATACTTTTTTCATGTATGGAGCCTTAATTCAGACATGTTTCAACCGATTTTAGTCAAAGTTGGTATAAGGACATGACCGATGTCATACATATGCACGTCAATGTGTTTCACGATATGATTTAATATTGCAGAATGGCAGCCATTTTGTTACAAATTTTTCATGTCCGAGCCATAACTCAGGCACGTCTCAACCAATTTATTCAAGGTTGGTACAGGACATTGACCTATGTCATGCATATGCACATTGATTTGTTTTACGATAAGATTGAATATGGCTGCATGGTGACCATTTTGTTACGATTTTTCATGTCCGGAACCATAACTCAGACATGTATCAAGTAAATGTATTCAAAGTTGGTACAAGGACATTAACTTATGATATACATATGTACGTCAAATTGATTCACAATATGATCTAATATGGACACATGGTGGCCACTTTGTTATTGCTTTTTTATTTCGAGAGCCATAACTCTGGCAAGTCTCAACTGATTTTATTCAAAGTTGGTACATGGACATTGACTAATGTCATACATATGCATGTCGATTTTTTAGACAGTAAGATCAAATACTGCTGCATTGCGGCGATTTTGTTACAATTTTTTCATGTACAGAGCCATAACTCAGACATATTTCCTCCAGTGTCATTCAAAGTTGGTACAAGGACATTGACCTATTTCATACATATGCACATCAATTTGTTTCACGGCATGTAGCAGTATCATGTCAATTACTGAAGTTTCGTAATTAGGCTGATATGTCAAGAAGTACTGCATCAAATTTCATGAAACTTGGTACAGATGTTAAGCTCACATTGCTTTAACAGTGAAAAAGACATTTATCAGTGTCATTTTAATTAATTTGTCATTGCATATGTAATGAACTTTCCTAATTAGAGTGATATATCCACAAATACTGCATCAAATTTGGTGAAACTTGATACAGATGTTGATCTCACAGTCTTGTAAATAGTCCGTCAAACTTTATGGTACCGGTGATAATCTGTTAGTGTTAGGATAGTATGCAAAAATGATTGGCAACATCCTGTCGATTAATTCCTAATTGACTCATTTAATGACCTTTGTAATTAGGATGGCGGCCTACCTTGGTTTTGTTTTCACCAACATGGAACTCATTCTTGGCCATTGAGTACCATCTGTATCAAAGTAGTTTTATCACAGACCTAATTGATGAGAGGACTCTATCCTCTCAGAGGACTTGTCCATCTTGTCCTCTTCCTACCCAATCCGCTTTCAGATTACGTAATTCACGCATTATGTCCGTCAGCTCAAAATTTTCATTTTCTGCTCCGGCAAAGGAACCAGTCAGGGTAGTTTGTCGTGTTGATCTTCTCTCAGTGGGTTGTTTACCACCTTGATTGGGACCTGGATTACTCTCAACGTCTCCCGACCTCAACGGATACTCAATAAAAGTAATGCAAATAATATGTCTACCATGCGTTTCTGTACTCTGTGTATCTATAAGAATATTAAACAGGTATGTAGACTTGCGAATGAGCATTCAGTTTATGTATATCTGGACCGCTACTTGTTCACTGCCACGTTGTTTTGATGCAGGATGGAGTTCGTGATATGGTGGTAGCCACGGCTAAGGCTGACGAGATATGGTCAACCATCGAGGATGTGAAGCAATACACCGCTTTCTTCTATATCGGCACTGAGAACGGCGTCTTCAGAGAATATCCAGGCGTGAGACTCAACAAAAATTACGATCACACCGTCAGACCTTGGTAGGTTGCCGTTTTTTTAAATATAGTTTAAGTTTCATCCAACGCTTGTCAATGACTCTATTGTATGGCCAAAGTTACATCTGACACGCTGGGGCAAATATTAAGAGTTGCGTTAATGATGTACACTTTTTATATTCCAATGCATTGTATACTGTTAAACTTTGTGATATTATTGTTTCAAAGTTTGCCTTCCTTGAGTAGAATATGTGTTTGGGACAGATATTCAGACTCTCAATTGTTTTCAATACTTTTCTGGTTCACAACTTGTTGGGTAGACTGAAAGATTAAGTCGTGTGCGGGCGCTCCGGCGCACTGCGACCTACGACCCTTTACTACTTTGTCTTCTTGTTGGGACGAATTTTAAAGTCTTGCAGAACAAAAACTTGTCCCTGTTTTAATTTTTCTGAATCGGAAATTTAAATTTTTGCCAATAGATTTAACACAAGGCTGGTGGTCATATTTAATACCAAATATGGAAAAATGCAAGTCAAATAATTTGTTAAACCTGCTAAAGAAGTCCCGCGGACTTATACATTGGATGGTATGGAAATCCGGTCACGACATGCGACATGCGACCTGCAACTTCAAAACTGCGACCTGCGTCCTGCGTGTTTGTCAAACTGCGACCTGCGTAGGGTTAGTGTTAGTGTTAGGGTTTAGGGTTAGGGTTAGGGTTAGGGTTTAAGTTAGGGTTAGGGAAGTCGGACCCCCAACCAGAAGACAAGTTTTGAGCCTTGCCTCTCCCCAACGCCGCCGGCCAGGGCAACGTTGGGCCGACGGGAGCCGACGCATCTCTGCGGCTGAGCGCCCACTGCAACCGTACTCCGAAGTCGGACCCCCGACAAGGAGACAGGTTTTCAGGCTTGCCTCTCCCCAACGCCGCCGGCCAGGGCAACGTGTAGCTAGGGTTAGGTCGCAGATCACAGTTTAAAGACGCAGGCCGGGGGTTCACGTCGCATGTCGCAGTTCGTGACCGGTACCTGCGTCCCCGGTTAAACTGTGATCTGCGACCTAACCCTAGCTACACGTTGCCCTTGCCGGCGGCTTGGGAGAGGCAAGGCTCAAAACCTGTCTTCTGGTTGGGTCCGACTTCCCTAACCCTAACTAACCCTAACCCTAACCCTAACCCTAACCCTAACCCTAAGGCTAATCCCTAACCCTAACACTAACCCTACGCAGGTCGCAGTTTGACAAACACGCGGGACGCAGGTCGCAGTTTTGAAGTCGCAGGTCGCATGTCGCATGTCGTGAACCGGATCTCCATAGGATGCCGTCCGTGCGTTCATCAGCGCAGATATCTAAGATATGCCTCAGTAAATATATTTCAAACTTGGAACAAGATATGTCTCGACTGATATTTTTAAAACTAAGCACAAAGACAAAACACTGTGTTATATACGTACTTAGAATTACTATCATGGTACGATCCAATATGGCTGCCAGGTGGCCAAGAAGAATCGCAGATTTATAAAACGTGCTGTCCGCATAGCCATATTATATGATGTATGGAAGACATATGTAAATGGAACTAAATTTTATGCTACACATAGGTACGAGAGAGCGAAGAACAATAAAGGAAATATTACCTTATCGCCTCCCTATGAAGCTGCCACAGGAAGTGGCTACGTCATCACCATGGCTCATACCATTGTTGAAAGGTAAGTGAAAAAGAGTGAAGGTTACGTGTGCTTACACCACAGGGTACAGCGAGCATAAATTGATTCATTGACCAGATATGAACTGAAAATGCTCACTTGTTTCATTATATAATGCAGTTATGTGTAAATTTTAACCTTTGCCATATGTTTGCAACTGTATTGAAATATTATGATCAACGTAATGAACAATAATCAACGCCGATTAGGTCATGAAGTATACAAATATGTAATTAGCTGAATATAAAAATTAAAGTTCTTTTACTGCTGTCATTGTATCACCACTTTATATAGCAAGTGTAATTACCGTTTCCAAGCCCTTCAAGCCATATATGCCGAGCTGTAAAAGCTATTAGACATGCAAATTATAAATTAGCTGACATGAAAATGTGAAATGACTTTTGATATTGTTTTAACGTGGTATAATCATCAATGTACATAGCATGTTTTGCCAGCTTTGATCAAGTAAATCGCAGTATATATCCCCAATAAGCAAAGTTCATTAAATATATAAATTAGAAGTTGGCTTTTAAATGTTTAATGATTTTCAATAATGTTGTATCATGGTATCTGCAATATATGTAGCAAGTTTTGTCAACTTTGGTCAAGGTGATTCAGATATATCTCTAATTAGGAAAGTTCATTTAATATGCAAATTAGGAATTGGCCGAAGAGAAAATGCTTAATGACTTTCAACAATATTGTATTAGAGTGTCTTTAATGTACATAGCAAGTTTCATGAATTTTGATTAAGTCAATTCAGATAAATATCCCTAATTATGAAAATTCATTTAATATGCAAATTAGGAATTGGCTGAAGTAAAATGTCTTTTGACTTTCAATAATGTTATATCACAGTATCTTTGATGTATATAGCAAGTTTCAACAAGTACAATCATGTTAATTCAGATGTATATCCCTAATTGGGAAAGTTTATTAAATATGCAAATTAGGAATCGGCTGAAGTAAAAATGTTTAATGACTTTCAAAAATGTTGTATCATAGTAGCTTCAATACATGTAGCAAGTTTCATCAACTTTGGTCCAGTCAATTTAAATATATATCTCTAATTAGCAAAGTTCATTAAATATGTAAATTAGGAATTGGCTGCAGTTAAAAGGCTTAATGACTTTCAATAATGTTAAATCATAGTATCTTTAATATACATACCAAGTTTGGTCGATTTTGATCGAGTCAAATCAGACATATATCCCTAATTAGGAAAGTTCATTAAATATGCAAATTAGCAACTCTCTTTCATGTCACCCCTTAATGGTTCCCACTGCTGATATATCTTGGTGTGATCAACATTTGTAGCAAATCTCATCAATTGTATGCAGTTGTTTTTTATGTATATGTTTTTTCTAAAATCATTAATTATGCAAATGAGCAAAAAGTGTGCAAGCCACACCCACCAAAAACTAATCAGTTCTTGCCATTTGCTAACTAAATCTATGTACCAGATTTGATTCTGATCTGATGAGCCGTTTTTGAGATATCGGACCAACACCAACAGACAGACAAACAGACAGACAGAAAGACATCGCTGCGACATATGCTCACGTGTTTAAACACGTGAGCAAAAATGATAAATAGATGTAAAGCTAGAGTAGCCTGAATCGTTGTATGCGTATACCTGCATATCCCTACCTCTTCACTGTATTTCAAAGTAAGCAGTCAATATGTGTAAATTGCCTACCCCAATCTCCCTAAACTATCGCTGCTTATTATCAAAGCGTGAGAGAGAATTATCACCGTCACGAAAACACCTTGTTAGCAGCTAACAAAGTAAAAGATTACAGTTTTGGGAATGGGGGGGGGGGGAAATGTCGGCACACACAGACTGCAATCCTTTCATACTCACGGACATACATGTACAATGCTCGATAAAAATGGCTTTAAGTTTTGACCATCATTTCAGGCAATCTGCGGCAACAGCTGTGGGAACTTCGGACGAGGTGATTGCAGTTATGGGAATGGATTTCTCGCTACCCTACTTCTCAGTTTTCTTGAGACAAATTTATCCGAAATGCAACGAGACAAGATACAGGTGAGCTTGTAGGATATTACGGTCACCGGAATGTCTAATTGGGTACATGTGAATGTAATAGTGCTTAGTGCTCCCTCATTTCACTGAATTACTCTCGCCCCAGCAATGCGTGCCAAAATATGAAGTTTTATTCGTGCAAAATTGTAAATGTTGAAATTCCATTTACTTAATCAATTAATTAATCATATTGTTCATTTATTTATTTTTTTATTTTCAATCCTTTCCTGTTTCATATAGCTGCTTTGTCATGGACAACAGCGGCTATCTCATTACACACGATACGTTCTTTGACGTCAGCGGCGCTGTTAAAGATGGCGTCGAATATACACATATCACCGAATTGAAAGAATTCGGTGATATCGCACATGATCTCATCGATAGAGGTGTCTTGGTTAAGAAAACAGTGTGTAAACTTTCAAAAGATAAAGCTTCAAAACTATTACCAGGTAAGAACTGATAATAATTAGGGCAGTGATTTCACATGGTGCAATGAACAGCTCTTCCAATCCAATGGCAATCAATCAAGAAGACGTCAAGACGCGAAAGACTCGACGTTTAACTACTGGTACGCAATGTACAGAATTTGCACATAGACTGTCTGCAGTGATTTTCTTTTCGAAGGGAGTTCGACATTCCAACATTTGTACAGGCTCCCTACTCATATGCATACCTACTTACCTATCTACACCCTGTATCTACCTAAAACACGATTGGAACTAATTTGGGAGAATTGGATCTTCATATTAAGGGACTGGACACAAATTACAGGGGGGGTGGGCCGGTGTTTTTTGGGGGTGGGTCGCCATTTTTCGCGCAAGCATTTTTGAAGGGTCATAAAATTTGTGCAAGCCTATGGGGAGGGTCACCTTTTTTCATTCATCAAAGCTGAAATTGCATGTGCACGTTATGGAATACTGAAAAAGAAAAAATACCTCCTGACACTTTCATTTTCTGCCATTACCATTTCGGCGCGCCCTTCCGGCGCAAATTTCAGGTATAATAAACAATGTATTGATGATCCAAGCAGCCACATTGATTTAAGTTGTCATGATTTCTACTTATTCAACACTATTGTGCATAACTGTCCCCTATAATGACTCTTTCAATAACAATTTGGGAGATTACTTATTTGACATCATTCTCCCATTGACAATACATTGGGTATAGGTCGGTGTCAAACGTTCAAGTCGCTGTATGTACATTTTTTAATTTTTTGAGGACATTGACAGAATACAAACTGTTCAGAATAGTGCATAGTGTCATCAATAACAACTGGAAGCTTCAGGTCGAACAACTTTTGAATAACAATTTAGGATCAGATAACCTATGAGTTATTTGTAGTTTCCTCATAGCCTACAATGTATAGTGAATCAACATTTCAGTGAAATTCCAAAATCAAATTTCTTGCACACCCATTGACTTGAAACCACTCTAGTCTAATCATGAACATTAGTACCAATAATTGAGTGTACATAAATGCACAGATTTACCTATTTTTGTATTGGAAAAAAATTATTCATAGGGTTTCACCATAGACTGCCATGTATAGTGAATCAACATTTCGGTGAAATTCCAAAATCAAATTTCTTGCACACACATGGACTTGTAACCACTCTAGTCTAATCAAGAACATAAATATCAATAATCAAGCATACATAAATACACAGATTTGCAAAGTTTTGTATTTAAAAAAAATTATTCATAGTTTCTTCATAGACTACAATGTATAATGGATCCACATTTCATGTGAAATTCCAAAACAAAGTTATTGTACACAGATGCACGTGTTACCACCCTCTTCTAATCAAGCACAATTATGTCAATTATTCAGGTCATATATACACAAATAGTGCATATTTTTAATTCTGAAAATTTTTTTTTACAGTTTTGTCATAGACTCCCATGTATAGTGGATCAACATTTTATGCGAAATTCCAAAAACAAAGTTATTGTACACAGATGCACATTTTACCACCCTCTTCTAATCAAGCACAATTATGTCAATTATTCAGGGTCCACATATGCACAAATAGTGCAAATTTTTAATTCTGAAAATTTTTGACAGTTTTGTCATAGACTCCCATGTATAGTTTTGTCATAGACTCCCATGTATAGTGGATCAACATTTTGACAGAAATTCCAAAATCAAATATCTTGTTCACATGTGCACTTGTAAACAACCATGCTAATCAAGTATATCTATATCAGTTATTAAACATCTGTATATGAACAGATATAGCTAGTTTTATACTGGAAAATACACTTTCGTAGTTTTCTTATAGTCGACTACATGTATAGTGAATCAACATTATCGATAAAATCTAAAAATTACATTTTTTGTACATGCATGCACTTTTTACCTGCCACTTCAGCAAAGTACATTTACATGAATAACACACATATGATTTGATATTTTTTGGACAACGCGTTATATCGGCCACATTTTGCCTTCCTTTCGGAGGGCGACTTAAAAAGTATAGCAAGTCAGAAGGGGGTCTTTAACACATTGCGGGTTTTTTGGGGGGTATTGAGTAACAGGGGAGGGTCACTTATTTTCATGCACGGATAAGGGGGAGGGTCACTAATTTTTGTGCATGAACTTTTGAAGGGTCACTATTTTTTACGCAGCGGTTTTTCGAAAAACACCGGCCCACCCCCCCCCCTATAATTTATGTCCAGTCCCTAATCAAATTTCTCCAAAGTGTTAGGTGCCCTACAGCTCGCTGGGAATCTCAGCTGGAGTCCGATGCCGTTGACTTATTAGCATAAATCATATAGGCTGACATCACAGGTTGTTCAACCAATGAGCGATTGGGAATCTCTGCCTGGTGACCCTAACGGCTGTAATAATGCAGAGGTCAAACTGCAGCTGTATGATTAAGTCAACAGCATCATACTCCAGCTGGGTTTCCCGGATGTTGCTATGAATTAGGATCAAGCGTTTGAGAAACTGCGCATTATCGGAATTTGCACAACTTTATAAGAGCAGTTGTTTCACTAGGTGACAATTATGAAGGCCCAAACAAGGCAGTTTTGTTGACCAGCTTATTAACCATCTGTAAGGTAGCGGAGATACAGCAATTTAAGTGGTAGGAGCGTATAGAGAGGACTGGCTGTGTAAGCTGGCCACCTTCCCCTTTTATATTCTTCTAGTATATTGGACGCCCTGGCCTGCCAACGTCACACACAACTCATACACATACAGCGTTTTTACAGAGTACTGCTCCGCAGAAAGGAAGCGACAAAGATGAAATACTAACTTGGTATTAGTGATATTATATATTTCATTATTACGTTTATTATTTTTAATAACTACGAAAACGGTATCATATTTTAGAAAATTAATTTTCAGTTCGTCTGTATAATATTATAGTCTCATCCAATACTTCCCCACTGTCCTTTTTCAAAACTGTGCAGGTGTATAAACCCGAGAGTGACATCGACGCGATAACGGAAGGCGATTCCTGCTTGCAATATCAGCTGGCTCATATTCCTGGAACGAACGCATACCTCGGCATCATAGAAAAGAACGAATGTATCCCGGCAGTCTGTTCATGTATACCGGTGAAAAACATATTAAAAATTGCTTCATTTTATATTGTTCAGTTTATATTGCCTGTAGGTGTGACCTTTACGATAACAGCCGAAGACAACTCTGAAATCAGTTCAGGTTTGAGATATTGAACAATTTACCAACGTGAAACTTACTGTTGTTCACCGACCTTCAAAAACGCTCATAGTTGTTTAAAATTGGCCTATGGTCTACCTTGTTAGCTCAGACAAAGCAACTTTGATAAGTTTACTTTGCGAAATGTTCTGAATTATTTGTTAATTGTTTTGCAGAAGGAGTGTGGGAAGGCTGACATCGAAGACGAGTGTGAGTGTCCATGTCTGTCAAACGCAGAATATGATTACTGCAATGATTTATTCACATTTCGGAGGTATGTATGCAGCCCTTGAAGCCATTGTATACACGTGCCACGTGAGGTACATGCGTGTTTCGAAATTCAGAGTACATGTATCATAAAGTCTATCCGCTTGGGAATGCCGCCCCCACCCGAGCACCTTTTCTGTGTGTCGACCTAACAGCGGTGGCACTGTGTCAGTGTTTGATCAATCTAGAACAGTCGCTGGTTTGTTTTATTTCCAAATGGCTCAGCGAAACACAACAAGTCGGCCGGTAAAAGCTGACAAAATCTGTGGAGGGCAATGTAAGAAGTGGAGTTAACGGTAAATGGTAGGCTTTTGGAAAGGTAGGCCTTCCCTAAAGGAAATAAAGAACATTTAGTCACAGTAAAAGAAAGATTTTCGCAGAGTTCGTCAGTGGTTTCTTTGCGAGTTGACGAGCATTTTCTATCAGCGAACAGGGAGGTATAGGCTGGAAAATTTTGACATTTGACAGCGGAGAGTGGATGTACAGACAGATAACCGTGGTTTTGATATTTTTTACTTGTAGAGAGATGGGTAGCAATGGGTGTCCGGCCGAGAGTAAGGAAACAAGAAAATTAAGTGCTCGGGATTTTTCAAATAGTAGATTTTTCAGAAATTCTCCACATCGCCTGTTTGGCTGCATGTCCTTTTTCATCCAAGAGAAATTCGATGGTCAAGAATGCGAGGGACGATATTGATGAAAAGCTCCATGAATGTCATAATCGCCTCTCTTCTTCGTGACAAAATTTTTATTTTTCCCTCCCGCAGCGATGATGCGCCATCTTGTGCACCGCTTATCACCAGCCTCGATCCTGTGTGACTGAAAACCGTGATCTGCGCAGTCTCCCAAAATGTTATCCAACGGACTGTTCTCAATTCAAGACTAGCATGTAAGAAGAGTTTTCTCTGTTGTGGTTACCCTTTATGTACATCAGCATTTTAATACACTTTGATTACAGTCATATACGAAAAATGAACTTCTCATAAGCGTAAAATAAATGTCATGTATGTGAACTACAACCAAAGAGGAGTCTATACATGCTACACTCTCTCAAAGATTATGCGTCTTTAATTTTGAAACAGCTGAAATAGACGGAAGAGCATGCCATAACTAGCTGAACGTTTTAAATCATACATTTACAACTTGAAAACACGAGCTTCAACGTGTGAGGCTGTTTTAAGTTACTATTAGGACAACTCTTTCCTCGGGAAAAATACAAGACATCCCAAGACATCACTAATATCTAATTTTTCGTTTTATTTCCAGGGAATGTATAGCTGCAGTGAGTTGTGAGTGGTGTAACAAGGGCATCTACGAGGATAAGCCATTCTGTGATGATCTCATCTATTCCTGCAAGCGTGAGTACTGTGTCACATGACTTCCTTTCTTTCTTTCTTTTTCTTTCTTTCTTTCTTTCTTCTTCTTTCTTTCTTTTTCTTTTTCTTTCTTTCTTTCCTTTTCTTTTCTTTTTCTTTCTTTCTTTCTTTCTTTCTTTCTTTCGTGTGTCTTTCTATCTTTCTTTCTCGGTCATTGGTAAGTCCACCATCGACGGATACTATACAAAGTAAACTTTACCAAACGATGTAACGCAATGTGTTTTAGGACAATTTTGAGACAGTATGAGTGATTGTCTGATAAAGCTCATAAACAGAAACTATTGCGGAGTTTACCGATTTATGCTTCGAAGGGGAAGTTCAAAGTTGATATCGAAACACTAAAATCACTTCACTTTCAAAATAAACCTGTTTCATTTATAATATTATTAAAACGAAAGTAATTCTGTCTTCGCAATTTTTTCGACATCTCATCAAACCGCTGTGAGTATGTGGTGTGGCTTCAAAGTTTGATCGCTTGGTCATGTGATCGTTGTTGATATTGGGTATAAGCCCACACTGTTTTATCAATTTTATTTCCTCAGCTGCTAAAAACACGGGGACGTCGTCTACAGGTCTCATCGCTGGAATCGTCATAGCTATACTCCTTGTAGTTGTCATAGTGCTAGTCATCATCGTTGTGTGGTTTATTAAGCGTAGAAATCTCGGCAACCCTGTACCCCTAGCCTACCACATACCAGTGTCCAACACTGCAAGTGCCGCTCCATCAGCCCCGCCAGCGCCCTCTGCGCCGATCTTCAACCCGACTGCACCTTTCGGAGGCAGATATCATTTTCAACCCGACACACCGACGTACAATGACCCAAGGGATTATATGACATACTATCGAGAGCCAGGCCCTGTAGACGGGCGACACCCATACCAGGGATTGGTTCGCCCACAACATTCTGTCTCGAGTCAGATGAGTGGACACTCATACGAAGTGCCCGTTAACGCAAACGACAGCCAAAATGGCGATGTCGGAGAGCCAGGGTCGCCCGACTACACCTACCATAATCTAAGTATTTGAAAAATAACTGATAGGAAGGAAACGAAAATGTGAAGACTACATTCGCGAAGGATGCAAAAGTTGTAATTATCACGCTTGCCGATTTAGGCAACGACATTTAGAAATGGCGGACGGACAAAGACAAGTTAGGGAAAGTGGGGCAACTGGGCCACTTAGTGGTATTTTGCTTTATATAATTGTAACGACTTCATTAAATCTCATGTTAATATGGTCATAATATAAAATGAGATCAATGAAATATAATGGTATAATAAGTGATATTAAAGAAATATTATTATGCAAATGACATGCCGATAAAAATATTTGTTACAGCGGCCCACTTGTCCACTATTTGGGGTAAGTGGGTCACCAATAATATGCAATTATCCCCGAGGCTGAATTTCTGCTGGATGTAAATATAGTGGGGTTATCCCGCACGGTGTGGTTAGTGGAAGACTCCTGTCTGACTAACGAGCCGTGCGAGCGGACGATGGTATTTCACAGACTGGGTTACAAATTGGCTAGGCATTGGCGGCGCATCTCTATAGCGATTTTCGTCCGATGTCGAAAGAAAAGTTTGAATGTAACAGTCTTTTGGACGCAACTACCGGCTGTTTAGGGAAACAAGGCACGGTATTTTCACCTCGAAGAGCGTTAAATACCTGCATAGTTGTTGTTTTGACTTATTTCCTTCTGGGCAAGAAACGCGGGGGAGTATTATTGCTGGCGATCATGATTTTCCAGTAAAGAATGAATATATTGCCATAGACCCTCATTTTAGAGTCTATAATATTACAAGGTTTACTTAGAAAGTCATTTTTTCACAAAAAGTGATATGGTACCTACAAATCGGCGAGAGGTTTATTTTTAGAAATAGGATATGGGGAAGTTTTTCCCTTAGCTGATTTGAAATAGTTTTAGATGAAATGTACCACTTGAATACTATTTATTGCATTTCTAGGCCTCCGGTCCCGGTAGAAGGAAGTTACAGTACATAACGAAATTGGTTGGCAAAATTTAAATAAACAAACAAAATTCATACGAATTGCTGTCTTAACTGAAAACCTTTGTAACAATATAAACATAAATTACTGAGTAAAGTTTCGTCTTTTGTCTTTAAAAGACGATAAAATTTACATAAGTTTGGCTGAACAAAAAATTCTTGAGAATTGCAAGAAATTAAATTCGTTTTCAATCCTATTCATTCTACAAACTTTACAAAATGTACTCTTACAATTTCGATACCATCTCGTCTACCTTCTTCTATACTTAGAGAAAGGCATGAACAACGAAAACATGGATAGGTTTGACGTATTTTAAAATTACATTTCATCAATAAATATCTCTCTGGCTCCAAGGCACTTTTAAAATACACATATGTACGCATTTTTGGCTTTTTTGAAAGATTTTCCCACCACTGTTGTTTGACTACATCACAGACTCTGAACATAAATTGTTGAAGAAAAACATCTTTGTCCCCAACTTCTTGTGTTAGCCAAACATACCCAAACCCATACGAATAGAGAATGTGTTTTACTGACGATGCCCAAGTTTGTCTGCCAAGTGAATCTAAGTTTCGCAGCATTGCATAAGCTTGACTGGGCAATCTATTTGCGGGTAACTCAATTAACTTTAACCAATATTTTATACAACGTTGAAGACTAGAAACAAAAACAGGTAACCGGCCACTTTCTCCGATTACTGCCTCTCTTACTGCACTGGATGGCAACCCAAGGAAAGCTCTACCACTTCCGTTGAATTGAGATGGTTAATAACCGTTTTCGGTTCTAGTGATATCAATGTTTCATAATTACAATTTATTATTTTTAATAATTACGAAAATGGTATCAAATTTTTAGATTATTCACTCCCAGTTCGCCTGTGATATTGCGAGAGAGGACGGAGCTACATTTCGCAAATATGTTGCCACTGGCGAGGTGGACGGAGCTGGACTTTGTCCAGGCAACTATAAACTGCTGAGGAGTTAGTCAAATTATCTGATGTTGGCGGTGTTGGTTTGAAGGTAGATGTTGGCGATGATGGAATGCACTGCTGCATCGGTGCATTATTGTGTATTTGTTCCTTCACTGGAAAAGTCATTCTATACTTGTCGTTAGTTTATTACATTCCCTGAACGGATTTGTGGTAGCAGTGGACTTATCTTTACGACCATGACGTTCATCATATGAGTCGATGATTTTCTGGAATATTTCCTTTCCTACATCGACTTTAATAGGAGCTTTACCTTTGTAGCGCTTCTGAAGTATTGTGTACCACTTTTGATGACTGGGGTCAATCGCGCAAATCCATCCGTCGTCCGAATCAACTATTACTACTTGTTTGTGTGAACAAGCGCATGGTATACATTTAAGTTGGAATAATGCGAATTTGTGGTTAACTCGAATGTAATTTCCGTTAATTCATTTCATTAGTGTTCTACGATTTTTTTGCCTGATTTTTGGCCCACGCGGTGGGCGTAACCAACCTAAGTGGGCCTTTGTCATAGGGTGGCGTTTGTCAGTCTGTATGTGTGTCTGTAATATGTATGTGTGTGTGTGTTATGGGTCGATATCTCTCAAACTCATTCATCAAATGTCATGAAATTAGGTACACAGAATCTTTAGGATGGGAACTAGATCTGATTAGGTTTTGGGGGTTGTTGGTTGCATAGTTCAGCAGAAATTAATTTTTGAAGTAATATTTTGACTTATTTTTGCTCATTTACATAGCAAGGGAGGATGCACTAAATTATGTGGAGTGGGGCACACAGGACTTAGATAAATAGTATTTACTGTGACTACGATGTTTAGCTCGTGTGTTCATTCGAATGAGCTATTGTGGTACTGATGTTTTTAATTCTCTGTGTATGTCTGTATTTGTGTTTGTCTGTTTGTTTGTCTGTTTAAGAATTTTGACAATGTTACTGTTTGTTTGTATATGTAATGAACTTTCTTTATTACAGATATACATCTGGATTACAAAGTTGACAAAACTTGCTATATAAATTCAAAATACTCTGATATAACATAAGTGAAAGTCATTTAGCATTTTACAAACCTAATAAGTAACTAAGGTATTTAAGAGACTTTTCTAATTTGGAATATATATCTGTATAGATGACCAAAGTCGACAAAATGACATGTATATTGACGATTCTATGATATGACACTAATATCGTCATGTAACAGTTTTAAATCTGCATTTAGGTAGTTTGCATATTAAATGCTTTTTACCAATTAGGGACAAGAAGGAATGAAGGAAGAATATGACAAAAGTTTAAGAATTTTGCTATTTTGATGATATGATTACGTACCGTGGTGAAAGACATTTAGCATTGTGATATCACCTACATTGTATATATGCCGATTTGCACATATAACTACCTTAACTGGACGGACTGTTATGGTAGAAGTGAAAGAAATTATAGTTAATAAAGGGAAAGCAACTCCACACATCGTTCATATATTGGTGATTTGCGTTTAATGTATAGTAGTGTGTATGCTTTGTTTCACTGTTTTGCGTAAAAATCTAACCAAATTTCATCCTCATTCTAGCTGGAAGGGTGAGATTTATATTATGACCAGAAAAATTGGTGTTGTCATTCTGCTTTTTTGAGATAATTTACATTAAATTACAAATTACCCATTATTTTAAGTACCAAACACCAAACACGACTTTATTGCAAAATTGACCCTTATAAAGAAAAAAAACCATGGTTGATAAAAATATTATTTAATCACTACATGTAGTATTTCCGATATAAACAACAGATATGAAGTTACTGATCCAATAACAAAGATGCCACCTATTTGATATATTAAAACTTGTGGAAAAAGTGCTAAGTCAGCATTTTTGCATCAGCGGCTATTCAAAGGAAAACCTACTATCATCACGTTCTCTAAAAATAAAGCATGATGGGATGGTATTTTTTTCAATAAAGCATCTTTCAGTGAATCATTTGTGGAGTTTCAGGAAACTGACTAGATTCCAAGTATGTTTTCTGACATTTCTACATGTAATCCTATGCCATGGCTACTTTTGAATAGTCCCTGGGTTGTCTACTACCTCGGTGGCAATGTCCTATAGAGACAAAAAGTTATACAGTATTCAAAACCCCACCTTATAGTACAAAACGATCCAGCCCTAGATCACGTGCAACATCAAGTGCGCAAGCGCATACAGTCAGCGTTGTGGTGAACAGAACAGGTGGAGAGAGTTGATCCAACGCTGACATGGTTACGTGCTAGCCGTGATCGATATGACTATTTATTTATTTATTAATTTATTTACCTTTGAAACGGTTTAGAACGCAAAAACTGCAGAAAAGCAGTGTCATTAAGTACAAAACAAACACACACAAACAAACAAGAAGACGCAAAGGAAAAAAGAGTCCATCTTTAAATACAAATCAATGTTGAGTCTTCATTTGAGACATTTTCTCCCAAGTTGTGGTTTATCTCCCACAAAGTCTTGCCAAATAAAATATTGAACCTAAAATTCAAGCTCCCAGAGTGGAACTTATTTATAACAGTGCTGTTACCAAATTCTGAAAAAAACTCATTTAAATGCAGGTAAAAAGAATTTCTCTTATCAGTGAAGTAATTACATGTAAAAAGAAAGTGGTAAGTGTCTTCTATTTCATCACAACAAAGTTTACATTTTCCATTACCTTTATAATTTGCCCAGTTGAGTTTATATCCCTCAAGGTCGATAGAGTTTGTTCTAATTTTAAAAATAAAGAAACACCATGATGATCTTGAGGATCATTCACATAATTTTCTTGTGTATTATCTTTTTAATCCCGGAATAGTGTTTGCAAAGATTTCATGTTCTCAATGTTTGGTTTTGTTTGAACGAAACCAAAACATTATGGTTATTGACAGTTCTGAAACTAGTCAGCCATCTTGCATTCATTGGAGGGTCTGATTGATAGAGATGATCTAATCCATTGTCAATGAGAGTATCATGTAATACTTTGGCCAATTCCATACCAACTTAGCATTACTTTGATATGATTTATTGAGAGCAATAAAAACTACTTTGGTCCATCTATCATTGTCCATTTTTTGTAATCTATCTAGGTAATTTACACGTGATCTATCAAGCAAATTGTGAATATCCATCCAGCCAGATCACCTAAAACTGCAGAGCTGGCAACATTTTTATTTTCTTTAAACAGAAATTTTCCAAATTGGTATTGTAAACTTGTCAGTTTCCTAATGTCTTCCTTACTTTGTAACAACCATACACTGCTTCCATAGCTGATTGATGCAAAACAATATTGGTCCATAGATCATCACCATATAGAAACGGTTAAACTATTATGATTTACAGTATGCAATCAATTTCATTCCTTTTTTGTAAATCATATTAAAATGTTCATGATCTTTCAATGATCTTGTGATAGTCATACCTAAAGAATTATATGAATTAGTTTCTTTCAATATTGAATCACCTAATTTCCAAACTGTATCTTTTGTATGCAATTTCCTTCTAAAGTACATAATTTCTGACTTCTGTTGATGAAATGTTATTTACATTTTCTGCAAAGTTATTAGCGATGTTTAGAAGAGTTTGTAAATCTTTGTGATTATTTGCTATCAAAGCAACATCACCAGCCCAAAAAAGCCCTGGTATCAAATGCTTATCAATGTGAACACCTAGATTTGATTCATTCAGCATTTTTTGCAAATTCGTTAATATAAATTGAAAAAAGCAAAGGGCTGAGAACACACCCTTGTTTTACTCCTTCAGTAGTTTCAAAATAATCTTTTCAATGTCATTAAAGTTAACTTTAGTAAGCACCCTATCATACATGTCATCAATGATTTCCAGAGATTCCCTCTTATACCTACTTTCCATAAAATCACTCTCAAACCATCACGCCATACCCGGTCGAACGCTTTGGAGAAGTCTAAAAAAGCTACATATGTTGACTTATTCATTAACTTCCTCAAGGCAGCTATACCCTTCAAAAATAAAATGTTGTCCTCACAACGTCTATTACTTCGAAACCTCCCTGGATTTCTCAGAGTATATTGTAGATCTTATGGTCCATGCCCCAGTGAACACCCCAAATATTCGCTGCCAATTGCAACAAGAGGTCATCAAATCTGACGTGGTATAGGCCCATTAGGACCTTCATTCGTTAAACTTTATGGTTTCAGAAAAAAATATTGACATCGATAAAATGGCATTTATACTCGTAATACTAGCAACGTTTATCAGCCGTCTCACAGCTTACACTGATTAGCGGAACGGAATGAGCGGAACGGAACGGAACGGAACGGAATAGCCACACCAAAAAGAAAAATAGTTTCTCTTAATTAGAGTCCATTTTTTTTCGTTCACTGAATTTTGGAGCGGAACAGCATGGAATTTCGGATCTAAAACAGAAATTTGGATTTAAATAAAATATCACTTTTCAACCCTTAAAGTAATGCATCTGTTTTTCGAAGTTTCTCTTGCCGTGATGAAAATCGTGAATAAGACTACTAATAAGAACTTTATTCCATAGAAACACACTTCAGGAACTGTGGTAGAACAAGTACAATAAATCAAACATTACACATATAATCAGGCAAGACTGCTCCCGAGACTGCTGCTGGGAATGAATAAGACTACTGGACTGAAGCTATAATTCAAATCTGAAACTACACCTGAATCCAAACATCACCCTGGATATCGCATCTGCTGGAGGATGCTATGGTTACCATGAGGCATGTGAGATCGCGCACAGGCGTTCTGTTGAGTGGGTAGTTTTTAAAAATGTAGTTCTGCTACGTTCCGACGTTAAGGCTACGGAAGAGAACGTCCGAACGTAGCATAAACTATACTTTTACAAACTACCCACACAACAGAACGCCTATGAGGTGGCGGTCTGTGTAATAATTCACCTCGATGGCATGGCGCCTAATTACATTTTTGGCGCGGAGGTGAAAAAAAGAGGGAGGCGGTGACGGATCGTAACTTCTAAAATGGATACATTGAACTGCATTGCTGATTGTTTGTAATTGGCGCGGATGCCACTTCTTTTTCGTTTTTTGTTGCCAAGGGTCTGCAGACTTACGGGAGCACCAGTTGATTTAGGGGATTGTGAAAATGGAGGTGTAGACAAATTTTTTTCACCCATTATGACGGCATTTTTTTCAAAAGCATGCTCGCGAAACAAATTATTTTCTGCACAACTGAAGGCAATGCAATATATTTCATTTGTTGTCAAAATGAAGTGCACGTGCATATGTTTTGCATGTCAAAGTTCATTCATGCAACCTGTAATCTTTATTGCAGAATTTTGCATATCTAACCACTTCCCACGTTAGAAAATTTTTAAATATCCAGATCTCAAAGATCAAAATACTAAGGTCGGTTCTAAACATTCATTTTTGGTAATTCCAGCACCTCGCATCACATTTTTGCCTTCCTCTCAGGAAGTGGTAACATCTCTTTTCTCACTTTGGGGTTTTGCAGAAAATTATTTTATCATTCTCCGTGGGGGGGTTGACAATATTCCCCCTCCCGAATCCTCCAGCCCCTCCTTTAGAAATCAAATGATTCTCCCCTCAATCTATCGAATGACTAAACAACTAGGTCGAAGGACATCAGTAATACATACAGAAGGCATCGCTCATACTTTAATACATACACAGTCGATCAACGCGTTAACATGAAACTACGGCCGTTTTGCAATTTAAGTCATTCTTTTGTGACCAGTTTTTGAAGGCAGGTAGTGTTTACACCCCTAATTGTCGTTGTATGCCGTACACATGCAATTATTGTTTGAAAAGTATGTTGAGCTATTGCGATCGTACAAAACAGAGTGCACAACTACATGTTGGCCACAGACACGCCCTCTTTTGGGTTGACCACCCCTCCACACTATGGTACTGCCTCTATAAGGCGTGATTCACGGGCTACGGGTTAGATGTAAATTTAGATGTAGCTTCAAATTGAAATTACAGCCTAGTTTCCCGTGGTATTTGACATAATTTTCATTTTCGAAACTTCAAAAATTAAGGTGCCTTACTTGTAGAGTTGAATAAATGATATATTTTATTTAAATCAAAATGTCTCTCTTAATTCCATTCTTTTCCGCTCAAAAATTTTGTGGACGAAAAATGGACTCTAATTAAGAAAAACTATTTTTTATTTGGTGTGGCTATTCCGTTCCGTTCCGTTCCGTTCCGCTCCATTCCGTTCCGCAAATTAGTGTAAGCCGTCTCACACACAAAAAAAAAAACTTGTGCACGACAGTTGCCCATGTATTTTCATACAGATTTTCGGTAGCGTTTTCGTGACGTTGTAAGCATTCCATGACATTGACTCGGCGAACTGATACCGAATCATCCATACTGTCAACGTCTGGCTACAGCACAGCTTACAAACGTTTTATTTTGGAGACAAACTGACACGGCCAACGCGGCGTTGTGTGGCTTCGTGAAACTTTGCAAAATATTACTTTCGTTGTTCAAAGCTTAAATGTATCTCCGGTTACAATATCATGCGGAGATGACACATGCGTGCGCCATTGTAACCTTCCACTGTCGTCAGCTAGACGCTTCATTATACAAGGATCCAAAGAATTCATATCGACTTCAAATTTATTTAAAATACAGCGCCCTCGGATGCTACCACTCTAAGTTGATCTGAGGGTTTCGTCAACAAGGGCGTAGGTAACGGAGTTGAGAGTGTGTTGTGCTCCTGACTCCTGGCGTGAAGATAGTTTAAGCGTCGCATTTACATAGAGTCACTAACCTCTTACTTAGCAAGATTTATCTCATTGTGATTTCGAACCCGCAAGAATTCGACAGCGTGAAAAAATACGTATTGGATACAATGCTCAAAAGTGTGTATTGGACGTTCGTTGCCATCCAATTTTTGACCTACAGCTTTGTGCAGACATCGAACTTACTGGATGTCACCAAACTAAGCCAAAAGCTGACAAAACTGGCAGACGACAGTTTGGGAGTCAGCTTCATGCAGGTAATGTACATTAATTACTCGTATAGCCTTGTTAGTTCGGGTTCACGAAATTGTACCTCCGTGACCTCATTTTTTTTGTGTGTAAATGTCAGAACAAGTAGCAGTGGACATATTGGCTTTACCAAACGAGCAAATGATAGAGATCATAATACCGTTAACTATTCATGTGTTTACACAGACACCTGAGATCTCCCTGCAACACTTTATGATATGATCGACTTTAGAATAACGATGTATTGACGCGGTGCTTGACCCTCGTCTGTTCTGAATGTATTAGGCACTAAACAATACCTCATAACCTTTGTATATAATGGGTCAGATCTGTCTAGAGCGGCTATTGAAGTCAGCGTTGTATTACAATGCTGTCATTCAATCTTGAACTGCTGTTATGGAATATCTAAAACACCGTTGATATTTCCGCACAGAAAAAAATCAAACTCGCATACTGAAAACAAGACAACACGTCTGATTTAAAAATCGGATTTGAATAACCTATTATGTCACAACGTACTAGTTGTCTATGAGTAAGGGTTTCCGAACACGGCGGATGGTGTCAAGGCCGTAGATTTTTCTGCAAACCTTTTTCTTCAAATATCCTTGTATAGGGAGTAGGACATCCCGAAAATTGTTGCACGGTGAGTAGCTTAGCAACTTGTCCGCGATTAGTGGAAAACTGTAGGGTTTCGCAGTAAACCGCACGACGCGGTTTTATTTTTACAAGTGCGGCGCAGACTGGTCTTGTCGATTCAAAGCTGCAGTGAAAGAAAGTGTTCTGAATAGGTTGGTTGCAATAACTATAAATCGTCAACTTTGACCTCCTTTGACTTTCTTCAATCCAGAGCGTGGGTAGTGATACTAGTCTGTGTGCAATACGAGTTTAGTGAACCCGTGAAGCGTACATTTACGTGTTGTTGGGCATGGTCATACGCTCTCTCTCTCTCTCTCTCTCTCTCTCTCTCTCTCTCTCCTCTCTCTCTCTCTCTCTCTCTCTCTCTCTCTCTCTCTCTCTCTCTCCGTATATATACTTCACATATAACATATATATAATATATATCATATATATATATCTATCTATCTATATATAATATATATATTATATATATATATATATAGATATATATATATATATATAGACTTTTACATCTCTTTTAAAATATTGACATTGAATTTTACCCTGTACTTTTACTAGTTTTTTATTTTGATGGTGAAATTTTCACTTCAGTAGAGTTCTATTTTCTCCTGGCTTAAATATTTCAGTACTGGTTGGTTTTCCTGCAGCTGTCTCTCCACTTTCAAAGACATTGTTTGTTCATTTGTATTGTACACCGTATTGCACATTTCTTACGTTTGCATGTGATGTACATCGCATTCAATATATGCAAATCAGCTTGTAGGTGTCAATCACTCAATGCATTTCAACCTCTCCTCTGGTTGGTTCAGTGTCATTTCCATCTTGACAGTCAACAAGTGAGTACAGTCTTGCGTTGTTCCACAACTCTTTGTGTAGTATAGATCCCCGTGTTGAGTCCGAGGTCCAGTTACCACTAAAAGTACTTTTTTTTACAGTTTTGCTTTTCAAGTTCGTTTCAATTTTTAGCTTCCTTAATTTCTTTTACATGCTTTATAGTCTGTTATCCGTTTTATTCAGTTTTTAACCCTGATGAAGTGGGATTAAGCCACGAAACGTCGGAAAATAAAATTTAGTTTGTAGTGAAGAACACTGTGTCCTAGAGTTGGTGCTGCTTGACCTATCCTGTCAATATATATATATATATATATATATATATATATATATATATATATATATATATATATATATATATATATATATATATATATGAAGTATTCGCGATGCAATGGGGACAGCGTCTGGTCGGGAAGACGACAGATACACTTCCAAATCTATCTCCATGTTAGAACAAAGGAAGGGTTGACGATCGGGCGTTGTTCCACTTTCCGCGAATTAGTGCCTCATATTTCATTGAGCATATAAAGCATGCACGTCATGATGTTAGAGGTTTAGGCTCATAGGGCGCCCTCCTTTCTCACTGTCACATGATGGAAAAGTTGATGATGAGTTGGGGGATTTCCGTAAGAAACAGTCAAGTGTCATTTTGACCTTATGAGGCTGTCACCTCGATGGCACGGTTATTTTTACTGTGAAATCCCGAGCCACTCCCAAGTTTGAAAGAATCGTGCTGCAACGCTACCATAAATAGCAAACTGTGCAGGAGTCGTGTGTGTCTGTATGCTATATCAAAACAAACACATAAAACATGAGACAGTATGACATTAGACTGGTCCAACAATCATTTCCATTCAAGGTAATACATTACCAGGTTCATGGTCGACTCAACAGGTACCAGGGTTTGGCCTCTGAACATAAAATTACGATTAAACAAAACTGCACGATAAACCGTCGTTCTGATTGTTTTCCCGCAAAGTTAGGTGAGCATTTCTTGTAAATCGAAGGTCGCAGGTCGTCAAGATCGTGGGGGGGATATCACTTTCACAACCATTGAGAAATGGTTATACTTAAACAGAGTTATTGTCCGAACAACGAATTGTTCACATGAACTCTTTCAAGGTGTCTTCTGAGGTTTAAGGGCATCACGGTTCGCGTGGCAAGTACGGACTATGTAGTTCCACGCGGTCAGTGCCGCACGAAAAGGTACCGGGTGATACGTGTGGGAAGCATCGGTAGATGCTCTGGTATCAACAAAAAGTCTGGTTGTCGAACACTTGTATAATGTAATGTATTGTACATTAAAATGCGAGTTCTCTCAACGTTTCTAATCTATTCAAACAAACCATCATGGCATTGTCAGTGACATAAGGGAGAGACAACCTATGAAGATATCGAAATATGTTTTGTTTTGTTTGTTTTTATTATGTTTGGGATTGTTTTTTCTTGTTTTTTTTATGTTTTCCAAAAATATCATCAGAAAAACCCTCTGCTAATTGTCCTTAGTCCTTAGACAAATCAAAGAGACATTCAACCCAAAAGGGCCTGCATTATATTAAACCGTCGTCTCCATACCTCCATCGACAGCATCTATCAGATTTTGTTGATACTTTTCATTGAATTTAGATTTTACATGAAAACTCAATAAACACATCGACAGATTGAGTCTATGCGAACGCGCCAAGTTCAGAACTGTGCCTTTGCTTCGTCCAGATACCGATAGTGACTGTAATGACTGGTTTGACGTCAAACGTGTTGAGTAGACTATGCCATATCATGTGCATGACTTCACTATGGACAGCTTGCCTGGGATAAATGCCTTGAATTTTCAAAAGCCTTTACAACAGGAGATGTTCTCACGTAGGTGAAGCCTGCCTTGTGCAAACAATTGAGTAAATGTTTGTCTGCACGATGACCTCCCTCTCAGGTGAGAAGGTCACGTCTGTAACGCATGCGCATGATACTTGGTTTCATGCAGAGACATGTTGAATAACACTGAGGAGCAAGGATGGTGTTTTCGTCAGTGTAATAGCAATTAACAAGTTAGTTCCCTGATGTAACAAGATAAAGTGACTCGTTCAAGCTTCAGAACTGGCGACTGCTGAAGTTTTACGTCCTTACGTTGAAGTTGTACGTATCCATGAACGCATAAAATTCCATGTTTCCTCATTAAAGGCCTGGTCCGGCCTAGAAATGACTTTGATTTTCAGAAGTGCGATCGAGCATGTGCGAGAACAGACTGAGTGACTTCACACGAGCCAGATTCAGCGGACAGTTGACGTGTGCGGAGGTACAGCGACGAAGTGAATACCCCAACAGGGCCAATGGACTTGTCCCTGTTGTTTACCAGTTTCCGTTGAAACCCTCATTTTGTGAAATAAATATTCTCAATGTTACTTTTGTTTGTTTGTTTTTTCTTTTTAGCAACATTTTAATTCGCTAACTTTTCAAAGCCTCACGTTGGATGGAGAACGCCTTATAGAACAGGTAAGTGCAAAGAAACGCCCGGGTTGGGAACATTGCTATCTGTATTTACGTCACGTGATACTATGTCTCTTGTCAGGAAACACGGTAGGAGATATTACTGTAGTCCGTGGGCTGGAGGGGCCCAATGTGCACCCCCCCCCCCTAAACCTACTACATGGGTATTTTTTTGTTCTTTGGGATCTGCTGAACTAGAAAACAGATGTTGACATTATTTGATATTTTGGGATGCACTACCTGTCTGCACTGGTTTTTATTTGCATGTACCGCGAAAAATGGGTAGGGGTAGGGGGTACTATATCCTCCCCTACATTAAATAAACAAGAATGAAATAGCACAAACCATACATTTTTGGAAAGCTCAGCTTTTGTTCTTTCTGAGAAACACCAACTTTAGTAAAATAAATTTGTATACATAGCGAAAACTTTAATTAACAATTCCTCAAAACAACTTGAAACCATTTCCTTTCGAAATAAAGAATAAAATGCAGGGCTCGCCATGCAAAGTTTGGTACTAGAGAAACAAATTACCTGAAAATTACCCATACTTGAATGGCCATCATCCCTGTGTTAACTTTATGGGGAAAAATTAAAATTTTCTATTTTCAAAATCTTAAGACGGTGAAAACGTTTCTTACTCAAAGAGACCCCAACAAATGGTAGGCTGATAGAGTGTTGTAAAAATTTGAGCGTCCGAATATCTGTCCCAGAGGCGTAGTCTGCATGAAGGTGCTGGCCAAAAATGCATATATTGAAAGTAAATGTTTCTTCACTTCGTGTAGTAGTGTTCGCCCATTTAGATTTTGCACATCAGCATCTCCTATTCTTCTTCTGAAAGTTTGGTGGAACGCGAACTATCATCATTGCACACACCGCGCCTTGAGTACACTGTATATTTTAATTATTGACACCCTGATTCTAATCCACACAAAATACAGTTGACATTGAACACATACACTGTACAGGCTGTGTTGGCAAATAGTTGGACACGGTTTGGGGAGTTGCCAAAGAATCTGTATTTTCAAGCTCAAACAAAATACTGATATAGGAAAAGTGGATCACAAATTACATCGTTGAAGATCGTATTTCTTTATGCTGCAGACGAAATGTTTGTCTGACGAAGACACTGATGAGAGACATTAATCTAATATGGCGATTCAACACAATGGATAGTTCTTGTAAGACTCTAGCTTTGACGCAAGTTTATTTGAAGTAGTATCTCGAATTTCATCTTCAAAATTTCGCCAATGAATTTACATATATAATTTCATCGTCTTCTCCAGTTACACAATTCACTGTCGGAGAGATTTCTAAGCAGTGTCGAAGCCGTTCAAAAGTTGCGTGATGCGGTCCAGTCGTCGATATCGTCAGCTGGCTCCGAATGGCGACAATGCTGCGAATTTGAGGAAGACGAGCTGACGTATAGTAGCAGATTTGGCAGAGCGGTAAGGACACGCAATTAGTATTTTGTTGCCCATGTATTCAAAGGACTGAATGTGTGAGGGTTTGATTATGAACTGTAACACCAGTAGCCCTGCTCTGATTCGACTAAGGTCTAAAGAATGCTTCCAAAATGAAGTGTAAACTTCCATACTAACGAAATGCTGAAGCTTTCCGATTTCAAGTATTTCGAACGAATCACCAAGGTCAATTTCCCGGTTTACGTTGTAGCACTTAATTGGTATACCCCTTTTAAAATTCAGCTTTGTCTGAGCAAAAATTTCGTTGTTGTGAAAGCTATGTGGAACTATGAACGACAGCGATGATGATGATGATGATGAGGAGGAGGAGGAGGAGGGAGTGATGCCCATGAGGATGACAACGACGATGATGAGGATGAGGACGACTAGACGACTATTATGATGGCAATTTTGGCATATTGGCTATGATCTGTACGCGTTCTTAAAATAGATACACGTATCTTCATCTTTGCGAGCATCCTATTTGCCACCGTATTTACGTTATCAGAATGAGCGTGAGAAAACGTTTCTGATTTCTAAAAATCATTTTGAATTTCGCAGATTGATACAGACACGGCATGTGAGCGATTGTCGCCCGACGCAAGAAATGATGCAAGTCGACTCCCCGTTAGCGTCGTTGACGTCATGAAGCGTAATTACGAGGACAACAGTGGTATCAAATGGCAATTTTTTGGAAGCGAGGACGGTGTCTTCACAATCTACCCCGCCAGCTCCAGATCTTCTTGTGATGATTACGATAGCAGATACAGGTAAGAAGAACGCACATGCGAATGTTCAAAACATATTAGTGTATAGGTAGAACGCTACATCATCATATCATAATTAGGGGCACACTTGCCAAAAGTTCGCGAGTTTATCAATGTCTGAATCGACAAAATTTCAACAAAGTTTGTGATCATGGTGCAAACGCGTGTTCGGAGTGACGGAGCTCGAGACGTTGAATTTTTGTCGGTACTAAAATTCAGCTGTCAACATACAGGCTGCGTTCACAAGTTGAAAACTGGCGCCAACTTCGTCATGATTTGGCAGTCTTATGAGACAATATACTTCATCACAATACTGGTAGAAGTATCAAAAGTATCAAAATGGTGACTTTAGGAATAAAAAGTTTAAATTTACGATAAAAACAATTACATTTTCTTCAAGTTATCCCACATTGCATTTTTCTGTATTGATTTCAGGCCTTGGTATGTCGAGACAGCAACTCCGGAACCGAAAAACGTGGTCATCGTTATCGACAAAAGTAGTTCCATGAGCATCCAACACGATGGGCGAACGTTGATGCAAATTGCAAAAGAAGCCGCCATTACTGTTGTAGAAACCATGAATCCAAATGATAAGGTAAGGGTGTGTTCACATACACTATTGGGGTATTATATCCTCAGATACGACCTCAATTCTTTTAAACTTCACGTCTTTTACGAAATTATGATCAATTGTGCTTTACGTATAAGAATTTTACCATTGAACGAATTTTGAACGGAATGTAACTTGCAAGGGGAAGTAAAAGCTGTTCTCACGGACCCTGGCTAGCAAAGTATCCCAACCGGCAAGTGCCCCTCTGCTGATCTCTCTCTCTCTCTCTCTCTCTCTCTCTCTCTCTCTCTCTCTCTCTCTCTCTCTCTCTCTCTCTCTCTCTCTCTCTCAGGTTAATGTAATTGCCTTTTCGGATACAGTCTCGACGCCGAGCCGATGTGAAGACACGTGTTACGAAAGTCAGCTGGCCCAAGCGACCCCTCCGAACAAAGAATGCTTGCACGATTTTGTCAATACCATCCACGATGGAGGTAAGTTGTTTTGATATTCAGAACGGAATCCCCATCTGAAAGTCTCTTGATCCACATTTTTAAGGTCAGCAGTTGCCTCCGGTAGTACGTTGACCTTGAAGGATATGGGTCAAATTTTACAAGATTTGAGGTCAACGCGATTATTTGTACACTGCTAAGGTAGACTGAAAGATTCTATCATGTGCGGGTCTCCTGGGTTGGCATTGGCGGAGACTCGTACACGACTGAACTACTATGGTGACCAGCAATGTCTTTGAAAAATTTATATCAGCTGAACATCTAAAACGACATTTTCACACACCTTCCCAATGCGACTGAGTCATTTACTTCTGTGTCTGATACAACCACTACAGATAGCTTCACTTCAGACGAAAATTATCGCCCGCGTCAGAGAAAGAACGACACACAAAACTGCATTACATCTCTCTTTGAAGCACAGCTTTCCATATGTATATACACAATTCGCTATTATGTCTGACTTTGTCATGAATGGTACAGATAGTATAGGATTTAGGCCGATGAATATTTTCCACTCGGGCGTTAAAAATACTGTCTTTCTGTTAACATGGCCTCAGGAAATATGGTAGGTGGTCGGGACCTTTTTTATTAGGGTGTAACCCATCAAAGGCCGCAAAAATTTGTCAAAACCATGCTCATTTTTTGGAAGTCGAAAAAACGGTTTAGGGTAGGAGCATTTTAAATAGGATATTTCCGGTTGGCGTGACCGGAAAACATTTTCCTATTTGACCTTATGACGACTCAATAGCCAGTTTGCGTACTCAAACATCCTCACATAATTTGCATAAATTGATACATTTATCTAAGAAAATCGAGCATTAAACGCAAAGTTAACTTGGATTACTACGGCAAAACTACGACTATACTGTTTCTGAGTAGGAACTGCTTAATGGTTTTTTACGACCCATTCGATGATAGACGGTGTTTACAGTAAAAAACTACAGTGATTCCCATCCGGGGTCGTGGCACGGTGTCGGGGAATTTACTCTGCTTACGCGCAGCTGTTTGGCCTACAGATGATATGTCGATATACACATAGTCGAACTCTGTACGACCCATCGGTGACTGCAGTGCGAGTGCACGTTGCATATGAAATCCTCTGAGGACGCTGCCCTCTAATAGAAGTTGTTTAATGCTGCTGTTATGCATTTACATTACAGCGGTGTCATTTTCTCCTGATTTGCTCTTTCCTCCATTTTATTTCTCTCCCAAGTTGTTCATTTTCTCCTCGGGCTAAGTGATTTTTGATGATCTGATTTTCTCAGAGCGAGAATCCAGATTTTCACTAAAAAGAAAGAATTTGTTGCACAAACATGTCGACTGCTAGATCGGGCTGTGGAGGCCATCCAGTTAGCATGGAATGTGTGTCTGGCTCGGTCATTGAGGTTAAAAAGTTTGAATTAAGACACGTATGACATTATTCAACGGAATTTCAACCTACAGTAATATAGGTGGTTGTGTAGAGTGTGTGTAATTTGATGTCGTACATTTGATTACAGAAAGGCTTGCACGATGTCTTCACGGTTTGATAATAAATTAAATATTTTTTTTACTTCCATGTCAGGCAGCACTGTGTATTCCGGAGCTCTGGATGCAGCTTTCGACTTGCTCCAGGCGTCTGAACGTTCGGATTCCCAAGACAGAGGTAAACGAACTTGTCTATTCAAAATTCAAACGGCGCCCTCCCTCGTTACGCTTTAAACACTGAAAGTCTTTGAAATACTATTATGAAAATTATGAATCTTTTTCGATGACATTACATGATAGCGAAATCAAACTTACAGTTGTTTGACAACATTATCATCATCATCATCATCATCATCATCATCATCATCACAACCATCATGATCATCATCATCATCATCATCATTGTCATCATCATCCTCATCATCATCATCACCATCATTGTCATCATCATCATCATCATCATTTTCATCATAACCAAAACGGTGATGATGTCATGATAATTTTGATGATGATGATGGTGGTGGTGATGATGATGATAATGATGACGATGATAATAATCATGATCATGATCACGATCATGATAATGATGGCAGCGGCGGCGACGATGGTGGTGGTGGTGGTGATGGTTTTGTTGTTGTTGTTGTTGTTGTTGTTGTTGTTGTTGTTGTTGTCACTATTGACGAGACGGAGAAGAAGTTGTTACTGCAGTAATAGTGGTATTTCAGCATCATTGCACGTATTTAGAAGTATAGCATGATACCATTATTGATAAAGAGTTCAAAGGAATCCTTCTGAAAAAAATAATACGTATAAGAACGGCGTGACGTCCAACTTTGTGTGCACCAATATTGAATCACGTGACCAAACTGTCTGAATTTCTAGAGCATGTCATTTTGTTCCTGACCGACGGGCAACCGGAGGACGCTGTGGGCGATGATGTACCGGAAAGTGAAGAGGAGTTTTGGAGAAGACATGATATTATGCAGACAATCAAGACACGAAATGCTAAAATGGGGAATAAAGTCATCATTTTAACCTTTGGCCTTGGAAACCGTAAGTATGTCAATCTTGAAGATCAATCGTTTAAAAAGTAGTCCAGATTGTACTTCTACTTCTAAACTATGTATCTACTCCATTTTTAAACTGACCGTCAGGTATACCAGGTTTTTCTCTCGGTATTTCTCAGTGACAGATGTGGGCATTGACGACAAATATTGACTGCCCAGTATGGCAAGCCAAGTGTTGCAAAATTCAAAAAACACATTTTTGTGTTCTAAGTTTTCATGTTTGTGTTCTAAAAATTTATGTTTATGTTCATAAAAAACCATGTTTATGTTCTTAAAATGTATGTTTATATTCTTAAATTGTATGTTCATGTTCATAAAAACCATGTTTATGTTCTTAAAATGTATGTTTATATTCTTAAATTGTATGTTCATGTTCATAAAAACCATGTTTATGTTCTTAAAATGTATGTTTATATTCTTAAATTGTATGTTCATGTTCATAAAAACCATGTTTATGTTCTTAAAATGTATGTTTATATTCTTAAATTGTACTTTTATGTTCATAAAAACCATGTTTATGTTCTTAAATTGTATGTTCATGTTCATAAAAACCATGTTCATGTTCTTAAAATGTATGTTTATATTCTTAAATTGTATGTTTATGTTCATAAAAACCATGCTGTTATTCAACCTTTCATGCTTATGTTCATGAAGGTCATTTGTTTGTTCATTGAACAAATTTTATGTTCATTAAAACACTGCTTATGTCCATATCTCCCTGTTAACACTGAGGGCGCTCTGGAGTTAGCAGCACGAGACAGCTATGGCGGCGGACCAAACAGTTACACTGCATACAGCGAGAAAAGTGGGCTTTACGTGTGTTTAAAAGCAAAGCTTAGCACATCGTGGATCTAGACAAGTAGAGCGTGCTCGAAAACGGAGATCGATCACAAGTTTGTACTAAATATCGGCTGTTCTCGGCGGAGAAACTGCACGCTCTCATTCGGAGGCGCAACCAGCGGTTTAACGTTATAAAATGTCTACGCACTTTCGAAGTCCAAAGTCAAAGACTCGGGGCTGTGTGGTTACTAAATATCGGCTGTTCTCGGCGGAGAAACTGCACGCACACCTACAGTCACCTATGGTCGGTCTATTCCGCTCAGCGTCTATGCCCCCATAGACGTGTGTACATCTCCTTCTCAGGCATATGTACACACGTCTATGAGGGCATAGACGCCGAGTGGAATATTCCGACCAAAGGTGACTGTGCTGCACGCTCTCTGACTCGGGGCAAAACCAGCGGTTTGCCTATGGCATTTTGGCAGTCCAAAGTCAAAGACTTAGGGCTGTTGTGGCTGTGGGAGGCACTCTGATTAAAATCTGATGTAGAGAATGGTCCGTTACTAGTGAGAAGAGGACCGAACAAAAACAGACCTATTAAATTGTGATAACATAAAAGACCGTACACAGCATGCATTGTGACCGGTCTTCTGGTCTTCACGACATGCGACCTGCGTCCCGAGTTGCAAAAATGAGCGACCCGCGACTTTTAATAGATGCAGTGAAGTATGACCTGCGAGTTGTCAAATGGAAAACGTGTCTTTGATAGGCTATCTGCATCGGGCAGTTCACAGTCCCTCCACATGGTGGAGGGACCGTGGGCAGTTGAAGGTATTTGGTCGATCTTTTACGTTATCGTATTAAGGGGAGAACCATTTGATTTCTGGGGGGGGATGGAGGATCTGGGGGAAAAAAAATTGTCGGCAGGTGAAGGACAGAAAAAAAAAATTGATCCAACAATGGCTTGAGAAAAAAAAATTGTTCCAACAGACAGGAGAGAAAAAAAAATTGTCGCCATGTGCTAAAATCACCAAAGTTTGGGACTGATTTAAAAAAAACGCTGGAGGGCGGCCGCCTACGGCGGCACTAATATTTTCAATATTTTAGAGTGAATCCTGATGTAAAAAATCTGGCATATAAATAAACTTCAATACTACACAATGTTCAAAGTTTCATTGTGATGACAGTGTTTTAAATATGTTGCAATAAAGCATTGACACAGTCAGTATTAAAAGGGGAACCATTGGACTTGCTGTGATCTGTATCTACTGAAAATTTAAAACAAACGACACGATTCAATGAACTACTTTTAAAAGCAATATATTATTCTCAAAATATATGTCTTCCTTGCAATGAAAATACAATAACAAATATGAAATACAAACACAACTTTTGTAAAACATGACTTCTTTCCTGAGAAGTTGACAGTACTGATTTTATATAAAACACAGCTATAGTACTGACTTTGATCACAACTGTATGATCACTAGCCTACTCTTCTATACTAGTCACTATCAGCCTGGTTTAACCAGACGGCTGATCTGTTCAGTGGATGGAACAGATCAGCCATCTGGTTTAACCAGGCTACTATTACTCTACTGGAGACTATGGCAGTGGCTTCATGGATGACAGTAGGCAGATCCCATATCTTTTTGGTTCGGTACATGCAGGTACCTGCTGAGCACCTGTAAGAAAGGAAAATTGAAAGAAAGGAAAATTGTTATTTTTATTAAAAATTGTCTGCAGTAGTTTTGTGTTTGATTAAAAGGTTTCTCACTTTGGAAAGGGACAAAAGCGTTAATATTGGTGATTTTTATATGCATTTTTATATTACTCCAACATAAACAAAGTCATCACTCAAAATAATCTGCTGATATGACTACCTTTGTCTCCCCTTTCTTGTCTGTTGAATAAAGTGACAATGTCAGTTGAGTGGATGTCCTTTGCCATCTCTCTTCGGCACTTTGCCTTGACATGTGGATTGGTATTGAGTGATGCTGATATCGCAGCTCTTTTCTTCTTCTTTCTTTTTTCGTTAGCAGCTCTCCTGTTATTGGCTGCTGCCTGCTGGCTAGCTCCGTACAGTTCTTTGTATTTCTCATGCACAGCTGATATGGTGGCCATTTTCTCATTTACCATTTGCACAACTGCCTTGACCTTGGCTTGTAGAGAGTGGTAGAAAACCATACTTTCTTGGTATGACGCAGATTTCTTGTTGAGTTTTTCCACGTCTGCTACACAGCTTGAGTACAGCTGGTCAAGTTTGTCAGTCTGGTTGGATACTTCTTTCATATCGCTATACAGTTGCTAGTGTTTTTCCTGATTGAATGCAGATAGCTTGTCTCCCTCTTTTAATTGCATTAGGTGAGTGTACTTGGATTGTATGGTCTTCATCTGGTAGTGGATGTTTTGGTTTTTGTGGTATTGGGATACTTTTTTGCCAGATACTGTTTCAACAAGCTGAACAGCATTATTAAATTCATCTTCATCAGCGATTTGCACCAGGATGTTTGCTCTAACTTTTTTTCACTCACAATCCAATCTTCAAATTGTCTCTTGTTCATAGATTGCCTCTTCTCCATCTCATGAGTAGCACACATTTTCAAAATAAATTTATTTGAAAACACGTAACATATTGGAACGGGTCACACTACACATGCAAGATATTTTGTTCTGGCTCCTGGTACTACTATGATGGCTTGAAGGAAAGCAACTCAGAGGGATCAGGGATACAGCACTCACAAGATCAGTCAGCTCCAAATGGATTTTTTACTAGTTATTTGTTGTACATAAAATTTTAATAGCAGAACCATGAACACAACAAGTTATTAAAACATCCGGTTGTGAACCAATAACGTGTATGTATAGCATATTGTATTAAAAATTGGCAAGCGAGAAAAAAAATTTGCTTTGCCACTGCATACAGAAAAAATAATTTGATGCAGGACTGACAATAGAAAAAAAAATTTGCTGTCACAGTCATGGGAAAAAAAAAATTGTTGCCCCACCCATTTCCTCCATCCCCCAGCAATCAAATGGTTCACCCCTAAGGTATTTTGTTGTGCGGTCCTCCCCTCACTAGTGACAGACCCATCTCTACATCGGATCAGAGTGCCTCCCACAGCCCTGAGTCTTTGACTTCGGACTTCGAAAGTGTGTAATATCATGGATGTAAAAAATAGAAGGATACAGGACACTCCTTTGATCCTTTGTTCAAGGGATAGTTGCCGCCGATTCGTTATCTCGTAATCCCGTAACGGGATTAGCGTGTTATTTTATTCATAGCGTGCCTTCGGGTTGTCATCGGTAAACGTCGAGTCTTTCCGTGCATTGCCACAGACAGCGTCAAAAATAGCGTCTTTCGTGCCAGTAATGTTGTTGTCGCAATACTACGACCTTTTTCTCTCTTAACGATGATATGCGGCTCATCGAGGAGGAAACAATCGACTACATAGCTCCTGGCTCACTTTCTGTCTCTGTCTCTATTTTTTACATCCATGGTAATATATATACGCTGGTTGCGCCTCCGAATGAGAGCGTGCAGTTTCTCCGCCGAGAACAGCCGATATTTAGTTCAAACTTGTGATCGATCTCCGTTTTCGAGCACGCTCTACTTGTCTAGATCCACGATGTGCTAAGCTTTGCTTTTAAACACACGTAAAGCCCACTTTTCTCGCTGTATGCAGTGTAACTGTTTGGTCCGCCGCCATAGCTGTCTCGTGCTGCTAACTCCAGAGCGCCCTCAGTGTTAACAGGGAGATATGGACATAAGCAGTGTTTTAATGAACATAAAATTTTTTCAATGAACAAACAAATGACCTTCATGAACATAAGCATGAAAGGTTGAATAACAGCATGGTTTTTATGAACATAAACATACAATTTAAGAATATAAACATACATTTTAAGAACATGAACATGGTTTTTATGAACATGAACATACAATTTAAGAATATAAACATACAATTTAAGAACATAAAACATGGTTTTTATGAACATAAACATACAATTTAAGAATATAAACATACATTTTAAGAACATGAACATGGTTTTTATGAACATGAACATACAATTTAAGAATATAAACATACATTTTAAGAACATAAACATGGTTTTTATGAACATGAACATACAATTTAAGAATATAAACATACATTTTAAGAACATAAACATGGTTTTTATGAACATGAACATACAATTTAAGAATATAAACATACATTTTAAGAACATAAACATGGTTTTTATGAACATAAACATAAATTTTTAGAACACAAACATGAAAACTTAGACAAATGTGTTTTTTGAATTTTGCAACACTTGGCTTGCCATAGTCCAGAGTTACAGACCTTGAGTAAATTTGTCGCTCGTTATTCTTTATTGAATCGCAACCATTTTGGTGAATTGTAGCATGCCGTGTGAATCACGTGCTTCTCAGCATCGCGACTGCATTTATATGTGGCCGGGTTTCGAAAGTGACGCGCACATATTAATTTGGCATTTTAAAGTGGCACTCCCATTTGGTAACATTTTTAAAACATATTTTTTTAGTGCCAACGGTCGATATTTGACGTGGCGACTGCGCGAGGATCGCGAGTTATCGATAAAAACATGTCTTCAAAAAAGTAAAAGTTTGAATTCCGGTGGCCCACCTAAATTCAGCTTCCGAACATCGAACGTTCGGCACTGGGGCCATTGTCAACTAAGCTATGGAGTACGAGTCTACGCTGACGCTGCTGTACGCCACAGTACCACTTGCCTCGGTGATAGGTCATGCCCCGTGGGAGAAAGCTGAGTCTTACTGACTTGGTGATAAAACGAAGAACAAGTTTTGCTGATTCCACCAGAGTTCGCATAGGTGACTAGCCCAGTTACGTGCGGTTGATACATAGTGGCCACCGCGTACCTATGCATAGACGCATACCACGCGCGCGGCGAACCACACGTTCTGTGAGGCAGACGACAAAATGTAGTCATCGGAGGCGGCTAATATTTAAAACGTAAAAACTTATGTTTATGTGGTATTGGTTAAAAAATATAATACAACTGATTTAGAATAATGACAACGACAAAGCTAAGAAGAAGTTTTCAAAAACTGACCTGTGGTAAAGGCATAATGCTGTATATAAAGTCTTCGCAGTGGGAGGTAAAATTGCGTCATTCGAACTTATTATGGACTCCCTAGAATATCGTCAATCAGCACAACAACAAACCTTCGGTGGATTTCGCGTCATAATCAGAAACGATCGTAAAACTTCGGGATGTGAAAAATACGCTCGGGAAATGACATGTTTTTATCAATATCTCGCGATCCGCGCGCAGTCGCCACGTCAAATATCGACCGTTGGCATTAAAAAAATGTTTTTTAAAAATGTTACCAAATGGGATTGCCTCTTTAATGAAAGTGTATAAGCTTAAATAGTCATTAATGAGTTCAAATAATACTGTACACGCTCAAGTTTGTCGGCGTGAACTAGTAGGCGTGTTTGTTGACACGAGGGACAGGTGAGAATTGGCTACAGAAGAGCGCCATCGCACGACGTCAACTAAACTGGCCACCCACTCGACGACGCCCCACATGGCACTTAATCAGCTGTAGCTTCTTATTTCCCGCTAACTTTGTTCAGTCAGCTTTGTTTTCAACTTTTAAAATATTAAATATCAAAGTTCCCAGTGTTCAGCTTGTCAGCAATGTCATTGTTGAGAAATGAATTTTTGTTCAGACGATTATTCATATACGAATACAGTGCGCAGTGTGTTCAATGAGTTGTGTTGGTGAGACTAACATTTTTCTATTTTCAACATACACGAGGGAAATGTGATTTGTTTTGTGGAACAAAAGTAACAAAAAGTCACTAAAACGTTACAGCCGCTGTGTCTGTTATAGTGACCTCATTCCCTCTGATTCTCGTTCATTAAAAAGCCAATTAGAAGAAACTTGAAATTTCTCTATCAACCCTTTCACCACCATGGTTTGGCCCAAACCCATTGTTATCATTGGTTGTTGTACACCTGTTTACAGGGAAATGGGGTTAACAGGTTAAAACATGGGTGAAAAATTGTCTGTGATCTCTGCGATCATCTTTCAACTCCTAATTGTAGAAAAAGATAAGCAATCAGTATTTTCCGAGCGTGACCAATAGTTCACAGGCGAAAATGTGACATTGCTTAGCACAACGACTCTGGCCATAAATCAAAACCAAACATTTTCTTAATATTAGATACCACTTCCACGTTCTGCCGTACTTATGGGATTACAATTTTGTCCCAAAACTTCAGAATTGGACGAGGTACTGCTTGAAGCCATGGCGCAACAGGACGGTACTGATTTTGGTGTTCCTAAAGACTCGAGTGCAGGAGAAATTAAAGTAAGGACCTTGCTTAATGTCGAGGCAAAATTGCAAGATGTTTTGCCAAAATACTGTTTATTAAAGACTTTGAAATATCCTTTCCAAATAAATAATACATCAGTGAAGTTCTTAAATGTACGTATGTGTGTTGATGTGTCAGTACAGAAAGTTAACGAAATTGAGACTTAAGGTTCCAAGACAAGAAATTGACCATTTTAAACTAACAATTCTCTAGTGTCTAATAAGCTCAGAACCCCCGTAAATTGTATATTTTCGGAAAGCCTAGATATAGGGGAACATTTTGGTTACCATAGTGTCACCATTGTTTACATAACTATCACGTGACAGGTAATTTGCATAACCTTTCAAAAATCGGTTTTCCCTATGTTTTGTTTCAATGCTTTGAGATATGTGGCTGAAATTCATGTGAGTGCAAGCTATCCTACAGGTCTTCAAAAGTATGTCTCAGAATTTTTTTAAACCTTCTTAAACAGTTTTTATGCTAGAAAAACTTCCAGAGCAGTGAATTTTACCGTAGTTGATTTCTTTAAAATTGTGCTCCAAAAAAACTAAACAAGATATAAAAAATCTGAGACACACTTTGAAAGAGCATTGTGACAGCTTGCATTCCAGAAAGTTTGAGTCAGATATTTTGAAGTATTGAGACAAAACATAGGGAAAACCGACTTTTGAAAGGTTATGCAAATTATCTTGTCACGTGATAGCTATGTAAACAATGGTGACACTGTGGTTACCAAAATGTTCCCATATATGTAGGCTTTCAGAAAATGTATACTTTACAGGGGTTCTGAGTTTATTAACTGTTAGAGAATTGTTAGATTAAAAGATCACATTTCTTGTCTGGGAACCTTAAAGCGTGCTTTCAATGAAATAGGTTAAAATCCTTTGGTTTCTACTTCCAGAAAAATAGGTTTCAATTTGAATTCGCTTATCGTTCTTTCCATAGTCAGTAGTCTATGTTTCTTCCGATAGAAAGAATCTACCGATGATCATCTAAAAATACAGAAAAGTGGGCATTTACGTAGCTTTCTAATGTGTTTCACACCTCTACATATATTTCATTTGTATAGTCATTTTTATTCACACGAAAAGAAGGGTAGTAAATTTTGATTTTTTTGTAACATTAATATCCTTAAGATACTCAAATAATAGAGTTCATTTTATTCCAAGAAGTCAAAATAAAGCTAGGCTACATTCAAAAACAAGCAAAATTAAACAATTATCAGAATGTGTTTCAAAAAGACATTTGCCAAGCCAGCACTTGTTTCTTTCGTGTCATATCTGTTGACGGCACAAAATTATTGAAATGTAGTTCAGGAGAAATATACACAGTTAATCATTCAAACAAATTGCTTTGGTTATCAGTAGTGGCTGCTTCCTAAATGGTGCGCCCTCAACTATCTAAGCATTTCAACGTTCCCTATCCATTATGTATTCTGTTGTGTTTTAAATGTTCCTTTGTTTGAATAAATCTATGATCGCGAATATTAATGATACTTTTTGTCTCAAGGTTGGGCGATTCACCAAAGTTACCAACCCAAATAACCTTCGGGTTCAGATGGCGTCCTACTACAATTTTTTCTCGACGGTGGTTGCCTCTGACACGCCAATATTCTCGGTGCCTTATCAAGCCGCGTCGGGTATAGGTAAGTGAGAACAAGCAAACAAACAATATTGTACAGCAATCGAAAAGTAAGGCACACCCTAAGAACACTGGACTCACTTTCCTTATGGTGTTAAGCGGTGCTTGCCTAGGGGTACCTTTCGTAATGGATAAATACAAACATACGCCCTAAGATATTGTTGAATTGCACTGTAGCTTAGACTGAAGATCCGTCGCTGGAGGGCGTTCTCTACGCTTGGGGGGGGGGGGCGTAGAGAACGCCCTCGAGCGACGGATCATTCAGTCTAACTGTAGCTCAACATAGGCCAAATGTTCTTTAGCTTCGATAAAGTGTGGATTTCAAACTTTTGCTCGATGAAAATGTGTAGGTATATACTTAAAGGGATACAGTCGTCAGAACTGCGCTCAAAGGTCGTATAGGACCCATACGGCCAATGTAAACCCTGTATCAAAGGTAAGATAGTGATTGATGAAAGTTAAAACATGTCTGTCATGATCTAGTGCATCCACGGTCCCTCCACACTGTGGTGCATCGTATAATTTAAATGTTGCAGCTATGATGATGAGGTGCATCTAGCTATCGTGCACGAAATACATTGTTTGTAAACAAGAAACTCGGAAAGGCGCAGCTCCGACGAATTTCAAACTCTACTCTTTAGAGTATAACGCTTTTAATATAATTCTTTGTTTGCCGTCCGCGTGTTGATAGGTTTTCAGAGAAAAAGAAGAAAACAAACACAATGTTAAAGCCCTAGTAAGGCTAACTTTCAATGATTTTTATTATTTTTATTTTTTATATCAATTGCAACTTCTTTTTCTATTCCCCAAAGAATGTTGAAACACCATGTCAACTTATCGTTCAAATGTGTAAATGCATTTTTATTGTTTACATTTAAATTCTAGTCTGGACCAGAAGTCACTTTTCATATAGTTTACGTACAGTATGGGCCGAATTGACAAGATTTTCTATTCTTTAATATCTGGGACGAGTGTTACCTGTAAATATTGAATGAAGTTTGCATTACTTTTCAACGGACACACGAGGGTAACTCGCTCACTATTTGAAAAAGTGGAATCAAATTTAATAAGTGATTTGTTCCTTAAATCAAGGCGAAAAATGCCACCTTCCTGTAACGATTCAGCCTTAATTTTCCATACAGAAGTTCGGCCGCCCACAAATAGTAACGTATGCGAGTTCCATGGCCAAATACTGAGGTATTTCTATGTCAACAACCGTGATCTTAGAAATAATGCGCGATCATGACGTAATCATTTCTGGTGTTCTGCAGGTTTGTTAACAACGGCGGCACTTCCAGTATTAGAAGGCGGTAAATTGAAAGGAGTCGTCGGCGTTGACATCACTTTGCAAGATCTGTTTGCCGATATTACTTATTTCCACGAAGGACAATCAACATACTCGTTCATCTACGAAGTGGAGACTTCGTCAATGGGTAAGAAAACCTTCAAGGGCGCTTTTTCCGCTCTCCCATTTGCTTGTCAATTCTCTGGTAACATTCATTCTTGTGTCATGTCTCAGTCTTTGTGATAAATGGACTTTGGATAACATAACTTGTCAGTTGATACACTTTTTGTGTACTGTAGTACAAACGTATCCATAAACAACGGAGAACATTCACATCGGTCAAAATAAAAATTGTGTATCATATGGGACTTTGGGAAGGAAAGAAATTTGATAGAAGTGAAAATATCGATTATTATCGAATATGAAACAAAATTTTTCGTATCTTTTATATTGAACAGAGAAGGCTGAACAAGTCACGCTTTTTCAATATTCATATAAAGATACATAGGCTACAGTACACAGCTTATTTGAATTTTACAAAACTGAATAAAGAAGGTCGCAGTTGGTGAAAACAATCCGCAGCAATTAGTCATAGTTCCCACAATTTAAGATAGATGCACTGATTTCTATGGTGCGTTATTTTTTGATGAATGTACCTGGACAGGACGAACGCTGACACATCCCCTGATGCCTGCACCGAGCACTGTGGAGGAAGACCCGGTGTTCGTGCATATCACGTCACTGGAAAGAGAAGCGGACTTCGAGGATCAGGTTTACACAGTGTCACAGGGGTGAGTTCTGTTTTGAAAATAAAAAACAAAGTGTGCTGTCTTAACAGGCAAGATTCGTAAAGCTCTCTGGAGAATAGTAATTGCACCGGTGTATAATGCTTTATGGACATCAAAATCAAATAAGTACATACCTAGATGTGACTGTGTGTCCTCATTTTGCTGACCACTGGCAGTTACTTCACCTATAGACATCAACCGTTTCTAATTCTGAACTCTAAAATTGGCGATAGCTGAAGTGGGTTACTTTGGAGTACAATAGTATAGAAATAACGGACGACGCGCTGACCATTAACGTTTATTTATGGGTGCGGGCTTTCAAGCCTCGCCCGTTAATTTGGCTTTCCTCTCGCCCGCGCCCATAAATAAACGTTCATGGTAAGCGCGGAGTCTGTTATTTCAATTATATTATCAATGAACCCCTAAAAACCGTCAAAAGTTACGAAAATTTCCCATGCGAACGACTATGTTTACGATATTATTCATATTCACGGGCATGAAAACAAACCAAGACTGTGTATTTGTGGGCAGTCACGTGGTTCAGCTCGACCAATAGACCCTTTCCTCAATCTCACCGGAAGTTTCCGTGCGCATGCGTAATTATATGCACGTCGCCGGTTTGACCTAGTTCCGCTGCAGTCAAAGTCAACCCTCTGGAACGTTCGTCGACTCTCTACTACGTAGAGTTCGAGTAAGCAAAGTCTGCTCCTGTATTTCCGGGCTATTTTTGCCATTTCATGGAAAAAAGTCTCTGCCTGAAAATCGTCACACTAATTTTGTTATTTTGCTGTGGTATTAGCTTGCAAAAATGTTTCTAATTTCTGACAAAGTCGAAGTGGTTGATCGTGTGACAGTTCGTTAACCATATGACAGCCCTGATTTTGTGGAGGGACCGTGCCTGATGTTATACTAGCGTACTTTGACGAGACCAAACGCTTTAAATTATGACAAAAACTCAGATATTACATTTACATATCACAAGTTTCAATTTGATTGAAAGTTTGGACAATGGACAGGGCATGGTAATATAATGCTATTTATCTTTCGCTTATCAACATCATTTTCTCTTCTCGTAAGGGCCTAGCAAATGCATTTTAGTGTAGAGTGGTGTGATGAAGTGCAGTGTAGTGTAGTGTGGTGTAGTGTGGTGTGCTGTGCTGTGCTGTGCTGTGCTGTGCTGTGGTGTGGTGTAATGTAGTGTAGTGTAGTGTAGTGTAGTGTAGTGTAGTGTAGTGTAGTGTAGTGTAGTGTAGTGTAGTCTGGTCTGGTCTGGTCTGGTCTGGTCTTACGGTGGCCCAAAACTACCTGTTCTCCGCATTCAAAGTCTGCGTCGCATTCAATTGTTTTTCTCTCACATAAGTCTCTGCATTCAAAGTCTGCGTCGCATTCAATTGTTTTTCTCTCACATATGTCTCGGCATTCAAAGTCTGCGTCGCAATCAAATGTTTTTCTCTCACATAAGCTTATGTCTCCGCATTCAAAGTCTGCGTCGCAATCAAATGTTTTTCTCTCACATATGTCTCCGCATTCAAAGTCTGCGTCGCAATCAAATGTTTTTCTCTCACATGTCTCCGCATTCAAAGTCTGCGTCGCATTCAATTTTTTTCTCTCACATATGTCTCCGCATTCAAAGTCTGCGTCGCATTCAATTGTTTCTCTCTCACATATGTGTCCGCATTCAAAGTCTGCGTCGCAGTTAATTGTTCCTCTCCTAGATGGGCCACAGGCGGCCCAAACACTATTAATAAGCTTATTATTGAGTTTTTCTCAGTTTTCTCTATCAGTTCTTCTCCCTTTCTTCACGCTTTGACTGATCGTAGGAAATAAAAAGAAATTACTTTATAGCCTAACCTAGCCTCTTGACTCTTTATTTATTTTACACCCCATTACAAGGACGTTTATCTCTCATATACACACATCTTGTAATTAATTAGTCAACATGACTAATTATACTAATCCGTGGACTTATCAGGGATTTTATAGGTTAGTCAACATCGCGAAAGATAGGAAAGGTTACTAAAACTCCTTTTTCATTTACATCTCTATCTTTCCAATGTTGACCAACCCTTGATAAGTCCACGGATTAGCATAATTAGTTGTGTTGACTAATTAATTACAAGATGTGTATATGAGAGATAAACATCCTTGTAATGGGGTGTAAAATAAATAAAGAGTCAAGAGGCTTTAGGTTAGGCTAAATAGTCATTTATTTCATTTACTACGATCAGTCAGAGCATGAAGAAAAGGAGAGGGACTGACAGTGACAGAGAAAACTGAGAAAAACTCAATAATAAGCTTATTAATAGTGATTGGGCCGCCTGTGGATGGTCGTCGCAGTCAATGATTTTGTCACCAACACATGAAGGCGTTGGCAAGTTTTGGTGAGCGTGACCCTCGCTCCATGACCCATGATTGCATCCGGAAAAAGTATCACTCTTTTAGTGTTCATGATCGCGAAAAGCTCATTTTTGAAGGTAAGTGACAAAGTAATTTATTGTATTGTAAGCTTATGGGGTTAATGATCTAGCCAAGGGGGTACGCTGCTCACCAGTATGGGCGCATCATAATGGGTCCCACATGAGCGTCCGAATGTAAAACGGCAGCCCGTCCCACAACTGCCAATACATCCAGGGCTAGACGGTGGCTAGATCATTAACCCCATAAGCTTACAATACAATGAATAACTTTGTCACTTACCTTCGAAATCAATGAGCTTTTCGCGATCACGAACACTGAAAGAGTGATACTTTTTTCGGAAGCAATCATGGGTCATGGAGCGAGGGTCACGCTCACAAAAACTTGCCAGCGCCCTCATGTGTTGGTGACAAAATCACTGACTGCGACGCCAATCTAGGAGAGAAACAATTGAATGCGACGCAGACTTTGATTGCCGAGACATATGTGAGAGAAAACATTTGATTGCGACGCAGACTTTGAATGCGGAGACATATGTGAGAGAAAACATTTGATTGCGACGCAGACTTTGAATGCGGAGACCCATGTGAGAGAAAAACATTTGATTGCGACGCAGACTTTGAATGCGGAGACATATGTGAGAGAAAAACATTTGATTGCGACGCAGACTTTGAATGCGGAGACATATGTGAGAGAAAAACATTTGATTGCGACGCAGACTTTGAATGCGGAGACATATGTGAGAGAAAAACATTTGATTGCGACGCAGACTTTGAATGCGGAGACATATGTGAGAGAAAAACATTTGATTGCGACGCAGACTTGAATGCGGAGACATAAGCTTATGTGAGAGAAAAACAATTGAATGCGACGCAGACTTTGAATGCGGAGACATATGTGAGAGAAAAAAAATTGAATGCGACGCAGACTTTGAATGCGGAGACATATGTGAGAGAAAAACAATTGAATGCGCCGCAGACTTTGAATGCGGAGAACAGGTAGTTTTGGGCCACCGTATGGTCTGGTGTAGAGTGGTTTGGTGTGTAATGGTGTGCTGTCGATACAGTGAAGTGCAGGGGAGTGTTGTGTAGTGTTTATGCTCTGTGATATAATGTTATATTCATTTTTGTACGCCTATTCTTCTTGCAGAGGTGACGAAAGCGGAACGGCCACTTTTACCTCAACAAGGACGATACCGCGGGGAAACGCGGCCACTGAGGGCGTCGACACACTTCGTGTGCCCTCAACCTTCCTTTGGCGTAAGGTAATGCAATACTTAAAGGAAATCAACCGTTTCAATCATCTCAGTAAATATTTGTGATTATAAAAACTTACAAAAAACCTACCTGTGCTGGTAGGCTCACTTATATGATCAAGGTTGATTCAATTATGCATAGTGAAAATGAATCGGTTCTCATTATAAATCGTGTTTTTTATTTCTCTTTATTATTCCAGGTATCTGGAACACCATACGTAGTATGTTTAGTTTTGGGAGAAAATGAACGGGAGGCCATACTCACCGAGCAGGATCCAACAGGTAAAAGCGCATGCGTAAATATTCAAACCGATATCTTCTTCTGAAATCAATTTGAAGTATTCAGCTAGATTGTGACTGCATATTAGACTTCACCGTGAAAATACAATGCCACCACTCGTTCCGATTTTAATGTGCAGGCCTTAGAATAATAGTTTTGAAGAAATTGGCCAGGGAATAATTTGTTGAAGTGTACATCATAAATGCATGATAATCCCAGTTTGGGGGAAAATTGTTCGCTCCCAATTTTAATTGAAAGAAGCGAATATTTTGTTACGCCTTCGATCTGTTTGATATCACCTAAGTCTGTATCCCTTAACTTGCTGTGTTAACTTGCTCAGTAAAGAATTACAAGGTTATTCCTACCTTTTTCAACACCATTTTTGTTTGCAGGAGACGACCTTGCCTTCATCTACCATCGCCTGGACTTGACATCTCCGCCCGGTCTTTGCAGACATTATAACAGGACTGCCACAAGAGGTATTTCGTCAGTAATTTATTAATTAATAGTTGTTCTTAAGACGTTATGAATATTACACCGTACGACTGTCTGACAGTAATTTTTTTTTTTTTTTTTTTTTTGCGTGTGGAATGTTTGTCTTTGACTTACTTGTCACGTGACGTAATCATTTGCTGTAACCATGAAGACCTGATCTCTTCTTCCTCACACTGACCTTTTATTCCTTATTCAGAGGCATCCGCTGTCAAGTTCAGCAAGGAAGCTTTCCTGGATCCCGATGAATACGCGGTTAGCGAGGAGACAGAAAATCGAGCCAACGCTTACATGCAGTATATGAATGGTGAAACTGAGCAGAACGCATACTTCAAGGTGTGTAGGCTCATCCCTTTCACCACAGTGGTTTGTCCCAAAAATCATTTAAATGGCGGCAATTCTGGACCTGTCTACATTTCATTTTGGGTAGACAGGTTAAAGATACACAGCTGTGATATGAAATGGGAATTGTAGGAAGTATGCTCGCTGGAAAGTGCAATGGACCTGACAAAGTATTAAACAGAAGTACAGATTATGCGCATGCGCAGTTTTGCATGACTGGAGAACGCTGGGCTAGCTCCGCTGTAGACTTTCACAAATCAACATAAGCCACAGGATATAGTTACTCTACAAAGCTATGGGATGGGCTCGTACAAAACCAAATCATTTGAGCCAAGTGATCTCGTGTGTACCCTGTTTTGCCATGCTATGTGTGTGTTTTCAAGAATAGTAAACAGGCATGTTCTCTGTCACGTTGTTTTTGTGCAGGACGGTGTTCGTGACATGGTGGTAGCCACGGCTAAAGCTGACGAGATATGGTCAACCATTGAGGATGTGAAGCAATACACCGCCTTCTTCTATATAGGTACTGAGAACGGCGTCTTCAGAGAATATCCAGGCGTGAGACTCAACAAAAATTACGACCACACCGTCAGACCTTGGTAGGTTTGCCGTTTTCTAAAATGAAGCTAAAGTTTTGTTCAAACGTTAGACTCGTTGAATGGGTATGGTCGGGAGTGTTAACGATGTGTACTTTTTTCTATTCCCAATACATCATGTACTGTTTAACATTGCGATGTCAACGTTTCAATGTTGGCCTTTCTTGAGGTAAATGTGCCTCTAGGACACATATTCGGTGTTTCAATTTTTTTCCCAATACGTTTCTGGTTTACAACTTGTTGGGACTTATTCTAACGCTCTTGGAGTAAGAAAACTTTTGACTGTTTTAGTGTTTCGAAAATCGAAAATTTAAATTTTTGCCTAGAGATTTAACACAAGGATGGTGGTCATTTTGAATACAAAATATAGAAAAATGCACGTCAAATAATTTGTTTATCCCCGCGGATAAGTCCCGCGGACTTATACATTGGATGGCGTCCGTGCGTTCGTCAACGCAGACATCTCAGATATGCCTCGGTAAATAGCTTTCAAACTTGGCACAAGTATTACACATCACAATCAAACATGGTTGTCAAGCGGCAATTTTGTTTCAATTATTCATACCTTAAGCCACTACTCAGATATGCCTCGACTGATATTTTTAAAACTAAGCACAAAGACTTTAAACATTGTGTTATGTACGTACTTAGAATTATATCATGGTACGATCCAATATGGCTGTCAGGTGGCCAAGAAGAATAGCAGATTTATAAAACGTGCTGTCCGCATAGCCATATTATATGATGTATGGAAGACATATGTAAATGGAACTAAATTTTATGCTACACATAGGTACGAGAGAGCGAAGAACAATAAAGGAAATATTACCTTATCGCCTCCCTATGAAGCTGCCAGTGGAAGTGGTTACGTCATCACCTTGGCTCATACCATTGTTGAAAGGTGAGTCAACAAGAGACGGAAGGTTACTTGTGTTTAAACCACAGAGTACAGAAAGCATAAATTGACTCATTGAAAATGATAAATAAATATAAAGCAAGAGTACCCTGAATCGTTGTATGCGTATAGCTGCATCTCCCAACCTCTCCACTGTATTTCAAAGGAAGCAGTTAATATGTGTAAATTGCCTACAAAATCTCCCCAATAGCTATCGCTGCCGATTACCAAAGCGCGAGAGAGAATTATCGTCCTGACGAAAACACCTTGTTAACAGCTAACAAAGTAAAAGACTATAGTTTTGGGAAGGGGGGACTATCGGCACACACAGACTGCAATCCATTCACACAAAGAGACATACACTATCAAGGCTCAATAAAATGGCTTTAAGTTTTGCCTATCATTTCAGGCTATCTGGAGCAACAGCATCGGGAATTTCGGACGAGGTAATTGCAGTCATGGGAATGGATTTCTCGCTACCGTACTTCTCACTTTTCTTAAGACAAATTTACCCGAAATGCAACGAGACCAGATACAGGTGAGCTTGTAGGATGTTTACGGTCATCGGAAGGTCTCCCTTGGTACATGTGAATGTAATAATGCTTAGTTCTCCCTCATTTCACTGAATTACTCTTGCCCCAGCCACAGCAATGCGTGCCAAAATACCAAAATATGAAATGTTATTCGTGCAAAATTACAAATGTTGAAATTCCATTTACTTGATCAATTATTTAATCATATTGTTTTATTTATTTATTTATTTATTTATTTATCTATCTATTTATTAATTTATTATTTTCAATCCTTCCCTGTTTCATATAGCTGCTTTGTCATGGACAGCAGTGGCTATCTCATTACACACGATACGTTCTTTGACGTCAGCGGCGCTGTTAAAGATGGCGTCGAATATACACATATCACCGAATTGGAAGAAACAATCGCACAGGATCTCATCAATAGAGGTGTCTTGGTTAAGAAACAGTGTGTAAACTTTCAAAAGATAAAGCTTCAAAACTATTACCAGGTAAGGAATGATAATAATTAGGGCAGTTATTTCACATGGTGCAATGAACAGCCTTTCCGATGCAATGGCAATCAATCAAGAAGATGTCAAGACGCGAAAGACTCGACATTTAACTATGCAACGTATAGACTTTGCAGACTGTCTGCAGTGATTTTCATTTCAATGGGAGTTCGACATTCCAACGTTCACACCTCCCTACTTACATGTATACCTACTTACCTATCTACCTAACCTATATAAATACCTACCTGTCTATATATCTACATACCTATTATAGACACTGACAGGCTGACCGACCGACCGACCCATCCACCTACATCCATCCATCCATCCATCCATCCATCCATCCATGCATGCATACATACATACATACATGTGTACATACGTACATACATACATACATACATACATACATACATACATACATACATACATACATACAGACAGACATACATACATACACACATACACACAGACAGACAGACAGACAGACAGACAGACAGACCACACACACACACACCACACACACACACTCACACACACACACGCACGCACACAGACAGACATGCAGGGAATCATAAATGTTTCCATAAGTACAAGCATTGAGAGGTAGCCGATACAAAGGCAGAATAAAACGATATTACAATCTCGTCTCATATTTGTCAAAACTGTCCAGGTGTATAAACCCGAGAGTGACATCGACACGATGCCGGAAGGCGATCCCTGCTTGCAATATCAGCTGGCTTATATTCCTGGAACAAATGCATACATCGGCATCATAGAAAAGACGATCAGATGTATTCCGGCAGTGTGTCCATGTATACAGGTGAAAAATATATTACCATCGCTTCATTTTATGTATTTTACTTTATATTGCCTGTAGGTGTGACCCTTACGATAACCCCCGAAGATAACTGTGAAATCAGTTCAGGTTTGAGATATTGAACAATTTACCAACGTGAAACTTACTTTAATCACTTTATTGCATAACACCTTGTTAGCTCAGACGAAGCAACTTTGATAAGTTTACTTTGCGAAATGTTCTGAATTACTTGTTCATTTTTTTTTGCAGAAAGAGTGTCGAAAGGCTGACAAGGAAGACGAGTGTGAGTGCCCATGTCTGTCAAACGCAGAATATGATTACTGCAATGATTTGTTCACATTTCGTAGGTATGTATGCAGCCTTTGAAGCCATTATATACACGTGTCACGTGACGGACATGATAGCATGTTCTCAAAATCAGAGTACATGTACAGTACTATGAAGCTTATCTGTCATCCGCTTGGCAATGCCACCCTCACCCGAGCACTCAGACCTCGTCAGTGTGTCGACCGAGCAGCGATGGCACCGTGCCAGTGCTTGATCAGACTGGAACACTCACTGGTTCATTTTCACTTCGCAACGGCTCAGAGAAGTCGGTAGGAGCTGACAAAATCTGTGGAGGGCAATGTAAGAAATAGAGTAAACTGTAAATGGTAGGCTTTTGGAAGGATGGGCCTTCCCTGAAAGAAATAGAGAACATTGATAAGACGGAGTACACATTTTTTTCGCGAAAAAATGAGTTCGTCAGCGATTTCTCTGCGAGTTGACGAGCATTTTCTACATATAGGCCTATCAGCGAACAGGGAGGTCTAGGCTGGGAAATTTTGACACTGGACGGCGCGCGCGGTGGAAAAATTTTCCAGTTCATCGGGTACCAGACAAGGTTCCAGCTAGCTGCAATAATTGTAGCCTTGGTTGGCCGTGGGGCTTGGGCTTCTGTCGTGCGGCTCGTGCCTTCCACGGCCAACCAAGGCTACAATTATTGCAGCTAGGTTCCAGCGGATGGGTGCACAGACACAGATCACCGTGGTTCTGACATTTTTTACTTGTATAGAGATGGGTGGCAGTGGGTTTCCGGCCGAGAGTAAGGGAACAAGAAAATTAGAGTGCTTGGGATTTTTCAAATGGTAGATTGTTCAGAATTTCTCGACATCGCCTGTTTGGCTGCATGCGCCTTGAGAAATTTGAAGGTCAAGAATGCGAGGACTTGTCAGTTGCGGATCATACAGGAGGAACGTTATTGATGAAAAAGCTCCATGCATGTCATAATCGCCTCTCTTCTTCGTAACAAAATGTTTTTTTTTTCCTTCCGCAGCGATGATGCGCCATCTTGTACGCCACTTATCACTAGCCTCGATCCCGTGGTGACTGAAAACCGTGATCTGCGCAGTCTCCAGAAATGCTACCCGACGGACTGTTCTCAGTTCAAGACAAGCATGTAAGCAGAGGTTTCTCTGTCGTGGAACTTCTCATCAAGAGTAAACTGAATGTAAACTCCAACCGAAGAGAAGTAAAATATACTCACGCTACATCGTCTCAAAGAAACGATTTTGCGCCTTCAACTTTTAAACAGCTGGAATGGACGGAAGAGAATATCATACTTAGCTGAACGTTTTTAAATCATACATTTACAACTTGAAAACACGATGTGAGGCTGCTTGCTATTAGGACAACTCTTTGCTTGGGAGAAATACTTCTCTCAATATATCACTATTTTACAATTTTTGTATAATTTCAGGGAATGTATAGCTGCAGTGAGTTGTGAATGGTGTAATGAGGGCATCTACGAGGATAAGCCATTCTGTTTTGATCTCATCTACTCTTGCAAGCGTGAGTATTGTATTACGTGACTTCCTTTCGCAGTGATGGCTGTGTCCGCCATTCAGATTGTAGCAGAAGTTCAAAAAGCGAAATTTATTCGTTGAGGGGGGGGGGGAGGGGGTTTGACCTCCATTCAATAAGTGAACTTCACTTTCGCACTTTATTTTGTGATCACAAGTTTTCGTGTGTTTATTTTAAATTAAAGAAAAACTGCACACTCGTGCCAACAAATTTGTAACTGTTTCTATCTCCTTTGTGCCCCAAACACAATTTACCGAATTGTATCCTAAACCTTTCATTCATCAAATTATACAAAGACAAAAAGTATCATTTTTTAAAAGTGTGCTATTTAAGCGTCTGCTCTAACCACTAGATGTCTTTATTCTCACTTGTTATGCACCTGGTCATAGTCGTTTTAATATGATTGAACATGCCTGGGCCCCCTTGTCAAAGTTTTTCGCTTATTTACCGCCCCTACCAAGTACAAATTGCGTGTTCACAAAGACAAAGAACAGCACAAGAGATGCAAAAAGGGAAAGTAAAATAAAATGAAACTTTTATGCGGTAAAATGCCCTGTTAGTACTCAAATCTGATCGTTTACTTTAATTGTAATGTGGCAAGGGGAATACGTCTTTAGTAGCTATAGCAAAATGCAACATTGTACTCTCAGGCAGACATGAACATTTCGCACTTTTGAAGTTTCGTTTAGGGGGAGGGGGAGGGGGTTTTAATCTAAACGAAGAAATTTCGTTTCTTGAACTTCTGCTACAATCTGAGACGGTCCCTTACATACTACAAAAGCTTTACCAAATGATGTAAACAATGCGTTTTATCACAATAAGGGGACATCACGAGTGATTATCTGATAAGCTTTGAAACAGAAACGAATGGGACCTTACAGATTTATGCTTATTTTGGTAGGGGAAGTTCAAAGACTGATAATTTCGTCGTACCCTGGATAGGACAAAGTTGATATTGAAATATTATGATCGCCTAAATTTAAAACTACACGTATTTCATTTATAATATTATTAAATTGAAAGTAGTTCTGTCTTTGCAATTTTTTTTCGACATCTCATCAAACCGCTGCTCAGTATACGTATATGATATGACTTTGATGGCTTGGTCACGTGATAGTTGTCGTCATCGAGTATAAAGCCCACACTGTTTTATCAATTTTATTTCCTCAGCTGCTAAAAACACGGGGACGTCGTCAGCAGGTCTCATCGCTGGAATCGTCATAGCCATACTCCTTGTTGTTGCCATAGTGATAGTCATCATCGTTGTGTGGTTTATTAAGCGGAGAAATATCGGTAAACCTGTACCTCGAGCCGACCACATACCAGTGTCCTACACGGCAAGTGCCGCTCCATCAGCCCCACCAGCGCCCTCTGCGCCGAGCTTCGACCCGACTGCACCTGTCCGAGGCAGAGATTATTTTCAACCCGAGGCGCCGACGTACAATGACCCAGGGGAATATAGAACATACTATCAAGAGCCAAGCCCTGTAGACGGGCGACACCCATACCAGGGATTGGTTCGCCCACAACATTCTGTCACGAGTCAGATGAGTGGACACTCGTACGAAGTGCCGGTTAACGCAGACGACAGCCAAAATGGCGACGTCGGAGAACCAGGTTCGCCCGACTACACCTACCATGATGTCCCACTTTCATAAACGATTACACCAGATCTAGATTTGCGTAATCTAAAAGTATTTGAAAAATAACTGCTAGGAAGGAAACGAAAATATGAAGACTACCTTCGCGGAAGAGGCACAAGTTGTAATTATCCCGGTGAGAATATCAAGCTTTTGCCGATTTTGGCAACGGCATTTTAGAATCGGCGGACAGACAAAGACAAGTTTGCACAGTTAACGCGCCGTGCGAAGTTTGGTAGCAGAAGACAAGCTAGCTAACTTTTACCGATATTGAAATTCAAAATGGCCACCATCTCCGTGTTTACAATATGGGGCAAATACAAAGCACAAATCTTAAAATTACTGTTACTCTCCTCAAAGACACATCAAGGAGAGCAACGAATCAAGTGTATACGTTCACGATAAAATCACAATCGTTGCGACATCACCAATGAAGCTTGACTTCAGCGGCATTTCTCCTTTCTGTCTGTAAATTGAACTGTTTGATAACATTTGAAGGGGGTACTCCTGCTAGCATTAGACAGCAAAATGTTTCGAATGATTTAGCATTCAGTGCCGAAGACAAAGTCTTCCAAAGCGTGAATGAGATAGGTAAACGTAGCGCTCTGAGTGTCAACGAACGTACCAAGCCCGGAAAGAACTGATCACTGTTATATGAAAGGCGCCATCACGCTATTGATTATGGGAAAGGTGCAATTAGGCGCTCTCTCTCGTTTCCCTCATACGCCCAACTGTATTGGCACAAAATAAAATACCTGTGCATCCCAGAGATACAGAACTTAATTTCAGCTGGTGGTGTACAGCCCCTCTAGCTGAAAGTGTAAAATTTAAACTTATGTCTTTCACAGACCGGGTTACAAATTGGCTAGGCATTGGCTGGGCATCTCTAGGCTATAGCGATTTTTGCCAATGTTTGAATGTAACCGTCTTTTGGATGAGGCCAACTACCGCTGTTTTGACCTAGAAGAGCTGTAAATTTCTGCATAGTTCTTCTTTTGAATCATTGCCTTCTGGGCAAAAAAACGCGGAGGAGCATTATCGCTGGCGATCATGATTTTCACTATGGAATGAATATATTACCATAGACCCTCTTTTTTAGAATCTGTGACAGTACAGGGTTTACTTAGAAAGTTATTTTTTCACAAAACGTGATATGGTATCGACAAATCGGCAAGAGGTTTATCTGTAGAAATAGGATATGTAGGCGCTTTCCCTTAGATTGTTTGAGATATTTTTATTAAATTAAATGGTTTTGAGGCTTTGAGTGAACATATCCTTACCCGCCTTCACCTGACCTTCGAGATCTCGTCTGCTAGTATTAGGTTGCGTTCTTTGCAACGCTGGGCAAAAAACCCTGCCTCATGTACAGGTTTAATGACTGCTACAAAGTCAAAACTTCGTTTTAATTATACATAAACCCATATAGACAGTTTCTTTACTGTCTATGATAAACCAAACAACCACACGATATAACTTGACCAGTTGAAGACGATTCCACAAAAGCGGGGCACATCGAAGATCTAAGTCACGCGAGATCTCGAGGTGAGAGGGAATGATCACAGTTGGTATCTGTGAGATACAATTGTAAAGTTGTCTTTGTACTAATCTCCTTTTGAGAAACTGACATATCACATAGTTAGAGGACATGGTGACAATACAGCGAAATTAGCCATATTAAAATCTAAGTAGAATTACTTAATAATGCTGTAATTTCTCTTTATCACTGTCAGATTTGTAATATTTTAAATCTTTTGATATGTGTCGGATAAGGACGTCACTGAAGATCATGACGGCAGCTTTGCAGGCTTCAAAAGATCCTAAATCGAAATCATTTTAGGTTTTAGTGAATTTACAGGCAAGCTTGTGACCTCGTGTTCTGACAAGCCAGTCAAACATAACATACTAGTATCAAGAATCTCTTCTCTGGTATATGTACAAACCCTACTTCTTATACTTTGTATACATTTTTATGTAACAGCACATGGTCCAACATACAATATCCAGACCCTGTCCTCTGGTATGTATGCATACCTTCGTGCACTTAGTACATTTCGGTGTAACAGCGCCCTCATCGGTAGCTCTCTATATCATCAGCTGTCTCTTTTCGATAAAATGTATCTGTATTTAAAATGTAATTATCTACTGTAAATATATTAGAAGTTAGAATTGTTGTAATTAAAACATGCTTCACTATTTTTATATATTATTTGTCGCCATTTGTATGTTCTGTTAACATTCATCATACGTATGTGTAGAGCACTTTAATACTTCATTGTCAAGTTCAATGTCTATCGTCTGAATATTCAACCA